>NC_083585.1:20728021-21044896 GCF_027579695.1 Neoarius graeffei
CAACAAGGCCCGTCATCAGCTCCTGGCTTCTATTTCTCTCTCTCTCTTTTTGTTTTCTTTGCATTTGGGCTCAAATAATGCTGATACGTGCTATAATAGACGAGAAAGTACCAAAAAAAAAAAAATCAGTACTTCCTCCTCTGTTTGGGAATCATTTTAAGGAATTTGTACTTTACCTGAAACGTTTCACCCAGTTCTCTTTTAGTGGGAGGAAAAACAAAACAAAACCACACTTCCTATTCCTTTTATTAACCCTCAAAGATCAAATACTTTGTTTAAAAAAAAAAAAACTGCCTGCCTGTCAATTCAATCAATTCACTTTCTATATATTTCAGTGTTTTCCCCAGAAAAAAATTTAAGCCCTAAATTCTGGCACGATAATACGGAGACAATTGAGCGCAAATGGGGTGAAAGCGAGCACCGAAGGCGCAAAGCGAAACTAGAGGGGTGCAGGGGCATGCCCCCTTGGAAAAAGTTTTGAAAATAGATGCTCTCAGGTGCATTTTCAGGGTCTCTGAGAGGTTTTAGATCCGTCAAGTCAACTTTATTGTCAAATATGCTATACATGCTCGACATACAGCACAGATGAAATTTCAGTCCTCTCTGACCCACGGTGCAAACAGGCAATGCAATAAATCAAAATAGAATAATTGACAAAAACAAACAATATAAACACTCTAGATAGGAACTAGACATAGACTAAACACTCAGACAAACAGTATAAACACTAGATAAAACAAGACAGACTAAACATTCAGACAATATAAACAGTATAAACACTAGATATGAGCTAGATGTAGACTAAACACATTATATATATATATATATATATATATATATATATATATATATATATATAATATACACACACACACATTGGTTCAAGTAACCAAACAGTCAAGGGCACTTGAGGTATAGCAGGTAAACATGAAATAAGCAGTATAAACAAACTAGCAGCTGTTAAGATGAGGTAGTGCGGAATAGTGCAAATGATTATAGGATAGATTTTCCCAGTGTTTCAATGACTTCTGACCTAAATAGTATTAATGTATACACATTTGAAATTTCACCTTAAAGTTCAACATGGGCAGCACGGTGGTGTAGTGGTTAGCGCTGTCGCCTCACAGCAAGAAGGTCTGGGTTCAAGCCCCGTGGCCGGCGAGGGCCTTTCTGTGCGGAGTTTGCATGTTCTCCCCGTGTCCGCGTGGGTTTCCTCCGGGTGCTCCGGTTTCCCCCACAGTCCAAAGACATGCAGGTTAGGTTAACTGGTGGCTCTAAATTGAGCGTAGGTGTGAATGTGAGTGTGAATGGTTGTCTGTGTCTATGTGTCAGCCCTGTGATGACCTGGCGACTTGTCCAGGGTGTACCCCGCCTCTCGCCCGTAGTCAGCTGGGATAGGCTCCAGCTTGCCTGCGACCCTGTAGAACAGGATAAAGCGGCTACAGATAATGAGATGTCACAGTGAGCCTGTAACAAAAATAATCCGGAGCCGCCTTTTGTTAAATGGATCCCAGTGACATCACACTGCCAAAAATGCTTATGATTATTATTTGAAATTATGCTATATTTAACACATTTGGACAACTTCACTTCGTGAGAGTGTGTTAAGTACGTAATCTTTCCGCAAACCCAAACTAATGGATTAAGTTTTCTGCTCCTTTAAAGCAGATTAATTCTCCTTGGCTTTTGCTTGGCCCAGTGTTGGGCGACCTGCTCATAGTCCATGTCGCTGTCAATCATGCTGATGTGGATCAAATTGTCCAGCGAGTGCTTTTTGAGCCAGTCGCTGTGATCAAAATTGACAACGTTTTCGTTGTCGTGACAGTTGTCTGGTTTTGTGTGCCATCACTCACGTGGGTTTGTTGACGTTTAGTCAACCAATCTTTGATCGAACCCATAATGATAATAGACCAGGTCAAACTTTTGTGATTAAAATCAGTCGGCTTTGTCCGTCTGGTCGGGGACAACATCGGCAGCCAATGAGATCGCTTATAATGAATCGGAAAATTCCGGGATGTCTGATGTTTTCTTTCGATATTTTTATTGGACGGTTTGAACACGTGATCTTGACATAGCCAACAGATTAGTTTGTTTACATCATACCACGCGGACATATTACTTTGACAGAATCAACACAAACATTGGAAAAAAAGACGGCTTGTTTAACACACATCAATCAGTATGTAAATGGATCTGTTATTTGCGATCCTATGTATCTAGTTACTTGTGGGTAGGAAATTTAACGTATCGGATTTTAGCTAAAGCGACTAAGCGTATCGGCAGGCAGAGCAAGCGTATCGGTCCCGATACACTAAAACGCTTTGGGGAAAGCCATGTATTTTTATTATTTACTTATTATTTGTTAATTATATTGACACAGCGGTGTTGTATTCTCGATTCTGAACGGCGAGAAGGTCCTGATTAACAATTATTTGCCGAAGTCAAAGTTATTATTCACCGAGTATGAGGCGGGTAATTGTTTTAGTATAAATACACAGGTGATTTATATGGGGGGGGAATTTAAGTCATTTATTTCAAACTTCACAAGCGGCATGCAAATGTAATGTGCGCAGACTTGCGTCATTTATCTACGCCAAGTCACGTAAAATACTTTGTTTTGAAATCCGATAAAATAAATCACAATTCCACCTTACCGTTGAATAGGTTTAGGCCACACTTTGTAGCATCTTTAGTGCTTTTAGGAACAGCATTTTCTTTCATAATATTTGTAATTCTTCCTCACTCACGGTGACGAAGCGATTGACCGCCATTTTGCTGAGTTGCTCGAGATGATTATCGAGAAATAGTTCGAATCTCTCAATCAGTGTGCACGATTTTCTATAATCACCTGCGTATTTATACTAATTAAGTAATATTACACAAGAGGAATATTACTGATACTCAGTACATCAGCATGACCTTGAGTGTTATGTTACTTTTAAACGCTGCTTTTTATATAAACGAAATTATCAAGTAAGTGACATTTTGAACACAGTCTGGCCAAACGTACTGTTTGGGGTTTTTTTTGTTTGTTTGTTCTGCTGGTGGAAATAGATCACGAAGAAGTGAAGGTCACTTTGTAGCGCATCAGTGAGTTTGCTAGCTCACACTGATTTGTGCGTTCTTGTTCAAGGTGCTTCTGGTAAAATTGGTGACCTTCTTCATTGGAGGAGCTTTAATTTTTTTACTGCTGTCTCAATACTGTCGGAAGCACAATTTTACGTGCAGGACACAGACGAGCAGAGCGATACACACAGTGAAACGTCCCGGTATCGTGATGTGAAATATCAGCACTCTTAGAATGTCCAATCAAAGTAGTGTTGTATGGTGGCGTAAACTGTTGTATAGTGCTCTATCACAGCAGTTTTGTCAGTAGTGCTGGTTGTAATTCAAATCATGGATTTTTTTATTATTATTATTATTATTATTATTATTAGGGCTGTCAAAGTTAACAAAATAATAACGTGTTAATGCAAATTCCTTTTAATGGCACAAATTTTTTGACACATGATTAACATGCACATGTTCTCTGCCCCTCCCCTGTAGTTTGGGAAATCGAGAAGTGACGTAGCGAGTAGCTGGTCGGTGTGAGTCATGATAACGTGCACTTATGTACAGAATCATCTCTTATTTTTGCATTGTTTACATAAAATGTGTGTGGGTTGTTTTTTTTAATATGCTTTTGATGGTCCAGAGGGGAGAAAAGGCGGTGTGTGTGTGTGTGTGTGTGTGTAAGCACGCAGGCTGTACACTGGAGTGAGAGTTTGTTGTATTCTGAGAAATGTGTGAGTTGTGTAAGTGTGTTTGTTTATAAATGCAGTTTTTGCTCCTGAATGCACTGTTTATTTACCAGTGAGTGATTGCATTTTACTGGAAAACCTCTTCATGAGCCGTGTGGCTTAACAAATGTATTTATTTTGGTTTTGTATTTTTATTTTCTTTATTTAAAGAGAGCCATGACTGTTGTCCAGAGTCCACATCACCCACTGAGTTTGTTTAGTTTATTTTATTGCATAATTTGAGGCTGGAAGTTAAGGACAGGACTAGAGGAAAATACGACGTTGTTTTGTTCACACTGAATTGTGGTAAATCCTCAAAATTATAAAGTTAACGCTGTTTTTTTTTTTATATATATATATATATATATATATATATATATATATATATATAAAAATAAAATATGGGCGGCACGGTGGTGTAGTGGTTAGCGCTGTCACCTCACAGCAAGAAGGTCCAGGTTCGAGCCCCATGGCCAGCGAGGGCCTTTCTGTGTGGAGTTTGCATGTTCTCCCCGTGTCCGCGTGGGTTTCCTCCGGGTGCTCCGGTTTCCCCCACAGTCCAAAGACATGCAGGTTAGGTTAACTGGTGACTCTAAATTGAGCGTAGGTGTGAGTGTGAATGGTTGTCTGTGTCTATGTGTCAGCCCTGTGATGACCTGGCGACTTGTCCAGGGTGTACCCCGCCTTTCGCCCGTAGTCAGCTGGGATAGGCTCCAGCTCGCCTGCGACCCTGTAGAACAGGATAAAGCGGCTACAGATAATGATATATATAAAAAAAAAAATTTTTAAATGCAGTGGGAATAAAATACCCACAAAAATATTTTTTGTTGTGTCCAGCCTTATCCTTCCTGACCTGGCCACATACGTTTACATAAAGCCAGCAGATTTGTCCACGCCCACTCGCCAGAGACATGAAAAGTATCCCTTTATGGTACATTTATAACAGAGAAAAAGTGTGTGATTAATTTGCGATTAATCTCGAGTTAACTATGGACTCTATGCGATTAATTATTTTAATTGATTTGACAGCCCTTATTATTTATTATCATTATTATTAATGCTCTTGTAATACATATTGTTCTTATAGTAAATAATTTCGCAGGGGATTGTGTAGCAGACACACAAGTTTTTTAAAAAAGGTCTAATTGTTGATATGGTGTAGTGTGGGTTTGTTTTTTTTTGTTATTAGCTTAGAGATGGGAAACGAAGTGGTATTGTGAAAGAATGGCTCTTTATAGCTGCTATAACAGGAACTAATTTGTTTGGCTGATTTTCCACAATATTAAAGCTAGGCAGCCTTTCAATTTCATAAAGTCAGTGAAATTTAGTTCCCTCTGAAATGTGCTCATTGTGATATATGTTCATTTCTGTAATAGGTCACAAAATATCAGGCCGTTCTGTGGCTGGGAAGTTATTTAATTTGAGGGGATTAAAGCAAATAATGTGCATAAAATCGCTCACTTCGCGCAGTCAAGCAGACAGAGGAAGTCCGTGTGTGTGTGCGCATGCGCAGGTTTACCTTTGAGCGTGCACTGACAGTTCCATCATTCTGTCGCTAAATGAACAGCTGATCACACCGAGGTGCTCGCTGAGCGCCGATATTTATTAGTTTGGTCCTGCGTTTCCTTTCCTTCGTATATAACATAACGTCTTTTCTTTCCGTTACTGCAGTCGGTCTTTCACATTTCATTCGCACACTCACGTCCTCCATTTTTCTCTCCTGTTTCAAATTTGTATCCCACAATGCCTTGTGCAAACGAGGAAAGCCCACCACGTGATGCATGATGTAGTATCTTGAATCGGGTCATGGTGAAGCAGGAAAAAATAGCGGAGAATTTAGAGCCACGTGGCCTTAAATTCATTAATTGTTCCATTTTTAAAAACCTAATAAAACTGGAAGTCTTTGATTTGAATTCAGTCGCTTTTGGTCCACTAAACAAAAATAATTGTGTCAGGGGAAATTCTTTTTATGACCTACACTTAAAGTCTGATAGGCCGTCTAGCTTTAAATGCAACTACAAATGGACAAAAAGTATGCCATTGTTCATTCTTTTTCATAACTAAAAAATAAAAAAAAATAATAATTGTTTGGAAATCCCTGTGGTATAAGTGGAATAATGTGGTGTTAAGTGGAAAGGATGTGCTGTTATTGAAAAATAATCCACTTCAGGGTAGTAACGGGTCGTTTCGCACCACCGTTGTCGATCGTTTCCTGTAACAGGGCGTCCAATTGTGTTTTTAATTCCTTAAAACATCCAGTCATATTCATAGCGGTAGTATGAATACCACAATGATTTAACATTTATGGCATGTCCAGAGTGACGTACAGAAGTGATCGTTTTTGGAAAAGAAGTGCATGTTCGTCTGACTCGCATTTCATATGTTTAAAAAAAAAAGTCTGGCTTCTAGTTTGAGTTCAAATTGATACTTATTGCTCTCAGTTAAATTGAGTAGTGATGAATACTTTCACATACATGTGTAATTTTTCTGTTTGCTTTTTTAAACCCCTGGTTTTTGCTCTGCATTGTCTAACTGCAGATCCAGGAGGAGTCAGAGATGTGGAAACTGAGAGACATGGAGCGACAGACCTTTTCTCCTCGTGAATCAAAACACAGCTGGAGCACAAGGTTCACGTCCACTTTGTTTCTCACCACGCGCTGAATTTCAGCCGTGACCTGACGCTCAGCTTTCCTGTTTTTAGAAGCAGCATGCACTGTGACCGATACCTGAAGGAGTCCGAAGGATCCGTGCGTGGCAGGCTTGGCGAAAGAGCGTGTCTCTCTGAGCGAGATGAGCGAGAGGCTCGTTACTGGACACGAAAACTCTACGAATTTGAGTCCAATGATCCAGACAGGTCAGCAGCTATGTATGCCTTGTTATTAATTATTGATTTCACCGTGCTTGGATTATATTAATCCTGTAGTAATCGTAGGAATTAGTAATTTCATTTTACTTTATCAGATGGGGTCATAGTGGTTTTAAGGAGCTTTATCCGGAGGAGTTTCAATCAGACAGGTAAGAGTCGAGTCATTTTCATTCAGTTCATTTATTCGATGGCAGCATGTTGCTCTGAAACGTGTATATATCATTCAGCATTAATGATGCCTTCCCAGATGTACAAGCTACCCATGTCACTGAACTGTGCACTAGGGTTGGGCGGTATTACGGTAAGAAGGTATCCCGAGGTATCCAAAAGTACCAACGGTATCGGTCTCATTACCGTCATTTTAAAAAAATATATAATATCTAAATAAATATGGAGTACATGAGGTCATAATATAAAATAATAAATTGAAGATCATCCCGAATAACTGTGTGATCGTATTTTCACTAATTCTATCAATTTCCTAAAGAAGTTCTCATCGCGTGCAGGGTTGTTTATGTCGTTACCATGGCAACCCTGCGTGACATTGGGAGTCTGACAGAAAGCTTCGCAAGAGACTGAGACCGCGGTTGAAAGATGGCAAGTCAAGATAACGAGTTAGTGGCAAAAAAAAAAATACAACATCGGCAGTGTGGCAGTATTTTGGTTTCAAACCAAACGAAAAGGAAGAGCCAGCAATAATGTAAATGACCGCGCAAAATCGAAAAAAATCTAATATGTCCCCTAAGGCACACCATAGCCTGGGGTACTCCACTTCCACGAGATCTCTCCAATGAGTTGTGTTTTGAGTAGGTTACATGAGTAACAACAAGGTAAAATAATATAACGTATGACATTTGGGATGTGGGTAATAAACGTTTGAAATGTCATCTACTGAAGAAACGGAAGAAAACATCGTAGCGTAAACTGTTAGGTTTCTGGTGGGAATTAGCAATGCGCTTGCTATCTTTGTTGGGTGTGTTAAACCGTATGGATTTAAGTGGAATAATTGTAAGGAGTTATGTGATCAAGACAACGTTTTAAGCAAGGTAAGGCCATTTGATTATTAATTTCCCCGCCATGGCATGACGTGGGCCCATATGATTTTGCCTTGTGCAGCTATCACGCATTTGAATTAGGTTCGCCTCATTTGCGCTGAAGAATATGGTTTATCGCGCAGTCTAAACGGACTTGGGTGTTGGTTGATTCTTTTTCTTTTCTTTTTTTTATTTCCCATGCTTGAAAGGGTATGATCCTGCTCATCGTGTACTTTTTTTGATGGAGCAGGTGAAATAGTGCTGCAAATGGCGTTTCAACGCAGACATGTGTAAACGACAGTTGAATGCTGTTTTCAAGATGAAGGAAGAGTTGCGTGATGCTTTGAAATCTCTCTTAATCCATTCATCAATGCACAAAATTCGCTTTGCTGCTTAATCCATACCACAATGCACATAATTCGCTATGCTGCTTTTAAATAGTACATTTGAGACATAGGCGCAGGTCTGGACAAGGTCCGCCGGTATAGGCGCACGTTACACAGTAGGCCGAAACAAAATATTTTTTTCTCGGTAATACCGTATACCCCGGGAAAACACAGAGACAGTTTAAAGGTATCAAAATTTGGATACCGCCCAACCCTACTGTGCACTGATAACCAGCCGAATGGTCCCTCTACTCTTTAGCCTGGAGGACGTGGTGTCCATGATTTCTAAAAAGAACTTCTACTTTTGATTTGTCAGACCTCGGGACAATTTTCCACTTCGCCTCAGTCCATCGTAAAAGAGCTCGGGCCCAGAGAAGGTGGCGGTGTTTCTGGATATTGTTTATATCTGGTTTTAACTTGCATTTGTGGATGCAGTAATGAACTGTTTTCACAGATGATGGTTTTCTGAAGTGTTCCTGAACCCATACAGACACGTGTCTGCTTTTAATGCAGTGTCTCCTGAGGGCCTGAAGATCACAGGCATCCAATGTCAGTTTTCAGCCTTGTCTCTTGCATACAGAGATTTCTCCAGATTCTCTGAATCTTTTAATGATATTCTGGACCATAGATGATGTGATTCACAAATTCTTTGCAATTTTACATTGAGGATGTTACGTTATTCTTAAATTGTTGCACTGTTTACCCACGTAGTCTTTCACAGAGCGGTGAACCCCTCCCATCTTTACTTCTGAGAGACTCCGCCTATCTGGGATGCTCTTTTTATACCCAATCATGTTACTGGCCTGTTGCCAATTTTAACCAAATTTTTTTTTCTTAGCATTACACAACTTTTCCAGTCCTTTGTTGCTCCTGTACAAATTTTTTTGAAACATGTTGTTGGCGCGAAATTCAAAATGAGCATGTTTTTCAAAAATCAGTAACATTTCTCAGTTTCAACATTTGACATGTTGTCTTTGTACTATTTTCAAAGAAATATAGGATTTCCCGATTTGTGTAAAAACGGTTGAATTTCGCTGGTCGTTTTAATCTGCAAGATATTTTATTTAAAATACGGTTTTTAAATCAACATTAGTGTTCATATCACTGAGTCAATTAAAATGTTTTATTTTAATAATAAATAATGCTGATATGCCGTATAGATCATACGGCATATCAGAACGATTTATTATTAAAGTAAAACATTTTCATCTTTGCCAATATTTCCTTTCATATTTGTTAATGCTCTGTAGCCTAATATCGGAGTTATTTATTCCAAGTAGCTTGAAATTTGCGACGATTTCAACGTTTCTTAAACTGTACTTTTTCCTAAACGCAGAGAGACAGCTGATGCCGAACACAGAAGAAACGGCAAGGGAAAAACATCTACCGAGAAACAAAAGAAGACCAAGAAATCCTCTAAGCGAAAGAAGAAGAAAAAGAAAAAGAAGCAGAGGACTGAAGGGTCAGACTCTGAGTCAGACAGCAGCGTGACAGACGGTGCCAAAAGGAAGCCGAAGAGGAAGAGCGGTAAAAGCAAACACCGCAGGAAAAAGACACACAAACACAAAGCGACGGAGGAGGACAGCAGCACACACGACAGTGAATCAGACAGAGGGCGAGAAAAGACTCACAGGAAAAGACACAGAACTGTTATAGACACACAAACGGAGCCGAAAAGGAAAAAAAGGAAGAACTGGAAAGCAGCGAATGAAGAGAAATCCGAGGAGAGCTCTGAGGACTGACACCCCACCATCATCCTCGCGGTTCAGTCAGTCAGTCAGTAGAGTTTAATACAGAACAGCAGCAGTTTGCATCGTTCACTTTGTCTCCGATCTCCATTAGTGTGCAGTCTGATCTTCATACCTCTCCAACTGGACACCTGATGGAGCTTTTTTTAATTATATATGCAACACGTGATTTTATATCATTTTCATGGTTTCGACATGCGGTTGTATATGCTTTGTAGATTTTTGGATACATTTTGATGAAACCATTTTTTTAAAAGCAAAACTCAGGTATTTTACTCTCAAATGGAAGATAAAAGAAATGCCCGAGCGTATTGGGCTTACAGTGACTCAGTGTGCTGTCATGTGCTTTTGTTTAATCATTTCAGCTGGATGATGAGACTGATTCGGTGGCACAGAGGGGAGTGTTGCAGACTCGCAGCTCCACGATCCTGAGCTTGATCTGTGCGGAGTCCCAAAAACGCATAGAGCTCATAGTGTATTCCCCGCTGGAGAGACGAGTAAAGCCATCTGGCCGCCATCTTACCACTCCCAACTCGTGTATTTGGTTTGTGTTAAGCCAGTATCTCGCTGGGCTGCGACAGCCTGCGATTAGTTGGAGACACAATTGCGGTAAAATATGCGACCATCATAGATATTTTAAGTTCGTTTCTTAGACAAGGATTTTTTAAACTTGTTACCTTGTTAACAGTTTCGGCGAGAATCTTCCACCTTCAGAAACAGTCTCTGAAGAAGGCGGAAGATTCTCGCCGAAACTGTTAACAAGGTAACAAGTTTAAAAAATCCTTGTCTAAGAAACGAACTTAAAATATCTATAATAGATAGACATAATGAACTTCCACTACATATGCGACTATCAATTCAGTGTGATTCCAAGTGAAAATTGTCGCTAATTCGCATATTTTATCGCAATTGTTGTCTCCAACTAGTCGCGGGCTGTCGCAGCCCAGTGAGTTACTGGCTTTAGTCTTTGCACTTCACTTGTGAAACAAACGCTACGTTCACACTGCAAGGCTTAATGCTCAATTCCGATTTTTTTGTGAAATCCGATTTTTTTGTGAAGTCGTTCACATTAACAAATATATGCGACTTGTATGTGATCCTCAGTATGAACGAAAAGCGACCTAAAAGTGTTCCGCATGCACACTGCAGGATACGACGACGTCACACGCAGTGAGCATGGCCAGTGTTTACGGAAGTAAAACCGCCCGGTTGCGGTATGACTCATCCAATCTAGCTTGAATAGCTGCATCCCCCCAAATGGAAATCAGCTCCCTAACCTCTGCGTCCTTCCATTGAGAAGATTCAGAACCTTCACAGCCCGAAGCGTCCCTCGCATTGATGTCATGCGCAGGGGCGCAGATACGTTTTTTGAACTGGGGGGGACAAAAAACTGGGGGGGACAAAGCTGCCAGCAAACCAACCCCAACCCCGATATGCCTGTCAAACTTGTTGTGGGTTACCATAGCAACCAAGCTCGAGCTCACAACCTGTGCAGTCTGCACAGCTCAACTAACCGAATATCAGTCTTTGTTTTGTTTTATGTGAGTTGTTGCAACTATGTATACACTGCTGTGCACCTCAATAAACCGAATGGTAATTAGTCTTTTGATTTTTCCGTGAGGTTTGCCTTATGCAAAGAAAGACAGCATAGACGTTTTTTCCTCCCTATAAGTGTGGGGGGGGGACCGAACGAGGTGAATTTAAATCTGGGTGGGCCGAGTCCCACCCTCTATCTGCGCCCGTGGTCATGCGCCATGTTGTTGTAACTTTTTTTGAGAGACCCGCCGCCTACTTCAGCGCAGAATAGTGACGTTTGTGGCTTGTTGATGACGTGTAAGTCGGATGAATGCGACCTGGCGGTTCAGACTGAAGTCGCATATGAAAAGAGCGGATAGGAATCGGAATTAGGACCACATATCCAAACGGCCTGGGTCGGATTTGAAAAAATCGGATCTGTGTCGTTCATATTGTCAATAAAAGATCGAATACAGGTCACATATGGGTGAAAAGATCGGATTTGAGTCACTTCAGCCTGCAGTGTGAACGTAGCCAAAATGTGCTCATTAGTTCTAAATAATGCTGAAGGCAATTTATGAACAAGGGCTTATTTTGAAAATACAGTGCTGTGAACTATATTTTGAACAAAATACAGTAAACAAAATTGGTAACCAAAATACTCCAAGCCCTGATGCTGCTCACAGCTTGGTGATGCAACAGATGAGACGAGTAGAATTGATAAAATGTGTATATGCTATATTTACTGTATGGACATGGGATCAGAAAGTTTTGTTTATAAGCAGTAGCCACATGTACACACGGGGTACCTATCTTTTTTTTTCTTTCTCAGTTAAGTCTCTAATAATTTTTTTTTTTTTAATGGCTCTTTTACTATTATTTCAACGGAGATTATTTCAGTTTCTCTCTTATATAATGTATCCCTTTCGTATAGTTCTTCTTCCTTTCTATTGCTTGATTGATTTGATTAAATTATTATACAAACACATTCTGTACAATACTTCCTTTCCGTTTAGGACAGTTGTTGAAACAGGATTATTTTCTCATGTTTGCCGTTTCCTCTTCGTTCTCAGTCATATCTGAACAGTATTTACTGGTCATATAATTCATGCTGCTTGCAACCAATAAATACTGTTCAGACATGACTGTGAGAATGAAGTGAAAATGGCAAATAACATGAGAAAATAATACTGTTTCAACAACTGTCCTAAACGGAAAGGAAATATTGTATAGCCTTTGTGTTGGTATAATTAATGGATGGATGGATAGGAAGAACTATACAAAAGCGAAAGGTATACTAATATAAGAGAACTGAAATAATCTCCCTAAAATAATTATAGTAGTAAAAGAGCCATTCAAAAAAAAATGATCATAGACTGGAAAAGGAAAAAACAATAACAGTGAAGCGGAGCATTATAACGATACGTAAGGAATGGGAAAATAAAGTTGAGAAAATAAGGAGGTAATGAAAGGGAAAAACTAGTCTTGGGGCAAATTTAATCAGATACGACAGTTTAACACCCAAACCAAATACACGCGATGCGAGTGGTAAGATGGTGGCCAGATGGATTCACTCTGACAAGCCTACGAGCTCTTCAGGTTTCATATAGAGCTCAGTGGTGTGTGTGCATGGTGTAATGCAGTGGGCTAGTATCCCATCAGGCATACAGGAGCACTTTTATATGGGCTCATTTGAGCTGAAGACATCCAGAAGGTGGCGCTGTTGCACTGTTCATCCAGAAATAACAAGTCTTTGTTCTCCAGTGTGCCTGATTAGGTCCCAAGCACTGAGATGCAGGCCTGGGTGCAAAGCCCTATCGCTTTTGGCATGTTCTGCTTCTTTTTCTCCACGTGCCAACTTGTTTTTGAGGCACTTATGATGCTTGAAAGCTCAAGAATTTTGGCACACTGATCAAATGTGCATAAAATCACAAAGTTACATTGAGCAAGCGACTGGGCGTTGTCCCGCAGCTCTATAGCGCCCCTGAGAACAAGCTATGGTTGAGATGAAGTTGCTCGGATTGGCACGAGATTTGGTGTGATCAATACTGTTGTGGTGCAAGACAAATTTCACTTGGCTGTATTTGACTCCGCCCAACATGAAGTCAGCTGTGCTGGATAGAATGTGGGATTTTTAAACTTTCCAGTGTTGTTTTGAGGGGCTCACCATGGCTAAAAACTCATGAAACTTTGCACATGCATTTGTCATTTGGGTTGATATGGTGGGCTTCATTAACTACATAGCGCCCCCTAGTTCAAAAATACAGATTTGACACCTTGGAAATATTCGAAAACTCAGGAAATTTTGTGCACACGCCAGTCATGCACACCGCTACTCAACGATAGGGACTTTGACCCCAGGTGTGTCCGTGGGACTCCATAGCGCCCCCATATGTCACTGAGACTCTTGCCTGGTATATAGTTTCGGATATCTGTGTCAAATTTAATGTTTGTGGAGTGCCCCAGTACGAACAAAATTGCAATGTACATTGCAATAAATTGCGAAGGCATAGTAGATACCTCAAACGAGAATGTTATGGCGCCCAATGATAAATAGAATGTGGGACTTTTCAAATTTTCCCGCATTTTTTTTGAGGGGCTTACAGCGGCTGAAAACACATGGAACTTTTACTCCAGCGTTTGTCCTGGGATATCTTTCGAGTTGATATTGTAAATCAGGATAGGGTAGCCTTGAGTGTGAGGGTCTTTTATTGCCGCTAGTGGCTATATTTAGTTCGTTGTTGTTTTGCTGACTTGGGTTTGAGCTACTTTGACTACGTTCAGACTGCACCCTGAAACGACACACATCCGATTTTTTTGCCCATATGCGACCTGTATCCGATTTGTTATTGACAATCTGAACGACAGAGATCCGATTTTTTCACATGCGACCCAGGCCGCTTGGATATGTGGTCCTAATTCCGATGCATATCCGTTATTTTCACATGCGACTGCAGTCTGACCAGACAGGTCGCATTCATGCGACCTACACGTCATCAACAAGAGACAAACGTCACTATTCTGCGTTGGCTAATCCCGCCTCTTTGGCGGAAAACAACAACATTTGTACAGTTTTCAGAATTTAAATAGACTTTTATAGAATTGATAAAGCTAATGGTGGATTTGGTAGGGACCTGGATGTTAAATCATCCTGTATTACAAGATTATAAGATTGTTCTGGAAATTTCCAGTAATTTGACACCTTCGGTCTCATTAGTCTGCTGCCCACATTAATCAGATTATTGTGTGAGTTCCGCCGCCGCCACAAAAACCACATCGCCAGGTCTCGCCTCATCTCCATGCTTTACTTGCAAACTTGAAGAGTGCGCTTTTTTTTGTTTACGTATTACGTAGATGTGCTTATTACGTGTCAATTTGCGCATGCGGGACACTTTTGGGTCGTTTTCCGTTCATATTGGAGATCGCATACAAGTCTCATATAATTGGTAATGTGAACGGCCTAACAAAAAAATCGGATTTCACAACAAATCGGATATGGGTCGTTTCAGGTTGCAGTCTGAACGTAGTGTTTATATTACCTCACCTGGGATGAAGTCCACCAGGGGGCGGGGTATTGTTTTCGGTAGGGTTTATTTCTTTTTGTTTGTTTGTTTTTTGTTAATGTTACGGGAAAACGTCTGGACCAATCTTCATGAAACTTTCAGGATAGATGGGCATTGGTCTCAAATAGAACCTCCAACATTTTGGGGGTCATCTGGTCAAAGTCAAGGTTTTTGTGGCTACTGCTTCATATAGAGGTGGTATCCACGATGTCATTGTGCTGTCAGAGTGTAACAATCGTGCAGTACGGTGTGTTCCGATTGGCTGAGAGCAGCAGAGAATCAGACTCAGAACCCTGTTTATTGTTCAAGTATGTTCACACACAAGGTCAAGGTCACCAAAAAGGTCCAAATCGTTTTTTTATTAGTTCTGCACTTCTGATGCACTTTAGTATGCTGCCGCCTTTGTACATAATTATCAGGCTCTTTGCACGTTGAACTTGATGCATATGCAAATTGACTCCTGACAGCATCAGGTGTGAGATGCGTGAGATGATATATTTGCATGTTGGTTTTGAACAGAAATTTCAAGCAGAGGAGGGTTTTTTTGGTTTTTGGGACCGTGTATAGAGTGCTGTGCTGTGCTTGTTTTGTGTGTGTGGTGACGGTTTGTTATCCGGATCACTAGATGCCACTTTAATTTGTAAGCACGGGGTGTCGAGGCTAGAGGACATTGTGTCCACGGTAATGAACACTGGTCATTTCTAAAGTGTCTGGCACAGAAACACAAAACAGCAGACTATCACATGATCCGAAGATGGAAGCACATCGAATGAACCGCAGCCAGCTTTCATTAACAGTGATCATTTTGTTCTGTCTTTTATAGTCAAATGCATTATTACAGCCATCACTGCTCTGAGGAAAAAGCCACACGGGTCGATTGGGTTTGTTTCTTGGTTATTAGGGCTAATTTTATTTTTTATTTTTTTAAGTGCACACTTTTTATCCATGAATCTGTTACTCCAAATATAAGGATATCAAGCCCTGATTAGTTTTTACTTACTTACTTTTTAAATTCCCAGCAGTAGTAGGACTACTGGATAGTGTAAGTAAACTATAAAGTGACCTGGGACTCACTGAGCTCCTTTCGTTTAAACAATTTAGCTTTCAGGCTCTCATAAACCTCATTCCTGGAGGGATAATGAGTCAGATACGGGCGGTTTAGTGCAGGCTTTTATGGATGTAGGCAGAAGCGATCATTGTGGCTAAAAGTTATCACCAGTACTTCCATGTTTCCACAATGCAGACATGGCCTAAAGGTTAGAGAAGCAGCCTGGGGCCCAACGTGTTGCTGGTTTGATTCCCAGGACCAGCAAGAAAAAAAAAATCCATGATTAACGTGCCCTTGAGCAAGGCACCTAACCGTCGACTGCTCTCCAGGCGCTGTGTGTGTGTCCCCTCGTTGTACATTGCTCTGGATAAGACTAGAGCGTCTGCTGAATTCCTTGAATTGTAATGCATGGTATGGGAATACTGGGCATGAGGTGGGAACACAGCAAGAATAGGATGCAACACCATCGCATCCAAGTGGTGTAGAAATTAAAATACCAATGATGTTTGTTTATTATTATTTGCATGTCAAATAATTGAATTAATTTTTTTCGCGGTCCGGTTTCCATCAAATCCTGCGCTCTGATTGGCTGGCGAGCAGGTCTGTATCCTACGATATGGACCCTGGTTACGGACCTCTGGCGACTCACTCGTTCACAACAACAAACATAGTAGCAATTTTTATCAACATTTATTTTCGCATTTCTCAGGAGAATAGCATTAATTTTACAGCATGAATAGCGATAACGACAGTGTTCACAGCGAAAGCGAGTTTTACTACCCTGAGGAAGAAGAAATAAAAGAACATTTCAGGAGAAAGCTAAAAACCTCTAACTGTTGCTAACGCCGAGCAAAAACATGGCTGAATCCTGAATGACTCCTATTTGTATAAATAGGGGACTACATAGGCGGCAAAATGTAGTTTTTTGTTTTTTTTTTTCCTGCCATGGAAGTGCACTTGTATACCGAGGAGGAAGCCATTTGCATTACAGCCATGAATGAGGATTCAAAATGGCGGCTCGGCTCAGTTTTCCCTTTTGGGCGCTCTCGTTTTCTGTTAGAATTTGGTAAAGAAAAAAATAAATATATTATTTACCAGCTTAAGGTCAGTCCGTATGGTGAAATACCGTGACCTCGGCCTTGAATGCTGACCTCGGCCCAGAGGGCCTCGCTCAGTACTTTCAAGACCTCGGTCACAGCCTGTTCTTGGGCCATGAATTGGAAAATGGACATCAGAGGCTGTGGAATGATGGTGGGCTGATGATAGGAAGTGTGACGCATCCTAACAGCTGGTCTAAAAGTGGGACCCTTTCACAATTTGCCTTAGCCTCACTACATCATCCTTAATCCCCATTTCACACTGGTATTATGTTAAACAATGAAAGTGCTTGAAACAGGATGTTCTTATGGGGTAAAATGGTAGAGCGAATGATCGTGTCCTAGTTAGCAGAGGAGTCTTGAGTCTTGAATGGTCCCACATGGATACAGTGAGGGGGAAATGAGTACAGCTATGTACTCCAGAGCATAAACAGAGAGATTTTTAAGATCAGGGAAAATGTATTTGGACACTGTTAAGTATATACAGTCTGTAATTGTTACATTAAAAATAAATCAAATTTTAGATATTAAACATCAGTGTCAGAACAACTGGTTTGATACTTCACGGGTAGAAAGTTCATGGAACCACAACTAATTTTATCTGGACAGTGGTGCCATGCAGGATTTCAAAAATGTTTTCAAAATGACGATGAAGCCAAAAAGTCATTAGACAAGAGTTGCAGGAGGACCTGAAGGCAGCAGGAACAACAGTTAGACAGAGACAATAAGCAATAAACAGCATCCTGCCTTCCATGGAAACATGAAGTTATATCTCAGGACAAATGAGAGGAAAATTTAATCTCCTAATCCAAGAAACTGGATCTGGGGAGAAGACTTTTCAACAAGACAGCCAACATTGCTCAAGTTCTTGCATGTCCTTACTAATCTCCTGACTTCAAATCCTATTGAATATTTATGTAGGATTTTGAAATTGCAAGTCCATCAGATGGAACTTTTATAACCTTGGGGAATTGATTTACCAAGAGGAAGGGGCCAAAATTGAACCACAATGTTGCAAAAACCTTATTTCTTGATACTGTTTGAGCAATAGTTATTCTATCCACGTTCACTGGATATGAGCAATTGCGTGCTCTGATTGGCTACTCTTGCTTATGGCAGTCCGTCGTGGTTTCATCTTCCTACCCTCTGATGTCCATCCATGGGCCCGCATGTGAGAAAGGAGACCAATGCGAGACCCACAAATCCAGGGGCATATGGTGCAAGGGAGGACGCTGGCTGGGGCTGTTGGGTGGAGTCTTCGGGCTGCGCGCTGCTTCTCCTCAAAGTGTTGGACTCCATTCTTGACTGTGCTCCTCCAAGTGGTAGATGAGAAGGCCTGTGTGAAGATTTGTTGATAATGGTGGCGGCGAGCTTGAGCAATTTCCGCCCGCACCACTTGACTCCACAGCAGTGATCCGATGGCAGGCCATAGGGCGAGACGATCGGGCTGGTGAGGAGCTGCACCACTGATGCTGGTTCCCTCATGGAGCGGGGTGCCAGAGCTCCATTGGCCGTGTCGCTTCGGGGTTCCAGCCAAGCCTTCACGGCTACCGTAGCGGCGCCAGGGCACACTAAGCCTTGGCTACTCTACTACTAGGATATCAGCTTATATACCATGAGTAGAGAAAAACAAAATATCGGAGCGTGTTGCTGAACCAACCGAGGATGAAATAAAAACTACTCGAAACCAAAACATAAAGCGACAAAATATGGAATAAAAGTATTTGATTGTATTTATTTATTTTTTTAATTCTCATTTTCAAGAATTTTCACAAATTGCTCCTGTCATTTTGTGGTTTATTTGCATTCTAAGTGAAAATGATTCAGACGTTTTGTATAAAGCTTTTATTTATCAAATCTGCAAAAAAAAAATAATAAAAAGGCTCTGTTTCTCAAAATCCAGTGAATGTGGATAGAATAAAAGTTATTCCGCTCAATCTTGTCATACATGGCTTATAGCCAACTCGGAGCTCCATGCCTCATCTGCTATCAGGTCATGTACGACTCAATTTCATGGAATAACTGTTATAGTATAATTGCCAACAACAACAACCTTGCAACAATGTACTAATGTTGGTAGTAATTTGTGGTGTCTGAATATACATATATTATTTACCAGCTTAAGGTCGGTCCGTATGGTGAAATACCGTGACCGAGGTCTTGAAAGTATTCAAGGCCGAGGTCACGGTATTTCACCATACGGACCGACCTTAAGCTGGTATATAATATATTTATTTTTTCTTTACCAAATTCTAACAGAAAACGAGAGCGCCCGAAAGGGAAAACTGAGCCGAGCTGCCATTTTGAATCCTCATTCACGGCTGTAATGCAAATGGCTTCCTCCTCGGTATACAAGTGCACTTCCATGGCAGGAAAAAAAACTACATTTTGCCGCCTATGTAGTCCCATATTTATACAAATAGGAGTCATTCAGGATTCAGCTATGTTTTTGCTTGGTGTTAGCAACAGTTAGAGGTTTTTAGCTTTCTCCTGAAATGTTTTCTTTTATTTCTTCTTCCTCAGGGTAGTAAAACCCGCTTTCGCTGTGAACACTGTCGTTATCGCTATCCATGATGTAAAATTAATGCTATTCTCCTGAGAAATGCTGGCAAAAATTTAAGATTTTTGATAATCTTATAAATAAATATTATAAAATAAGATAAACGTTGACACAAATTGCTACTATGTTTGTTGTTGTTGTGAACGAGCGAGTCGCCAGAGGTCCGTAACCGGGGTCCGTACCGTAGGATACGGACCAGCTCGCCAGCCAATCAGAGCGCAGGATTTGGACCACAAAAAAAATTATTTCCCTTCTCAATTTCATTTTTTTAAGCATATCTTTGTTTATACGTATGACTACATTTTTTTTTCATGTTTATAAATACAAAGTCAAAAGATATTGGCTCTCATTTACGAAAGAGCTTAGGACAGAAAACTGGGCATACAGTGAGTTCCATGCAGTTCTGAGGCTATGATCAAATCTTGTAAGGTCTCACTTATACCGGTATGTGCAGGTTTTCGAGTGCGGTGAAGCACAGTAAATCTGGCAAGGTAGGTGCTAACCACTGCATACTGGGAACACCTCCACAAGACCTGCCATTTTGGATGATGTCAAACATCTAGACATCACAGTTTGGCCCTGGTCAGAGTCACTCGGATCCTTACGCTTGCCCATTTTTCCTGCTTCCAACACCTCAACTTCAAAAACTGACTGTTCTCCTGCTACGTAATATATCCCACCCCTTGAAGTGTGCCATTGTGACAAGATAATCAAATGTTATTCACTTCACACCTGTCTTTTTAATAAAATCTGTCTGTTTTAATGCTGATCAGTGTATACTGAAGTGGTTATATTTAAATCGAGTCGTACAGGAGCCGATAGCCGACGAGGTGCGTAGCATCGAGTTGGCTATAAGCCATGTACGATGAGATTGAGTGGAATAACTGTTTTATTCTATCCACATTCACTGGGTTTTGAGAAACGGAGCATTTTTATTTGTATTTTTTGCAAATTCGATAAATAACTTTTATAAAACACGTCTGACAAAATCATTTCTGCTTGGAATGTAAACAAAACGGCAAAATGACAGGAGCAATTTGTGAAAGATGAGATAATTAATCATTCTTGAGGGAAAAAAAATTCTTACCGTAAAATATTTTTATTCCATTTGGGTTTTTTTGGGGGGGAGGGGGCTCTGCTACTTTAGGGTTTTTTGGTGGTTGGCAAACCAACTTAAAGGTGCATTACTACCACTGACTGGACTGACTACATTTCTTTTAGCCGTTTCTGTTCCTTTTAAATACGTAACCATTTTTGGGGTTTGGTTTTCGAGTAGAGTTTTTATTTCGTCCTCGGTTGATTCAGCAAGACGCTCTGCCATTTTTCTTTTTCTCTCCTCACGGTATATGAGCTGATAGACTAGTAGTAGGTTAGCCAATCAGAACACATGATTGTTCATCTCATCTGTAGCCGCTTTATCCTGTTCTACAGGGTCGCAGGCAAGCTGGAGCCTATCCCAGCTGACTACGGGCGAAAGGCGGGGTACACCCTGGACAAGTCGCCAGGTCATCACAGGGCTGACACATAGACACAGACAACCATTCACACTCACATTCACACCTACGCTCAATTTAGAGTCACCAGTTAACCTAACCTGCATGTCTTTGGACTGTGGGGGAAACCGGAGGAAACCCACGCGGACACGGGGAGAACCTGCAAACTCCACACAGAAAGGCCCTCGCTGGCCACGGGGCTCGAACCCGGACCTTCTTGCTGTGAGGCGACAGCGCTAACCACTACACCACCGTGCCGCCCATGATTGTTCATATCCAGAATAAATATTATATATGCGCACTGGAGGTATATTAAATAAGTATCCTAACATATATTCCCTTTACTGTACCTTAAAAATGTGCACTTCCCAAAACCAGTTTATGCCCAAGTCTTATCCTCGCTTCAGTGGATAATTTCACCTTCCTTACTGTAAACTGCTTCCAGGTCTCTCTCAATCTACACCATGTGCTCATAGTACTCAACACCCTTTCAACACCAGTACTGTTTGACTTTTCAGTATACAGTTGCAGAATGGGATTATAAATCACTAATCATGCCATCCATTTTAGGGAGTTTTTACGTGCCATGGTCCAGATCTAGATTTCTGTTAAACTGCTTTGGACAATATCTATTGTTCAAACTGTTATTTAAATGCTATGGAATTTTATTGATTATCCCCCCCCAGACCAGTTGCAGTGACCCAAATGCAACAATTCTTGTGTGCTGTTTCAATTTGGGGCTGAAAGTTGCCCAAGTTCTGTCTTATCACGGCTCAATTGTGGCTGTTTGGCAACCAGATCCAGATGATCTCATCCCCATCATTCCACAGTACAATGTGTGCCAGATGAAGTGGTAAATATAAACCAGCAGTGGATCATTATTCGTTTGCTATAAGCCATGTACGGGGAAGTCAGATACACTGGGAAAGTTTTTGAACTTCTGCTTTGTATAAGTTTGGGGGGGGTTGCCATTAATAAAACAAAATTCCCCAACGCATAATACATTTCTGGAAGGTTGTGACGATCTAAAAATGAAGGAAAAAAGTCTGAAGCATAGCTTACTGTTTTGACAAAACCAAAAACCTTTTTAATGAGATGTTTGGTCTTTCGGGACACGTTTGAGACATGCTGTCTTGATTTGATTTCCGACTTTATTCGTTCTCAGTGATGTTTAAAAAGGTTATTAAATGCTGCTTCTTATAAATGCTTTTTCATGGCATCAGTCCATCAAATTTCAATCAAACAGTCTAAAATTTAAAATTGGTTTCTTCCAGTGGCAGCACAGACTATTTACTGTTTGTACTCTGTCTTTGTCTTGCTGTCTCCCTGCATCTCTGTCCGTCTCCTTGAGACCATTCGACATTGCAATAAATGGGTGATAGTTAGGGCTGGGTTATAATATGATGAGTAGATTATATTAATGTTGTTATTGTGTTTGACTTCATTGAAAAACCCTTTTAAGACTGCCCTATTTCACCTGATTCGTGTTGTCCGAATTACCAAACCATGTCCTGCTTATTTTATCTTGTGCATGGAGCAAATTGCATGGATTAAAACTCTATATACTCTATATACAAACTCTCTCTATACCGGATGAGTTTGTATATACGACAGATTGCTCTGTTCATAAACTGTGTTTCTGCACGCATGAAAAGACCAAAGACGCTTTCGCATGTTTTTGCCTCAATGAACCATCAAAGTGAAGTCCAGGCAGTTACCATGGGAACATGAGGTGAGACGAGCTCAGACGTCATCAGTTTTACAGCCTGGTGATTTGCACATGAAGCAGTGTACAAGGTGCTCATGATGGTGTTAATGGAGAGTGGGGGTCTTTTTTAAAATGTGGGCAATATTAAAGGGAAAGAGTGCAGAATGTTTGTACTCGCAGAAGAGATTAATATGTGCGTCATCTTAAAGAGTAATACTGTACAGTACCAGTCAAAAGTTTGGGGACACCGAATTCAATGGGTTTTCTTTATTTTTATGAATTAAAAGACACTTCATGTCATATGGGCCTTTTCCACTACCCTTTTTCAGCTCACTTCAGCCCAACACAGCTCGCGTTTCGACTACCTCAGAGCAGCACGACTGAGCTCACTTCAGCCTTACTCAGAACCCAAAACTCGCACGGTTTTGGAGTGAGGCTGAAGTGAGCCAAACCGAGCCGAGTGGGGCTAGGGGCATGAGGAGACACTCCCCTGTGCACTGATTGGTGAGGAGGAGTGTCCTCACATGCCCACACGCCCCGCGAGCACGCTGGGAACCACCATCTGTAAACACCGTAAACCCGGAAGAAGAATTACGACAAATTATGCGCCTCGCCTCATCTATACGCTCTTGCCAGTATCTGTTGGCGTTGTCGGTGACAACAAGCCACAGCACCAAGACCAGCAACATTAACGACTCCATGTCCTCCATGTTTATTGTTTACTATCCGGGTTGTGAGACTACCACTTAAAAGATCACTGATGTCACTGTTTGCGCCGCCTAACGACATCACGTGACGTCCACCCACTTTCGCTAACTCCACCCAATGTGTCCACCCACTTCCAGCCAGCACGGTTCAGCGCGGTTGTAGTCGAAATGCAACCCCAACAGCCCCACTCAGCTCGACTCAGCATGGCATGGCTCAGCCCAACTCAGCCGCGTTGGTAGTGGAAAAGCCCCATTAAAGTAACGATGGATGTCGTTTCGGGGCAGCACGGTGGTGTAGTGGTTAGCGTCGTCACCTCACAGCAAGAAGGTTCTGGGTTCGAGACCTTTCTGTGTGGAGTTTGTATGTTCTCTCCGTGTCTGTGTGGGTTTCCTCTGGGTGCTCTGGTTTCCCCCACAGTCCAAAGACATGCCATTAGGTTTACATGGGGCAGCCATGGCCTGAGGTTGGGCTGAAGTGCCCTTGAGCAAGGCACCTAACCCACAACTGCTCGCTGGGCTCTGTATCATAGCTGCCCACTGCTTCAGATGGGTTAAATACAGAGGAGGAATTTCACTGTGCTTGAGTGTACGTGTGACAAACAAAGGCTTCTTCTTCTTTACTTAGTTGAGTGGCTCTTGAGATAATATGGATTACTACAGTTGTGGTGTTGAATAGAACTGTTTACTGTGTTATTTCCTATTTACAGTTTGATCTCAGAAGCATTAAGAAGGCAAGAAAGTGCACTAATTAACTTTTGACGAGGCACACCTGTTAATTGAAAAGCATTCCAGATGACTACCTCATGAAGCTGGTTAAGATAATGTCAATAGGTCGATGACGATGCATCGAGGTAAACGGTGGATACTTTGACGAATCTGTAACACGAGTCATAATGCTGATGTCTTCAGTGTATAGAAAATAGTCAAAATACAGAAAAACCTATGAATGAGTAGGGGTGTACAAACTATTGACTGGTACTGTATAGTAACCGTTCAACAAACGTTAATCTTAATAAAATCATTCACCACTCTAGACATGTTAAATCCTGTTGAAATACTAGTCAGCGCTTGTGAATGATCAACAACAAAAAAAATGCTGCTAGACAGATTGCATTGTTGAGACAGGTTCACAGCCCTGTTTAGCAACATAGTTATTATTGCAGCTAGAAGTCAAAAATGGGAGCTACAGCAAGTGCTAATAGAGGCCCACTGGGATACAAACCATGCTGCCCAATGCTAGACCGAGGGGCATTGGACAGGACCTTTAGCTATACAGTGGTGCTTGAAAGTTTGTGAACCCTTTAGAATTTTCTATATTTCTGCATAAATATGACCTAAAACATCATCAGATTTTCACACAAGTCCTAAAAGTAGATAAAGAGAACCCAGTGAAACAAATGAGACAAAAATATTATACTTGGTCATTTATTTATTGAGGAAAATGATCCAATATTACATATCTGTGAGTGGCAAAAGTATGTGAACCTTTGCTTTCAGTATCTGGTGTGACCCCCTTGTGCAGCAATAACTGCAACTAAACGTTTCCGGTAACTGTTGATCAGTCCTGCACACCGGCTTGGAGGAATTTTAGCCCATTCCTCCATACAGAACAGCTTAAACTCTGGGATGCTGGTGGGTTTCCTCACATGAACTGCTCGCTTCAGGTCCTTTCACAACATTTTGATTGGATTAAGGTCAGGACTTTGACTTGGCCATTCCAAAACATGAACTTTTATTCTTCATTAACCATTCTTTGGGAGAACAACTTGTGTGCTTAGGGTCATTGTCTTGCTGCATGACCCACCTTCTCTTGAGATTCAGTTCATGGACAGATGTCCTGACATTTTCCTTTAGAATTCACTGGTATAATTCAGAATTCATTTTTCCATCAATGATGGCAAGCCGTCCTGGCCCAGTTGCAGCAAAACAGGCCCAAACCATGACACTACCACCACCATGTTTCACAGATGGGATAAGGTTCTTATGCTGGAATGCAGTGTTTTCCTTTCTCCAAACATAACGCTTCTCATTTCAACCAAAAAGTTCTATTTTGGTCTCATCCGTCCACAAAACATTTTTCCAATAGCCTTCTGGCTTGTCCACATGATCTTTAGCAAACTGCAGATGAGCAAGCAGCAATGTTCTTTTTGGAGAGCAGTGGCTTTCTCCTTGCAACCCTGCCATGCACACCATTGTTGTTCAGTGTTCTCCTGATGGTGGACTCATGAACATTAAAATTAGCCAATGTGAGAGAGGCCTTCAGTTGCTTAGAAGTTATCCTGGGGTCCTTTGTGACCTCGCTGACTATTACACGCCTTGCTCTTGGCGTGATCTTTGTTGGTCGACCACTCCTGGGGAGGGTAACAATGGTCTTGAATTTCCTCCATTTGTATACAATCTGTCTGACTGTGGATTGGTGGAGTCCAAACTCTTTAGAGATGGTTTTGTAACCTTTTCAGCCTGATGAGCATCAACAATGCTTTTTCTGAGGTCCTCAGAAATCTCCTTTGTTTGTTCCATGATACACTTCCACAAACGTGTTGTGAAGATCAGACTTTGATAGATCCCTGTTCTTTAAATAAAACAGGGTGCCCACTCACACCTGATTGTCATCCCATTGATTGAAAACACCGGACTCTAATTTCACCTTCAAATTAACTGCGAATCCTAGAGGTTCACATATGTTTGCCACTCACAGATGTGTAATATTGGATCATTTTCCTCAATAAATAAATGACCAAGTATAATATTTGTGTCTCATTTGTTTAACTGGGTTCTCTTTATCTACTTTTAGGACTTGTGTGAAAATCTGATGATGTTTTAGGTCATATTTATGCAGAAATGTAGAAAATTCTAAAGGGTTCACAAACTTTCAAGCACCACTGTCGGGTTGCCTTCAGTTATAACTGACATAGGAGCTGCAAAGATCTTGTTTTGTAGCAAGTAACACATTTCTGCAAACTGTAAGTGCAGACACTGACTACGTTTACATGCACATCCAAATCGAGCTGCTGTCGGTAATCGAGCTGAAGGCCCCAGCAGGGTGCCAGAGAAATCCAATCCTACATGCACACAATGAAATCGGGCTATTGTGTGAGGTGCATTGTGCACCCAAGCCACAAGTGGCGCAACACGCCCCATCGTGTTGGTACACTTCCGGTTGTCGTCATGAAGAAGAGCTATTCAAGAGTGTAAACAAAGTTATCAGTTCCGTGTTCTCCATTGCGCGTTTTTCTCCCGTCCATGAATTTTAATATATTCAACTCCTTAAGCTGAATGAGCATGAACTCTGTCTCCTCATTGCTCCAGAAGTGCACGTTTCCGCTTGCCTGTGGCAGTGGGGGCGTGGTCAAGCGCCGGTCTGTGACAGGAGGGCGGAGCCAGGGAAGGTGAGTGGCAGAACGACGGTACACCTGACGGTAATTAACCTGTGTTTGTGTGTCTTCCCAGTAACCGCGCCCTATTTAAGGAGGCAGAGGGAGAGCAGAGGGGACAGCTCATCCCGGGACTAGAACACAGCGCGCGCGTGTGTGTGTTTTTCTCTCAAGAATAAAAGTAGGCTGTTAAACTGAAAAGTCTGACAATAAAAAGCCTATTAGTACCAGAAGCTTTGTCCTGCCGTCCTCTGTGCTCCACCCACACTTCAGAGAGCTCTACATCGCCATTTTCTCTTCTTCGTTTGTTCCTCCTGACCTCTTCTGCTGCCCGCTACTACTGTTGTCATGCCGACCGAGGCTGTTGTGTTTCCCGCTTGTGGTCTCGTCACTTCCGGAAGTAGCTCGACAACTAGCTCGATAGGGTATACATGCACAAAGTAGCTCGGCAGAAATCGCATAAACTAGGTCATGTAGCTCGATTCCGAGAAATCAAGTTCGGTTCAATTTCAGCCGAATTAAGGTGTATACATGGCATTTTGAACTTCGATTTCAGTCGAGCAACGGCAGAAATTCGATTCTCTCTATGTGCATGTAAACGTAGTGAGTGTGTCTATGATGTACAGATCCAGTTCTGGTTTAAGGCGGATTATTGAAAGGTCCATGTAAGAGAAATGCATGTGTACTACAGTGATCATGTTTCTTACACAAAGGCTGAGGGGGGGAAAAGAAGAAAACAGTGTCTCTCTTTTCCAGTGCTGGATTTTTATGTGGTTTTAAAGATGTACTGTAGTTGGGCTGGACAATTTGTTGAAAATTAACAATCCTTGTTAATGATGTTAGCTCTTGTGTGTGCCTCACAGGTGACAGGAAACACACCTGCTATATTGAACACAACTGAAATAAGGACATCTAAAAACCACTCAAAATGAGCTGCTACTAGTTTGTATCCTGGATGACCCTTAACTGCCTATTACGGGTTTTTATAAACACACGCACAAGCATACCCAAAGCAAAGGTCAGAACTGTGCAGTTACAAAAGTCAGTATGTAAGCAGATCTCCTCTTACATACTGAGTATATGATTTTCAACAACAGATTTAGTTGTAGAAGTTCATTTTAGACTTGTGAGGCAATAGTTAAAATAAAAAAAAAAATGCACATTACCAGTTAAAAGTTTGTACACAAGGATACTCAATACAATACTCATTCAGAGGTGGTGTTTCTGTATTTTGACCAGAGCGGCGGCTATAATTATCGACACCACCTTTTCAGATTTATCAATAAAAACAATTTTACAAAGGTGAGCTTCAGTTCCAACAGTTATTATCGGTTAATTAATCAACCAGAAGACCGCCCTCGCCCTTTGACCTTGTTGTCTGACGCAGCTCGTTACCTGAGATGGAATTTTTTTTAGCACGATCAGCAATTTGATGAAAACCCAGACGTTATCATCGCAGGTAAGCATGGTGGAAAGATCATGGACATGTTTTTACTGATCATGTTTTTCATGATCTCCTCGTCGAAATCTACTTTGTTTCTTACTCTTTCATTTGACAGTCGCCATTTTGTATCTAAACGCGCGTTTGAGAATCACGTGAGGTGTCGATAATAGTGATCACTTTCACCGGTGTCCACCATTATCGACACCCTGTGGAATTAAGGGACATTTACAACTGTTATGGATCGATCTTTGTGTCGCACTGTTGAAGTAGATGAAGTACTTTAAAAAAATAAATGAAAGTGCTGTGATTTTTTTTTTATTCATAACAGAATGGAATGTTTATCAAGTATTTGGAATCCTATTGCAATAAATAGAATTAGAGCAGAATTAAATTCCTAGCATATAAAAAAAATTACATGCTTGAAATATTCAGATTTTTCTATTCCAGTCAGATTTTTTTATTATTATTATGTTTTATTTTGCAATTTGTTGTAAATATCTACCACATATTACAATATCAGTAGACATTTTATATTTTGGTTCGAGGAATGACATGCGACCTTTGACCTTTGTCAATTCCCTGTTGACGTTTATTGGTAAACTACAAAACTAGAAATTAATACAAACAACAATGAATGATGAACAAAATGTGATCTACGCAAATACTGAGAAAGCGGGTAGAAAGTGGAACAAAGATTTTTCTGACGCAGGTTAAACATTATCAGTTCATTTATTTACAAACATTAGAATTACTTCCTCATTTACATAAACACCGACACGACCCTGTAGAACAGGATAAAGCGGCTAAAGATAAGGAGATGAGATATTTTGGACTCCAGTATAGGTCTATGTAAAACAAATTTTAAATAAAAACTATGTTTTGTTAACTTAATACCACATACCATTTTTTTTTTTTTTTTTTATAAATAATCGTCTGGATGTCGATAATTGTGGAATGGTGTCGCGCGATCTGATTCGCTAAGTAATCAGGAATCAATTCGTTTTTTCCAGTGGAAGTTTGAGTAATTATTCATGCACAATTTATGTACTGAAAGTCTTTTCTAGGGGCGGCACGGTGGTGTAGTGGTTAGCGCTGTCACCTCACAGCAAGAAGGTCCGGGTTCGAGCCCCGTGGCCGGCGAGGGCCTTTCTGTGTGGAGTTTGCATGTTCTCCCCGTGTCCGCGTGGGTTTCCTCCGGGTGCTCCGGTTTCCCCCACAGTCCAAAGACATGCAGGTTAGGTTAACTGGTGACTCTAAATTGAGCGTAGGTGTGAATGTGAGTGTGAATGGTTGTCTGTGTCTGTGTCAGCCCTGTGATGACCTGGCGGCTTGTCCAGGGTGTACCCCGCCTTTTGCCCGTAGTCAGCTGGGATAGGCTCCAGCTTGCCTGCGACCCTGTAGAACAGGATAAAGTGGCTAGAGATGATGAGATGAGATGAAGTCTTTTCTACTTTTGCAATGGCCAAAAGATCGTTAAGGTGTCGATAATTGTAGATGCCACTCTTTTTTTTTTTTTTTTTTTTTTTTTTTTTACATTGTAGAACAATACTGAAGACATGAGAATTATGAAATAATATCGCTGGAATTATGTGGTAAACAAAAAAAGGTTAAAAAAAATCCCCAAAATGTTTGATATTTTAGATTCTTCAGAGTATCCAGGGTTTCCCTTGATGACGCTTTGCACACTATTGGCATTATCATAACCAGCTTCATGAGGTCGTCATCTGGAATGCTTTTCAATTAACAGTTGTGTCTCATCAAAAGTTAATTCGTGCAATTTCTTGCCTTCTTAATGTGTTTGAGATCAAATAGTAAATAATAAAAATACAGTAAATAGCCCTATTCCATCCACAACTGTAGTAATCCAAGCTGTCAAAAACCGCCCACCTAAGTAAAGAGAAACGACATCCGTCATTACTTCAAGACATGAACTCTCAGAAAAGAAAGTACATGATTGTACCTTTAGGGGTACAACGGCTTGTCACTGGGGTAGGACCTTCTAAAGTTCGTATTTGTACCCTTTATATACTGCTTGGGAATATATATGTACCTTTTTATGTACCTTATCTTGAGGTCCAATCATGAGTCCTAAAAGGTACATTAGTGTACACTGTACCTTAGGGGACAGAAATGGACTCCTACTGTACCCCTATTTCTGACAGTGTGAAGTGCTATTAATTAATATAAATTAAAGAAGTCATTGAATGAGAAGGTGTGTTCAAACTTTTACCTGGTACTGTATGCCAATTCATCATCGCAAGGCACCTTGGGGCAAATTATTTTATCCAGGTGGTAAAACGCCTGAGAGAACACAGAAAAAGAACAAACACGCAAAACCTTCAGGCATTAACCCGATCACAGGCTCGAACTGAGAGCTCTCGATCCTGCTGTGCCACCATGACCTCCATTCCTGCAAGTTTTTCCATATCGGAAAGGATTTCAAGAAAAAGTCTTTCTTGGAAGTTGAGAGCCCTGAATTCTCCAATGACCCTTTTTTTTTTTTTGCTTTCTGAGAATGGAGTGCTGTTTTTAGTTGTAGATGGAGTTTCATTACCTGCACTGAAAAAATATGAAGTATGCTACAGTATAAAAATCCTTGGCATCTGAAATGAATATTTTGTTAATGGTATGAATTAATTATAGAAACGGGTTCCGTCCATCTGTCCGTCTAGTCACGTTTTCGTTTCTGGGCCATATCTTTAAAACTACTGAAGATATCTTCATGAAACTTTGTATACATATCAAGCAACATGTGAACTGGTGCCTTTTGCTATTTTGGATTTGTGAAAAAAATGTATATTTCACATTTTTACAGAGAAAATAGATTTTGATTTAGTTTTGAAGAGCAATATTCGTTTCCGGAGCATATATCCAAAACTATTCATGATACAGATTTGAAACTTGATATACATGTTAACAAGGTGATGTAGGTGTGCCTTTTCATACTAAGAAATTTTCATAAGAAGAAATTTTAATTTTTCATGTTTCCATGGAAACAATTTCAGACTTAGTCTCTCAGGTTACTCTTAAGGGTAGGTTTTGTTTCTGGAGCAGAACTTGAAAACTATGAGTGGTATGGTCTTGAAAGTTGGTCTATGTGTTGATTCAGTAATGTATATGTGCCTTTTGATACTAAGAAATGTGAGAAATTGTAATTTTTAGCTCACCTGAACCAAAGGTCCGGTGGGTTTATGCCATGGGCTGCTGGGTTCAGTGTAAAGAGGTAGGGTTGGTTTCCTGCATCAGAACTTCATAAATGTGACAAATAATATCTTGAAACTTGGTATATAGTTGGTATGTACAGTGGTGCTTGAAAGTTTGTGAACCCTTTAAAATTTCCTATATTTCTGCATAAGTATGACCTAAAACAGCATCAGATTTTCACACAAGTCCTGAAAGTAGATAAAGAGAACCCAGTTAAACAAATGAGACAAAAATATTATACTTGGTCATTTATTTATTGAGGAAAATGATCCAATATTGCATATCTGTGAGTGGCAAAAGTATGTGAACGTCTAGGATTAGCAGTTAGTTTGAAGGTGAAATTAGAGTCAGGTGTGAGTGGGCTCCCCATTTTATTTAAAGAACAGGGATCTATCAAAGTCTGATCTTCACAACACATGTTCGTGGAAGTGTATCATGGCATGAACAAAGGAGATTTCTGACGACCTCAGAAAAAGCGTTGTTGATGCTCATCAGGCTGGAAAAGGTTACAAAACCATCTCTAAAGGGTTTGGACTCCACCAATTCACAGTCAGACAGACTGTGTACAAATGGAGGAAATTCAAGACCATTGTTACCCTCCCCAGGAGTGGTCGACCAACAAAGATCACTCCAAGAGCAAGGCGTGTAATAGTTGGCAAGGTCACAAAGGACCCCAGGGTAACTTCTAAGCAACTGAAGGCCTCTCTCACATTGGCTAATGTTCATGAGTCCACCATCAGGAGAACACTGAACAACAATGGTGTGCATGGCAGGGTTGCAAGGAGAAAGCCACTGCTCTCCAAAAAGAACATTGCTGCTTGTCTGCAGTTTGCTAAAGATGACGTGGACAAGCCAGAAGATTATTGGAAAAATGTTTTGTGGACAGATGAGACCAAAATAGGACTTTTTGATTTCAATGAGAAGCGTTATGTTTGGAGAAAGGAAAACACTGCATTCCAGCATAAGAACCTTATCCCATCTGTGAAACGTGGTGGTGGTGGTAGTATCATAGTTTGGGCCTGTTTTGCTGCATCTGGGCCAGGACAGCTTGCCATCGTTGATGGAACAATGAATTCTGAATTATACCAGCAAATTCTAAAGGAAAATATCAGGACATCTGTCCATGAACTGAATCTCAAGAGAAGGTGGGTCATGCAGCAAGACAATGACCTTAAGCACACAAGTCGTTCTACCAAAGAATGGTTAAAGTAGAATAAAGTTAATGTTTTGGAATGGCCAAGTCAAAGTCTTGACCTTAATCCAATCAAAATGTTGTGGAAGGACCTGAAGCGAGCAGTTCATGTGAGGAAACCCACCAACATCCCAGAGTTGAAGCTGTTCTGTATGGAGGAATGGGCTAAAATTCCTCCAAGCCGGTGTGCAGGACTGATCAACAGTTACGGGAAACGTTTAGTTGCAGTTATTGCTGCACAAGGGGGTCACACCAGATACTGAAAGCAAAGGTTCACATACTTTTGCCACTCACAGATATGTAATATTGGATCATTTTCCTCAATAAATAAATGACCAAGTATAATATTTTTGTCTCATTTGTTTAACTGGGTTCTCTTTATCTACTTTTAGGACTTGTGTGAAAATCTGATGATGTTTTAGGTCATATTTATGCAGAAATATAGAAAATTCTAAAGGGTTCACAAACTTTCAAGCACCACTGTAGGGCGGGGGATATAGATGACTGACGACTTCTTGTTAATGGCTTTCAAATCACTGTAAAATTGGAGTGAATGGAGCCAGCGTTAAAGTAACAGTTTAATCATGGTGTTAACAGCCAAAGATACTTCAAAAAGTATAAAAGCCTGGTTTATTCTGAGATGGAGTAAACACATGAATCTTCTACTTTAACATGTCACAATATACGAGAAACTGAGTCATCACAGATTTGCACAGAACCCAACATCCTGAAGCAGCCACCCTTTACCATCTATAAACAACCTCCAACAGTGTATGTTTGGTCTTTCAACCCACATCACAGAGAACACTTATGTCCTGAATCAGATGCTACATTTGCCATGGCTCCTCCCTCATGTTTATACAGACTCTGAAAATGGGCTTTTAAGTTTGTTTCTTGACATGAGTAGTGTGTCATTTAGCAACACTTGGCACAAGTGGGTGTACCTCACTGACCTCATGTGACCATGTAGGTAGAAGCATGATGATAAAGCTACAGTACAATCTATCATTATTGATATGTTGTTAGGATATGACATCATGAAACACCTTTCTGGGCATAACTCCATTGTAATATTTTAAGCATTTCTTGATTAAATACCTTGATTTGTTGTAACTTACAGCTTTCATTTTGTGGAACCACTCTTTTGTTTGTGCTTTGTTTGCAAAAAAAAAAAAATCACCCACCCTTACTATATTATGTAGCCTATGAAAAAGATGCATCACTCCCCCCCGGATCATGGACTGGGAGTGGAGATGCCAAGCTATGCTACAGAGCCTTGGGAGCAATTGTAGGTTAGGTGCCTTGCTCAAGGGCACTTCACCCCAAACTCAGGCCAAGGATGCCCCATGTAAACCTAACTCCATGTCTTTGGACTGTGGGGGAAACCCACACAGACATGGGAAGAACATGCAAACTCCACACAGAAAGGCCCCCGTCAGCCACTGGGCTCGAACCCAGGAACCTTCTTACTGTGAAGTGACCGTGCTAACCACTACACCACCGTGCCACTCATCCATAAGGGCAGGTGGGGCAGAACTCCACCATTTACAGTACCAGTTAAAAGTTTGGGCACACCTTCTAATTCAATGGGTTTTCTTTCTTTATTTTTTATATTCATTAAAGCCATGGCCTAATGGTTAGAAAAGCAGCTTTGGGCCCAAAAGGTTGCTGGTTTGATTCCCTGGAATGGCTATAGAGATCTTGCAGTCACGTGACCGGAAAGTACACAACCGCCATCTTGTCGGCCCTTGAGCAAGGCACCTAACCCCTAACTGCTCCCCTGGCTGCTCTGGGTATGTTGTACGTCACTCTGGATAACAGCAACTGCTAAATGCATGTAATGTAAAGTCACTTCATGTTTTAAAGTAATGATGGATGTTGTTTCTCTTTACTTTGAGTGCTTCTTGACATAATATGGATTACTACAGTTGTGGAATAGGGCTATTTACTGTTTCAGCTCAAACAGTAATTGAAAGAAATTGCACGAATTAACTTTTGACGAGGCACACCTGTTAATTGAAAAGCATCCAGATGACGACCTCATGAAGCTAGGTAAGATGATGCCAATAGCATGCAGAGCATCAAGGTAAACGTTGGATACTTTGAAGAATCTAAAATATCAAGCATTTGCGGGGGGGTTCGCATTTCGTTTACCACATAATTCCATATACAGTCCCAGTCAAAAGTTTGGACAAGCTTATTTTATTATGCAAACCATCTCTCATGAAAGTCTTTATCTCTTATGAAACAACATAACAGTTTGTCATACCCAAAGGTCAGTGCTGTGCACCCTTCCAAAAAAGTTTATTCAAGTGTGCTTCTAGTATACTTCTTTAAACTAAAAATAAGAGAGTATGCTTTCAGTTTACTTTTTATTTACTTTTCAGAGATATACTTAATAAAGTTATACATCAGTATACTTGGCTTATACTGAAAAGTATACAGAAAAGTCCAAGTATACTTAAACTTTTGATCAAGATATACTTAGTGTAATAAGGCACAAATATTTTAATACTTTAAGTGTACTTGCCCTGTAGTAAATTTTGATTTTTAAAGAAAATGAATATGTTCTTAATCCTGCGTATCTGTTGTTATTTTGTGAATTCTTACCTTTATAACTTCATTGTAACTTAAGGTACAAAACACTTAAGTTGTCTACTGGTAGTGTGCATGAGGTAAGGGTTAGGGCTAGAAAACTAATAGTATACCTAGAAGGGTAACTGCAGTATACTTCTTCAAAACTAAAAAGTGGACTAGATGTATATAACCAGTAACTAATAGTATATTTCCAATATGCTATAAAGTATACTTTTATAAACTAAAAAGTGGACTAGAAGTATAAAACAAGTAAACTCGTAGTATATTTCCAGTATACTATGAAGTATGCTTTTGTAAACTAAAGAGTGGACTACAAGTATAGAACTAGTAAACTATTAGTATACAAGTTTACTTGTGGTATATTTGCAGTACAAAATAAAAATACTAGTTGTATACTCAAAAACTTTACTTCTCTTAGACTTAAAGTATACTTTTTATAAACTAAAAGTGGGCCAATTCAGTCCCAAGAAGTATTAGATTAGTTTACTTACAAGTATACTGTAAGTACATTGATATCAGTATACTTGGTACACAAAAGTATACTGAAGGAAATATACTTTAACTTTACTTAAGTATACTTCTTTTTGATAAAGGCAGTTACAAAAGCCAGCATGTAAGCAGATCTCCTCTGAGTAAATGATTTTAACAACAGATGCAGTTGCAGAATTTCATTTTAGACTTATGAGGCAATATTTTAAAAAGAAGAAGAACCTGTGATGACCTGCCGACTTGTCCAGGGTGTACCCCGCCTCTCGCCCGTAGTCAGCTGGGATAGGCTCCAGCTTGCCTGCGACCCTGTAGAACAGGATAAAGCGGCTAGAGATAATGAGATGAGAAGAAGAATTTAAAAAAAAAAACTTTATCTGCTACCTTTGTGAGCCTGTTCATTATATACAGTACCAGTCAAAAGTTTATACATCCCAACTCGTGCATAGGTGTTCCTGTATTTTGACTATTGTAGAACAATACTGAAGACATCAAATCAATGAAATAACACATGGAACATAGATGGAATCACACTCACCAGCCAAACACCTGCTAGGTGTTACATCCAAACACCTGTTGTTTTATGCAATTAGCTCATCAGCCAATCCCTTGACAGCAGCACAATGCATCAAATCATGCAGATACAAATCAAGAGCTTCAGTTAAATTAATGTTCACTGTGTTCAAACATCAGAATGGGACAAATTGTCCCACAAAGTGTGACTTTCTTTCACTGTGGCATGGGTGTTGGTTTGAGCCAGATGGACTGGTTTGAGTATTTCAGAACCTGCTGATCTCCTGGGGTTTTCACACACGACAGTCTCTGGAGTTTAAACAGATAGAATGGTGCAGGAAAAAGAAAAACATCGAGTGAGTGGGTGACAGTTCCGTGGGTGGAAACGCCTCATTGATGATAGAGGTCAGAGGAAAATGGTTAGATTGTTTCGAGCTGCCAGGAAGGATATAACAACTCATAGCAACTCTTTACAACTGTGGTGAGCAGAAAAGCATCTCAGCATGCAACAGAGAGAGAACACCACACTGGGTTCCACTCCTGCAGCCAAGAACAGGAGTCTGAGAATCAAGAACAGGTTCCTATTAAAGTGGCCGGTGAGGGTATATGGTGAACAAAACAGTGTTAAACAAAATATGTTTGATATTTTAGATTCTTCAAAGTAGCCACCGTTTACCTTGATGACGCTTTGCATTATCTTAACCAGCTTCATGAGGTCGTCACCTGGAATGCTTTTCAATTAACAGGTGTGCCTCGTCAAAAGTCAATGAGTGCAATTTATTGCCTTCTTAATGAGTTTGAGCTCAAAAAGTAAATAGTAAATAATAAACGTACAGTAAATAGCCCTATTCAACACCACAACTGTAGTAATCCATATGTCAAGAATCGCTCAACCAAGTAAACAGAAACGACATCCATCATTACTTTAAGACATGAAGTGACTTTTAATGAATAAAAATAAAGAAAAAACATTGAATTAGAAGGTGTGTCCAAACTTTTGACTGGTACTGTGTGTTCCATATGTTATGTCATAGTTTTGATGTCTTCAGTATTGTTCGACAATGTAGTTTAGTCAGCAGAAGGAAGCTGAAGCTAGCAATTTTGAAACTGGAAAAAATACAACCCTTGTATTTCAGTGTTCACTACAATAACACACCACCAACATGAATGCAACATGGTCTTCTTCTTTTGTGTATCGTCATCATATGTCCAGCTTTGTGTCGTGTAGCCATGCCCTCGTCTCAGGTCCCACTCGGAAGAGGCCCTCCTCTGAAGGTGGTCTATACAGGGGACAAGCGGTGATGATGTGGTTGGCAGTCTGCTCAGGCTCCCCGCACTCACTCGCTGCACTGTCTGTTAGGCCCCACTTCTTCATAGAGGCTTTGAAGCAGCCAACCCCAGTGCGTAGGCGATTCAGGAGAGTCCACTGCCGGCGAGGTAGGTCTTCTTCAGCGCCATCTCCAGGATCCTGGATGTAGTGGTGTATACATGTCTGACCTGCCGACTCCCATTCCTGCTTCCATGCTGCCACCAGCCAGGCTTTAGTCAACAGGTCCTCCGGGATAAAAGTGAGCATCTCTTGGGCCACCAAGTTGTATGGGTGGCGGGACTTGAGGCTGCTTGGAGGTGTTGCCATGGTTGTGGTGTTATGGAGGAGGTGCCAATCATGTTCCTGGACTTTCCTTGCCAGGGCGAGGGTGGCAGCCTCTCGCCGTAGGCTGGCTGGCGCAATTCCTGCTAGGACTGGCAGGTAGGACACGGGGGTGGGTTTCAAGCAGCCAGTTATGATCCTCAGGGCATTGTTAATGGCCGCATCCACCATCTTGGTATGTGGGCTTCTGCTCCAGGTTGGGGCACAGTACTCGGCAGCAGAAAAGACGAGGGCTTGTGTGGAGATACGTAATACCTATGCAACATGGCCGACAGGCAAATAGAGACATGTCCTTGTCCTGATCGGCTGGACGTTACTGGTCCACAACCATTGTTGGTTCTCTGGGGCAGCCACACAAACTGAAGTTTGTAATTTATTGACCGCTACCAGAATGTAAGGCAAACTTTTGTACAATGTGTTTTGAGATCAAATCCTTTGGTCCTTATCACACTCCATGTGCTGAGAAAAGTAGCCTGTATTTTAACGCCTTTTCCTTTGTGCTATCAGTCGTATTGTATAGTATTACATTATGCATTTGTCAAGCAGCTTGGCTTCTAAATCAGCAGTTCACCATTTTTTGATGATTTCGCTCATATGTTATTTGATCGTTACTTGCTTTACATTGAGATTATATACTCGATCAGTCTGGATATGGAAGCAGCATGTTCTCATAGCCAGATATATTTTGTTCATGTTCATAAGAACCAACGGTGTCCACTATCAGTCTGACTGCTGTAGAACACCCATTACTGCAGTGTTCAGTAAATCCCTTATAATATACTGTGTATATATTTAAGTTATTCCAAGAAATCAAGTGGTACATGAGCTGACAGCCGATGAGGCGCGGAGCACTGAGTTGGCTATAAGCTATGTATGACAAGACTGAGTGGAATAAATGTTTTATTCTATCCACATTCACTGGATTTTGAGAAACAGAGCTTTTTGCAAATTCAATAAATAAAAACTTTATACAAAACATCTACAACCCCGATTCCAAAAAAGTTGGGACAAAGTACAAATTGTAAATAAAAACGGAATGCAATGATGTGGAAGCTTCAGAATTCCATATTTTATTCAGAATAGAGCATAGATGACATATCAAATGTTTTAAACTAAGAAAATGTATCATTTAAAGAGAAAAATTAGGTGATTTTTAAATTTCATGACAACAACACATCTCAAAAAAGTTGGGACAAGGCCATGTTTACCACTGTGAGACATCCCCTTTTCTCTTTACAACAGTCTGTAAACATCTGGGGACTGAGGAGACAAGTTGCTCAAGTTTAGGGATAGGAATGTTAACCCATTCTTGCCTAATGTAGGATTCTAGTTGCTCAACTGTCTTAGGTCTTTTTTGTCGTATCTTCCGTTTTATGATGCGCCAAATGTTTTCTATGGGTGAAAGATCTGGACTGCAGGCTGGCCAGTTCAGTACCCGGACCCTTCTTCTACGCAGCCATGATGCTGTAATTGATGCAGTATGTGGTTTGGCATTGTCATGTTGGAAAATGCAAGGTCTTCCCTGAAAGAGACGTCGTCTGGATGGGAGCATATGTTGCTCTAGAACCTGGATATACCTTTCAGCATTGATGGTGTCTTTCCAGATGTGTAAGCTGCCCATGCCACACGCACTAATGCAACCCCATACCATCAGAGATGCAGGCTTCTGAACTGAGCGCTGATAACAACTTGGGTCATCCTTCTCCTCTTTAGTCTGAATGACACGGCGTCCCTGATTTCCATAAAGAACTTCAAATTTTGATTCGTCTGACCACAGAACAGTTTTCCACTTTGCCACAGTCCATTTTAAATGAGCCTTGGCCCAGAGAAGACGTCTGCGCTTCTGGATCATGTTTGGATACGGCTTCTTCTTTGAACTATAGAGTTTTAGCTGGCAACGGCGGATGGCACGGTGAATTGTGTTCACAGATAATGTTCTCTGGAAATATTCCTGAGCCCATTTTGTGATTTCCAATACAGAAGCATGCCTGTATGTGATGCAGTGCCATCTAAGGGCCCGAAGATCACGGGCACCCAGTATGGTTTTCCGGCCTTGACCCTTATGCACAGAGATTCTTCCAGATTCTCTGAATCTTTTGATGATATTGTGCACTGTAGATGATATGTTCAAACTCTGCAATTTTACACTGTCGAACTCCTTTCTGATATTGCTCCACTATTTGTCGGCGCAGAATTAGGGGGATTGGTGATCCTCTTCCCATCTTTACTTCTGAGAGCCGCTGCCACTCCAAGATGCTCTTTTTATACCCAGTCATGTTAATGACCTATTGCCAATTGACCTAATGAGTTGCAATTTGGTCCTCCAGCTGTTCCTTTTTTGTACCTTTAACTTTTCCAGCCTCTTATTGCCCCTGTCCCAACTTTTTTGAGATGTGTTGCTGTCATGAAATTTCAAATGAGCCAATATTTGGCATGAAATTTCAAAATGTCTCACTTTCGACATTTGATATGTTGTCTATGTTCTACTGTGAATACAATATCAGTTTTTGAGATTTGTAAATTATTACATTCCATTTTTATTTACAATTTGTACTTTGTCCCAACTTTTTTGGAATCGGGTTTGTAGTAAAATAATTTCCACTTAGAATGTAAACAAACTGGCGAAACCATCAAATACTTTTATTCCATAATTTGCTTTTTTTGCATATTTTTGGGGTTTTGTTTTCGAGTAGAGTTTTTATTTCGTCCTCAGTTGGTTCAGCAACACGCGCCGCCATTTTGTTTTTCTCTCCTCACGGTATATGAGCTGATATCCTTGTCGTAGAGTAGCCAATCAGAGCATGCGATTGTTCATATCCAGTGAATGTGGATAGAATAAACGGTATGTATGCTGTGTGTATATTATATGATGAACCAGGCACGTGCACACATAGGGCTTTAGGGGTGCTTGAGCCCCTGCCCTTTTTGCCTCAAATTAAATGTTGCCCTTTTAAAATAATAATAATAATAATCCTAATAATAAATAATACAGTCCTGTTAGAAGTTTAAAACAACGGCGGTACAAAAACTCCACGGCAATCTACCAATTTTCTTGTAATCCGGGGTCGTTGTGTGCGTTGAGCCACCGCTTCTCTGTCCATTGCTGCTCCGCTCGAGTGCGGTCAGAGAGAGGGCGCGCGGACGTGAGTGAGAGGGAAGAAGCCGCTGCGCTGCCACAGTGATAACAGAGGAGACGTGACAGTGAGGCAGCTTGAACATGTGAGTTATGGTCTAACAGTTAGCCCTTTCAAACTGTATGTACATGACATTTGGGCATTTGTAGGGCTACTGACATTTGTGCGAGTAATTTAAGTCTCTGTAGTTTAATAATCTGCTTGTTAACTGACGTGACCTGACCTGTTACTGTTCACAATCGATTGCCTCGGCCGTGCTTCGGTGTACATGCAAGTAACATATATCGTCGGGAAGCTTACATTCTCCTCTTGTGTATATATAACTAGTCGTCGACCTCTTCCACAACGTGCACAAATCAAATGTGGGTTATGTTTCAGAAAAAAACGTTATGTGTCAGTTTCTATTTTTGCTGGACGTCGGAGTGCGCATTGAGCAGCACAGAGAAGTTTGCATGGTACAGGAAATTGAGTATAAAATACAAAATAAAATGCCGCGTTAAATTTCAAAATAAAATTCACCTTGTTCATGGCGGATCATATTTACCTCACTACAGGTCTGATTTAGGCTACAAGTCCGAGATACAGATCTAAAGTTTATTGTCTCTGCTACTATTGTGCATGCTTATAATAATAATAATAATAATAATAATAATAATAATAATATGACATTATTATTATTATTATTATTATTGAAGCTAGTTCTTCACTGTCTCAACAAAAAGACACACAGCATTTGTAAAATGCCAACAGGACCTGCACCCTGGAGAACGTGTCATTCAACTGCAGAAGCTCTCTGACGCATGCTGGGCATGTAGGGAGAAGGCACTAAAGGCCCTCAACAAGGTGATGGATTCTGTGGTGAAGGTCCTCACTGATCTAACAGTCCACGAGCCTCCAGACACTGCTGCTGGTGATGCAAGAATGTACCTTAATGCCATTGACTTTGAGTTCGTACTGTGCCTTGCGATAGCCACACCAGTTTTTGATGTCACTGCAGTTGCATCTGATGCACTGCAGAACCAGGATATTGACCTGTCCACTGCATATGGTGTTGTTGGGGGAGTCATGGATACCTTATCCAATCTGAGAGCAGAAGAACAGTTTTCCAAACTGTTCAAGAGTGCCAAAGAAAAGGCAGAGGCTTCTGGGATCAGCATCCCCACAGTCCCCCCAGGACAGAAAAGGCAGAGAAAGGTTCCTGCAAAGTATACACACAGTTCTATTGCAGTCACATGCCTCTTTTCCACCAAATCAGTTCCAGGGCTGGTTCGGGGCCAGTGCTGGTGCTGGTTCACAACTCGTTCAACTTGCGAGCCAGCTGAGAACCAGTTTGCTTTTCCATAGCTCGCGGTGCTAAGGGAAGCCACTCATTACGTCACTGTATACGTCAGTTACGTCGCTGTATACGTCAGTTACGTCGCTACGTTTGCATAAACCTTAGCGTGAATATCGAAGCAAAAACAACATGGAAGAAGCAGCAGCAGCAACAACAACAATAATAATAATAATGGATGACTTCGCGTTTGTACAGCTGCTGCTTCTCGTCGCTTCAAAATGGCGATCTTGTTATTGTTGTTGGTCTTAACAACTCCGCCCCCCCCGCTGACGTAAGCGGTTCTTTCCTCTGGCCCAGCAGAGAGTTGGTGCTAGCCTGGAACCGGTTTTTCTGGCCCCAGAGCCAGTTCTTTGTCAGTGGAAACAGAAAACCCAGTTCCAAACTAAGCACTGGCCCCGAACCAGCCCTGGAACTGCTTTGGTGGAAAAGGGGCAACAGAGAGCCACTCTTTCAAATCAGTGGAAGAGTACTACAGAGTGAAGATGTACTATCCATTCCTTGATGTACTTTCTCAGGAACTACATAGGAGATTTAAGGAAGATGGGAAGACACAGTCCTTCAAAGTACTCAGTGCACTCCACAGTTTGACAAAGGCAAGTAACTGGGTAGGTAAAGACGCCATGGGTCCTGACTCTACTGAAGCTATTCACACATTGTGTGAATTCTATGGAGGAGAAGAAGAGAAGCTGAAGACAGAGCTCAGAGTTTTCCATGCTTCTTTCCCAGACACTCTCACACTGAAGGGGATCTTAAGAACGCTAAGAGACAACAGTGGACATGACATCTTCCCAGCACTGGAGGAAATGATGAGAATATATGCCACGATTCCAGTGTCCACTGCAACAGTGGAGAGGTCTTTCTCCAAGCTAAAGCTTGTGAAAAATGTACTCGGAAGCCTATGCAAAGAAGAGAGGCTCTCTGATCTCCTTCTCCTCTCGATTGAAAAAGACATACCCATAAATCACAATGAGGTCATTAATATCTACAGGGACATGGCCCCCAGAAGGTTACTGCTTTAAGGCCCCTGGAATGTTAGGCTTCTACCTTATGAGAGGAAGGACTGATTTTTATCATTTTGTCCATTCGGCTATTTACTTATTTGTTCAAAGTTCAGGTTTCACTGTTCAATGTTAAATCTTTAACAATAAAAAAGCCTAATAATGCACTAGTGTTTTATTGCTTTGCATGTCTTCCAAGCCGATGATAATGTGAGTGACAATTTTGCTGACACAAAAGAAATGGCAATTGCATATCACTTTCACCAACACAGGACACATAGCTAAGTACTTACCTTCCTATTAGTACATTAATTTTAATTCTACATTTCCATATTTTGGAAAGGACCGGGGAAAAAAAATCATGCACTTGCTGCCCTTTTTCTGACTTTGAGCCCCTGCCCCTCTATAATCCTGTGCACGTCCCTGCGATGAACATAAGAAGTAAAATACCTCTGACCATAAGAACATGTGACTTCATGATCTCTATGGGGGACTGAAAGGGTAGACGGGTTCTAATCAATTTCTGAATTCTTACATTGGGATTAAGGATATTGAGGTCATTTCCTTCTTTCCTACACTAATAAGTCAGTCTTAAACCCCCCCCCCCCCCCCCCCACACACACACACACACTTCTTTGCATTATTTCAAGTACTACATGCCATTTGCAAAAGTAAAACTCACTTGACTATGCTGAGAAACTGACATCGTACACTTGGAGAAAATTGCCCTTCAGGGGCTTCTTTTTTTTTGAGGCAATGCATTAAGGAAAGAAAAACAGACTAATTTGGAGAGCAAATGTTCTCTTCAAGGAAATAAGGCATGCAAATTTAAGTAGGGCAGGCAGGTTTCATCTACTTGGACATTATGAAAGAATCAATGTAACTCTTATTTGCTGGAACATTGAGGTGAAGAACGAGTGTGCGAGAGTGTGGCCACAGGAATAATGGAGCAAAGTACAGTGCTGTAAATAAGAGAGAGAGAGAGAGAGAGAGAGAGATAGATAGATAGATAGATAGATAGATAGATAGATAGATAGATAGAGTGCTGAGCGTAAATGAGTGCACCCCCTTTGAAAAATAACATTTTAAACAATATCTCAATGAACACAAACAATTTCCAAAATGTTGAAAAGACAAAGTTTAATATAAACATCTGTTTAACTTATAATGGGAAAGTAAGGTTAATAATATAACTTAGATTACACATTTTTCAGTTTTACTCAAATTAGGGTGATGCAAAAATGAGTACACCCCACAACAAAAACTACTCCATCTAGTACTTTGTATGGCCTCCATGATTTTTAATGACGGCACCAAGTCTTCTAGGCATGGAATGAACAAGTTGGCGACGTTTTGCAACATCAATCTTTTTCCATTCTTCAACAACGACCTCTTTTAGTGACTGGATGCTGGATGGAGAGTGATGCTCAACTTGTCTCTTCAGAATTCCCCAAAGAAAATAATCTCTTTCCACCACAAAGGTGAAGGCTACAAGATGATCAGCAAAGCTTTACTTATCAGTCAGAATACTGTAGCAAAAGCGGTACAAAAATTTAAGAAAGATGGAACTGCAACCATCTCACAGGGATGTCCAGGTCGTCCACGGAAGTTAACACCTCGACAGGAGCGCCTTCTGATGAGAAGGGTTGAAGAAAATCGGCATGCAAGTTCACTGCAGTTATCTAAAGAAGTAGAAAGCCAAACTGGGGTGACTATTTCCCGTGACACAATACAGCGTACACTGCAGAGGAATGGCATGCATGGATGCCATCCACGAAAGAAGCCTGTCCTAAAGCCCAGGCACAAAAAAGCCCGCCTAGAGTTTGCCAGGGCCCATGCTGACAAAGATGAAGACCACTAGGACTCTATACTCTGGAGTGATGAGACCAAGATAAATGTTTTTGGAACTGATGGCTTCAAAACTGTATGGCATCGCAAAGGTGAGGAATACAAAGAAAAATGCATGGTGCCTACAGTGAAACATGGTGGTGGCAGTGTCCTTATGTGGGGCTGCATGAGTGCTGCTGGTGTCGGGGAGCTGCATTTCATTGATGGCATCATGAATTCACAGATGTATTGCTCTATACTGAAAGATGCTACCATCACTCCGTGCCCTTGGTCATCGTGCACTTGTCCAACATGACAATGATCCTAAACACACATCTAAGGCCACTGTTGGATTTCTGAAGAAGAACAGGGTAAAAGTGATTCAGTGGCCAAGTATGTCTCCTGATCTGAACCCAATCAAACACCGATGGGGAATTCTGAAGAGACAAGTTGAGCATCACTCTCCATCCAGCATCCAGTCACTAAAAGAGGTCGTTGTTGAAGAATGGAAAAAGATTGATGTTGCAAAATGTTGCCAACTTGTTCATTCCATGCCTAGAAGACTTGGTGCTGTCATTAAAAATCATGGAGGCCATACAAAGTACTATAGATGTAGGAGTTTTTGTTGCGGGGTGTACTCATTTTTGCACCACCCTAATTTGAGTAAAACTGAAAAATGTGTAATCTAAGTTTATATTATTAACCTTACTTTCACGTTATAAGTTAAACAGATGTTATATTAAACTTTGTCTTTTCAACATTTTGGAAATTGTGTTCACTGAGATATTGTTTAAAATGTTACTTTTCAAAGGGGGTGTACTCATTTACGCTGAGCACTATAGATAGATAGATAGATAGATAGATAGATAGATAGATAGATAGATAGATAGATAGATAGATAGAGTGCCTTGCAAAAGTATTCACCCCTTTGGCTTTTGACCTATTTTGTTACATTACAACCTGTAATTTTTTTTTTTAATCTGAATTTTAGGTAATGGAGCTGCACAAAATAGTTTAAGTTGGTGAAGTGAAATGAGAAAAAAAATTAAAAAAAATTTTAAATTAAAAAAAACTGAAAATGGGCGGCACGGTGGTGTAGTGGTTAGCGCTGACGCCTCACAGCAAGAAGGTCCGGGTTCGAGCCCTGTGGCCGGCGAGGGCCTTTCTGTGCGGAGTTTGCATGTTCTCCCCGTGTCCGTGTGGGTTTCCTCCGGGTGCTCCGGTTTCCCCCACGGTCCAAAGACATGCAGGTTAGGTTAACTGGTGACTCTAAATTGACCGTAGGTGTGAATGTGAGTGTGAATGGTTGTCTGTGTCTGTGTCAGCCCTGTGATGACCTAGCGACTTGTCCAGGGTGTACCCCGCCTTTCGCCCGTAGTCAACTGGGATAGGCTCCAGCTTGCCTGCGACCCTGTAGAAGGATAAAGCGGCTAGAGATAATGAGATGAGATGAGAATGAAACTGAAAATTGGTGTGTGCATATGTATTCACCCCCTTTGCTATTCAGCCCCTAAAAAGTTCTGGTGCAAGCAACTACCTTCAGAAGTCACATAATTAGTGAAATAAAGTCCACCTGTGTGCAATCTAAGTGTCACATGATTGGTCAGTATATATACACCTTTTCTGAAAGGCCCCAGAGGATGCAACACCACTAAGCAAGACGCACCACTAACCAAACAACACCATGAAGACTAAGGAGCTCTCCAAACAACTCAGGGAAAAAGTTGTTGAGAAGTACTGTACAAGTCAGGGTTGGGTTATAAAAAAATATCCAAATCTTTGATGATCCCCCGGAGCACCATCAAATCCATCATCATCAAATGGAAAGACCATGTCATCACAACAAACCTGCCAAGAGAGGGCTACCCACCACAACTCACGGACCGGGCAAGGAGGGCATTAATCAGAGAGGCAGCACAGAGACCAAAAGTAACCCTGAAGGAGCTGCAGAGTTCCACAGCAGAGACTGGAGTATCTGTCCATAGGACCACAATAAGTCATACAATCCACAGAACTGGGCTTTATGGAAAAGTGACCAGAAAAAAGTAATTGCTTAAGAAAACATGTTTGGAGTTTGCTCAACAGCATGTGGCAGACTCCCCAAACACATGGAAGAAGATTCTCTGGTCAAATGAGACTAAAATTTAACTTTTTGTCCACCATGGGAAATGCCATGTGTGGCACAAATCCAGTACCCTGAGAACACCATTCCTAAAGTGAAGCATGGTGGTGGCAGCATCATGCTGTGGGGATATTTTTCATCTGCAGGGACAGGAAAGAAGGTTCACATTCCGGCAGGACAATGACCCTAAACATACTGCTAAAGCTACACTGGAATGGTTTAAAGGGAAACATTTAAATGTCTTGGAATGGCCTAATCAAAGCCCAGACCTCAATACAATTGAGAATCTGTGGCATAACTTGAAGATTGCTGTTCACCAGCAGAACCCATCCAACTTGAAGGAGCTGGATCAGTTTTGCTTTGAGGAATGGGCAAAAATCCCAGTGGCTAGATGTGGCAAGCTCATAGAGACTTATCCAAAGTGAACTGCAGCTATAATTGCCGCAAAAGGTGGCTCTACAAAGTACTGACATTAGGGGGGTGAATAGTTATGCACATTGAAGTTTTCTGTTATTTTGTCCTATTTGTTGTTTGCGTCACAATAAAAAAAATTCATATCTTCAAAGTTGTAGGCATGTTCTGTAAATGAAATGATGCAAACCCTCAAACAATCCATTTGAATTCCGGGTTGTGAAGCAACAAAACCTGAAAAATGACAAGGGGGTGAATACTTTTGCAAGGCACTGTAGATACATTAAAGCAATACATTACTGAAATAGTCATTATGCTCTTTCACCATTATACATTGAAGTAATTAATACGTAGACAGGGATTTTTACTGTTTTCTTATTAAACAATATTACTTTAGTTTTTTTTTTTCAATAATGTCACAGCCTCATCAGCTTAACATGAGACACATTACATGCCAGTTCATTTATTCATAGGCTCCTTAAACTTGCAAAAGTATAAAATGAAACATGTCTGTGAAGATTCTCAGACATCCAGGTCATAGTAAACTGTGGGTGGTAAAAAGAGCAACTGGACTTGCTTGAAGATTCTTGAAGACGTTTCACCTCTCATCCAAAAGGCTTCTTCAGTTCTGTCTGGCTAATAGGGAGTATCAGGTATTTATCCTCTCATGGATGAAAAACAATCCTAAGGTGTCGTTGAGTCATCCTGTTGGTGTGGGTCACTGGGAGCTGGGTGTGAACAGCCTAGAGTCTCGTTGGGGTGATCAATGGATTGCTGGTTCTCTCTGTCCTCCTGTGAGTCACTGAAAACAGCTGGGTTTTGGTGTGCATTCAGTTGTCTGGGAAGTGTGCCAAGGACTGCATTGTAGGTGGCTGATAAATGATGTCTTAGGCCCTGTCCACACGGCAACGGATTCAGGTGAATCCGATACAATTGTTTATCGTTTCGGCCTGGCGTCCACACGGCACCGGCGTTTTGGGTGCCCCAAAACGCAATCTTTTGAGAACGGGTTCCAGAGTGGAAAGATCTGGCAACGGCGCCGTTGCAAAGTCGTCTGGATGAGTAGAACGGATTTGTTTATGATGACGTCACAACCACATGACTGTCAGTGCTTCACGCCGGGTAGAAGTGTAACGAACTCGATGCAAGTTGTCAACAAATCCTATAACTTGGTTCATGAAATGCGCTTACAAAATATTTTCACTGTGAATATTTATTGTGTAATGGTGCAAAGTGTGAGAGAGAGAGAGAGAGAGAGAGAGAGAGAGAGAATAGCCCTTAGGGCAGAGTCAATCCCGCCAGCAAAAATAGGGAAAAAAAGGAGCGATCTCACCTCTTCAGATGTTGGTTTAAGTCCTACAATACATTCCTCAAAAAGGGCATAGAAGAACAAATTAATCCATCAATGTGTAGCATTCAATTTATTCCGGACCATTAAAGACGCCGCCTTCTGCGTAGAATCATACGTCATCCTCGCCGCCATATTGGATGGGTCAAAGCGGAGAATAAAGATGCCTCATTCATGTGCTGCGTTTAACTGTACCAACAGGTTTGCCGTCCAAACGAGATCACATGGGATTACCTTTCACAGGTGAGACTGGAAAAATACTTTTCATTGTATTTGGTCATTATAATGTAATTTTACGAACAGATTTTTCTGACTTTGTGGCTAATATGAAGTCTTGCGCATAATAGTTTATGCGCATGCATCCTTACTACTTCTATTGTTCTGGTGTCTCCGAAGGGACCGTCTTACAGCGCCCCTAGAGGTGTGGCATGTGTATTGCATCGTTTTCAGCAAGCGTTGCGTTGTGTTGCCATATGGCCCTGATATTTTACTGATCGTTGCCCATTTGGACGCGATATTTTTTTAAATAACATCTCGTTGCCGTTATCGTGTGGATGTAGCCTTAGACCACCACCTCTGTTCAGTGATGGCCATTCCAGGTTGACAAAAATGGCTTCTTTAACTCCTCGCTCATACCAATGATCCTCTCTGGCTAAAATGCATACATTGCAATCCTGAAATGAGTGTCCTTTGTTGTTAAGATGAAGATAGACAGCAGAGTCCTGGCCTGAGGAACTGGCTCTCCTGTGTTGAGCCATGCGCCTGTGAAGCGGTTGTTTTGTTTTCCCAATATACGAATCCGTGCATTCCTCACTGCACTGAATTGCATACACTACGTTGTCCTGTTTGTGTCTGGCTATTCTGTCCTTAGAGTGGACCAGTTTCTGCTTCAGGGTGTTACTGGGTCTGAAATGTACCGGAATGTTGTGTTTGTAGAAGATCCTCCTGAGTTTCTCAGATAGACCAGAAATGTAGGGAATGACAATATTCTTGCGTTTGTTCCTGTTATCCTCCTTGTCTGTTATGTTCCTTTTTCTGCTCTTGAAAAAAGCCCAGTTGGGATACCCGCAGTTCTGAAGTGCTTTCTTGATGTGATTCTGCTCCTTCTCTTTTCCCTCTACCATTGTAGGAATGTTTTGAGCCCTGTGTTGCAAGGCCCTAATAACCCCCAATTTGTGTTCCAGTGGGTGGTGTGAGTCGAAGAGTAGGTACTGGTCTGTGTGTGGGGGTTTCTGGTAGACCTCGATGCTAAGGCTTCTGTCTTGTCTAATGTGTACATCACAATCCAAGAAGGCTAGATTATTCCCACTGACGTTCTCCCGAGTGAAATTGATGTTGACATCCACTGCATTGATGTGTTTAGAGAAGGCTTCCACCTCATGGGTTTTGATTTTAACCCAAGTGTCATCCACATATCTGAACCAGTGGCTGGGAGCAACTCCTGAAAAAGTGGTCAAAGCTTTACGTTCCACTTCCTCCATGTATAGATTGGCCACTATAGGGGACACCGGTGAGCCCATGGCGCATCCATGCTTCTGTCTGTGGAAACTTTCATTAAACTGGAAAAAAGTGGTAGTCAGGCAGAGGTCAAGCAGGGTGCAAATCTGGTCTGTGGTGATGTTCATTCTATCCAGTAAGGTGCTGTCTTGAAGGAGTCGTTTTTTTAACAGATTCAACTGCTTCTGTGGTGGGAATGCAGGTGAAAAGAGAAGTGACATCATAGGAAACCATGGTTTCATCTGAGTCTAGTTTGAAGTCTGCAACTTTAGTCGCAAAATCTTGGGAGTTTTTGACATGATGTGGCGTGTTCCCAACAAGAGGAGCCAGGATGGTGGCTAGGTGTTTGGCAATGTTATAGGTGACAGAGTTTATACTGCTGATGATAGGTCTGAGTGGAGCTCCTTCTTTGTGAATCTTGGGGAGTCCATATATGAGAGGAATGGCTTCCCCAGGGTACAATCTGTAGTACAGAGATCAGTTGATGGCTTGGTCCTTTTCTAGTTGTTGCAGGCAGCTAACAACTTTCTTTTTGTAACAACTGGTGGGGTCCCGCCTCAAGGTTTCATAGGTGGTTGTGTCGCTGAGGAGACTGGTCATCTTGGAGTGGTAGTCCGCTGTGTTTAGCACCACTGTGCATCTCCCTTTGTCAGTAGGAAGGATGGTGATGTTCCGGTCTCTTTGCAGCAATGTAAGAGCCCTTCTTTCTTGTCTGGTGAGGTTGGAGGGGGGTGCTTTCGCACTGGACACAGCATCTGATATCTTCAGTCTAAGTTGTTCTGCCTCTGTGTTGGTCAGATTGTTGTTTCTGATGGCTGACTCTGTGGCTGTGATGAGGTCTACGACTGGTATCCACATTTTAGCCAGAGAGGATCATTGGTATGAGCGAGGAGTTAAAGAAGCCATTTTTGTCAACCTAGAACAGCAATCACTGAACAGAGGTGATGGTCTAAGACATCATTTATCAGCCACCTACAATGCAGTCCTTGGCACACTTCCCAGACAACTGAATGCACACCAAAACCCAGCTGTTTTCAGTGACTCACAGGAGGACAGAGAGAACCAACAATCCATTGATCACCCCAACGACTCTATAGGCCGTTCACACCCAGCCCCCAAGTGACCCACACCAACAGGATGACTCAACGACACCTTAGGATTGTTTTTCATCCATGAGAGGATAAATACCTGATACCCCCTATTAGTCAGACAGAACTGAAGAAGCCTTTCGGATGAGAGGTGCAATGTCTTCAAGAATCTTCAAGCAAGTGTCGTTGCTGTTTTTACCACCCACAGTATAAAATGAAACATTTTACAATGACAATATTCTATAATGACAATTCTATGGAACGGTGGTGTAGTGGTTAGCACTGTCACCTCACAGCAAGAAGGTTCTGGGTTCGAGCCCAGTGACCGACAAGGGCCTTTCTGTGTGGAGTTTGCATGTTCTCCCTGTGTCTCTCTGGGTTTCCTCCAGGTGCTCTGGTTTCCCCCACAGTCCAAAGACATGCAGGTTAGGCAAATTGGTGGCTCTAAATTGACCGTAGGTGTGAATGCGAAGATGTGTGAATAGTTGTTTGTCTCTATGCCCTGTGATGATCTGGCGACTTGTCCAGGGTGTACCCCGCCTCTCACCCATAGTCATCTGGGATAGGCTCCAGCTTGCCCGTGACCCTGGATGGATGGAATTCTATGAGTCAAGAAAGCAACACACACAGGTGGGGAAAAAAAGGCAAAACGAAAATTCAATATCGAGGAAGACTGAAACTGATGGAGCATACAAACCTGAAGGACTGAAGAAAAGATAAACAGAAATGGGGTTTCAACTAAAAAAGAATGGATAGATAGATAAGTTAAAGCGGTACATTACTGAAATAGTCATTAATGAATCTATGAAAAGAATGAAAGTAAAAATCTATGGGAACGCCGACAAATGATGAAAGGACGATTGGTGACGCTAATGCAAACATTATAATCAATCTGGGCACAGTTTCCACCATATCTTTTCAAATTACCATCGATACTGTGTCCTCTTACACAATATCCACTGTGCATTAGTTATTTTAGTCACTGAATCTGGCATGTGAGACAGTAAAAATTTCCTGAACTTAACAACATGATGTGGGAAGTCGAGTGCAAAGCCTTCACCCCGTTTTTAATACAGACAGTTCCCCTTCAAGCTGCTTTATTTTGCTCACCAGGGGAAAAGCAGATAAAAGAGCTTCACAGGACATTATACAAACACAGGGGTGTGGTGGCCTTGGTACACCTTGACCTCCGGGAGGATGAGTGTAAAGGAATTGCATATTGACATTAATAAGCTCCGGATGGAAAGTATGAGGGAGGCATGTGAAGAGAAGCGTACGGTTCATTGGTTGCACGGGTGGATCAGAAGGAGCGTGTTGTGAGATGGGAATGCTTGACGTCATTTGCATTGGCCTCCAGCTCCTTGATTATTTACAGCTGACAGTCCCCCTCCTCCTCTTCTCAGCATGTCCCCTTCTAGTCTCCTTGCAAACAGTCATTCCATGAAGCACAAAGGCAAGGCAGTTGATCACAGCAAATCATTCGATCCAGGTTTAATTTTAACAGTTTTTTTACAGGGTTTGGAGTACGTGCCTTGATATGATCAGGAGAATTATGAATCACACATAGTGATACGATTTAGTCTTGATCATTCATATCTCAATCAAGTCTTTTGAAAACTTATGTTGTTTCCATTGTCTCGTGCTTCAGGACATTCACCAAAAAATTAAGACTTGCAATGAGTAGTATTTTGAGCTTCAATATAAAGGGATGCTGTATAATTTTCTGTTGAACCAAAATATCCTTTAAATATTGAATTTTTTTTCATTGGTTTTACAATTATTGGTACTCCAAAATTAATATTTGGTGTTGCCCTTCCTAGAGAGAATAGGGTCAATCCATGTGAAATCACCAGAGGCCTCGCCACTGACCATCTCAGATTTGCTTCATACTTTCTGGAAATATTGTCAGTGTGCTCAATAAATAGTGTACAAAATTTTAGGCTTGTACCTTCATTAGTTTCTGAGATATAGGGGCTTTAAAAAAGGGGCGTGGCCCCAATTTCACTGTTAAAACAGAAAACAGACCTAACTTCCATAAGTCATTACTTTTAACCTATTCAATCAAGAGTCATGAAATTTTCAAGGATTGTTCTTCAATGCCAGACGCCTTTAAATAATAAAATAGAAAGTTCACAGTTCAATATTTGCCAAGTTATGGCTTGCTGAAAATCATAAAAAAATGTGCTTTGGAGCAACTTTGACGCCCCATATCTCCACATTAAAGCACACCAGATCTTTCAAATTTTCTTATTTATTACTCATGTTATAGTACTCTTTAGGCAACTAAAGAATGGCCTTGTCAAAGCCCAGACCTCAATCCAATTGAGAATCTGTGGCAGAACTTGAAGATTGCTGTACACCAATGCAACCCATCTAACTTGAAGGAGTTGGAGCAGTTTTGCCTTGAGGAATGGGCAAAAATCCCAGTGGCTAGATGTGGCAAGCTAATAGAGACATACCCCAAGAGACTTGCAGCTGTAATTGCAGCAAAAGGTGGCTCGACAAAGTATTGACTTTTTTTTTTTTTTTGGGGGGGGGGGGGGGGTGAATACCTCTGCACACTCCAGATTTCTGTTTTTTTTTTAATCTTAATTATTGTTTGTGTCACAATAAAACAATTTTCACCTTTAAAGTGGTAGGCATGTTGTGTAAATCAAATGATGCTAACCTTCCAGAAATCCATTTTAATTCCAGCTTGTAATGCGACAAAAGAGGACAAACACCAAGGGGGATGAATACTTTTGCAAAACACTGTATAAATATTCTTGAACTTAATAGAATTCATATTGCAATTTTTCTTTGCAAAAGCCTCTGAGCTAAAACAAACAAACAAACAAACAACAAAAAAACCCTCTTTTAGCCACAAACCATCATCACAGCATGACTCCAACTGTGGGTGATGAATTTCAGCCACTTTGTGAATTCCTACCAGGAATCACTGGGCTTCTAGAGATTAGGAGCAATTTAGGATGTTGAATTTCATCAAGATTGATAATTTAAATATAGTTATTAATCTCATGACTGTAAATGCCACGACTGTAAATGCCAGAGAGCATTTAGGATTGCATCCCAAACCACACAATCCATCCGTACATGATCTGAACCCATCCGTTATCTCTGTCCATCGGGGTGGAGGGGGAAGCTGGAGTCAATCCCAGCTGACTTCGAGTGAGAGGCGGTAAACATCCTGGGCGGGCCACCAATCTATCTCAGAGCTAACGCATTCACACTCATGGGCAATTTAGAGTAGCTAGTTGACTTCATCCACATGTCTTTGGACTGTGGGAGGAAACCAGAGCACCTGGAGGCAACCCACACAGGCATGTGAAGGTCATAGAAACTCCATACAGAGAGGCCCCGGTTGGTTTTGAGGTTCAAACCCAGAACCTTCTTGCTGTGAGGTGACAGTGCTAACCACTGCACCACATAATCACAACCATAAAAATGGTAATAATACCAGTGGTGTATTTACTGAAGTATTTATTCAACTTTGATAATGTAATTATTTTGCAGTTTCCTCAATATTAGAAAACAATTCTGAGAAAAATCCTGTAATGGACTGGAATCCCATACTAGATGTACAGTATACCTGTTGAAACAAATAAAGTAAATATTCTGTTGACTTAATAATAATTTGTACATTTCATATTCAGAATATTTTAATAAACCATAAATATTCTCACCATAAATAAACCATCAACAAGTGTCATCATGCAAAAAAAACCCTCGCCCGGTAGAACTTATGATGAATATGAAGGAAGATATCGCAAAAAAAAAAAAAAGGTACCCAATGGGTCCATGTGGTTACTGCTTATATATAAAATAGTTTTCTGATCCCATGTCCATACAGTAACTATTGCATATACGTATATGATGCAGTAGCCACAAAAATAAAGCGTAATCCAAAAATGAACAATTTAAAAGTCACAGAAGTAAAATATACCAAGTGTCTGTACTTTATATTATTCTACTCTTACAGTTTTCAAAACTGAAACCTCCAAACCGAGGCTGACATACACACACTGTCGCCATGACCCAAACTCTTATTTCCTGGAAATGGCCCGGCGCTAGAGCTCAGTGGAACGCACTTTCCCTCTGTAATAAGCATAAACATGTCTGAAAGCGATTTCTTTAGTCTAGTCCATTTATTTCAAATGGTGAACTGAATTGTATACACTCACAGGCCATTTTAATCAGAACACATGTATGTGCATGCACAGTGCGCGATCGTTACGCTCTAACAGCACAATGACATAGTGGCTAGCGCCTCTATATGAGGCAGTATACACAACAAAAATGATTTTGACCTTTTTGGTGACCTTGACCGGATGACCCTCAAAATATTGGAGGTTCTATTTGAGACCAATGCCCATCTATCCTGAAAGTTTCATGAAGATTGGTCCAGCCGTTTTGCCATAATATTGTTAACAAAAAAACAAAGAAACCCGACCGAAAACAATACCTCACCCCGCTTATTCTGTAGCGGGCGAGGTAGTAATCCGACTGTGCATCATTGCGGTTCATTTTAAGACTACAAGTATACAGTGGTGCTTGAAAGTTTGTGAACCCTTTAGAATTTTCTACATTTCTGCATAAATATGACCTAAAACATCATCAGATTTTCACACAAGTCCTAAAAGTAGATAAAGAGAACCCAGTTAAACAAATGAGACAAGAATATTATACTTGGTCATTTATTTATTGAGGAAAATGATCCAATATTACATATCTGTGAGTGGCAAAAGTATGTGAACCTCTAGGATTAGCAGTTAATTTGAAGGTGAAATTAGAGTCAGGTGTTTTCAATCAATGGGATGACAATCAGGTGTGAGTGGGCACCCTGTTTTATTTAAAGAACAGGGATCCATCGAAGTCTGATCTTCACAACACATGTTTGTGGAAGTGTATGATGGCACGAACAAAGGAGATTTCTGAGGACCTCAGGAAAAGCGTTGTTGATGCTCATCAGGCTGGAAAAGGTTACAAAACCATCTCTAAAGAGTTTGGACTCCACCAATCCACAGTCAGACAGATTGTGTACAAATGGAGGAAATTCAAGACCATTGTTACCCTCCCCAGGAGTGGTCGACCAACAAAGATCACTCCAAGAGGAAGGCGTGTAATAGTCGGCGAGGTCACAAAGTACCCCAGGGTAACTTCTAAGCAACTGAAGGCCTCTCTCACATTGGCTAATGTTAATGTTCATGAGTCCACCATCAGAAGAACACTGAACAACAATGGTGTGCATGGCAGGGTTGCAAGGAGAAAGCCACTGCTCTCCAAAAAGAACATTGCTGCTTGTCTGCAGTTTGCTAAAGATCACGTGGACAAGCCAGAAGGCTATTGGAAAAATGTATTGTGGCTGGATGAGACCAAAATAGAACTTTTTTGATTTCAATGAGAAGCGTTATGTTTGGAGAAAGGAAAACACTGCATTCCAGCATAAGAACCTTATCCCATCTGTGAAACATGGTGGTGGTAGTATCATGGTTTGGGCCTGTTTTACTGTATCTGGGCCAGGACAGCTTTCCATCATTGATGGAACAATGAATTCTGGATTATCCCAGTGAATTCTAAAGGAAATACCAGGACATCTGTCCATGAACTGAATCTCAAGAGAAGCTGGGTCATGCAGCAAGACAATGACCCTAAGCACACAAGTTGTTCTACCAAAGAATGGTTAAAGAAGAATAAAATTAATGTTTTGGAATGGCCAAGTCAAAATCCTGACCTTAATCCAATTGAAATGTTGTGGAAGGACCTGAAGCGAGCAGTTCATGTGAGGAAACCCACCAACATCCCAGAGTTGAAGCTGTTCTGTACGGAGGAATGGGCTAAAATTCCTCCAAGCCGGTGTGCAGGACTGATCAACAGTTACTGGAAACGTTTAGTTGCAGTTATTGCTGCACAAGGGGCCAGATACTGAAAGCAAAGGTTCACATACTTTTGCCACTCACAGATATGTAATATTGGATCATTTTCCTCAATAAATAAATGACCAAATATAATATTTTGTCTCATTTGTTTAACTGGGTTCTCTTTATCTACTTTTAGGACTTGTGTGAAAATCTGATGATGTTTTAGGTCATATTTATGCAGAAATATAGAAAATTCTAAAGGGTTCACAAACTTTCAAGCACCACTGTACATAGAGAAAGACATTATGCATTACAGGACCTTTTAGTATGTCTGAAGTATATTTTGTTATATTTTGGTATCTCTAATTTATGCATGTATGAGGAGCATTGCTTATGATTTTCTTATACGTTCTAGCTAGCAGTGGGTTAAACTGGATTTCTTAGATGATGTGAAGATTAGGTAGAAAGAAAGAAAGATGTTAAAGAGGAACTAAATATCCACAGATATCATGAGATAACTTGTACTACAGAAGTAAAACACCAATAAAAGTTTGAAAAGGACTCTTCTTACACATAACTGAGAGAGTTACTGTATATAAGGGGTTTTGATAGCAGAGCTCCATACTGTGTTCTTCTGCTGTTGCATGCTGAGATGCTTTTCTGCTCACCACGGTTGGAAAGAGTTGCTATGAGTTACTATATCCTTCCTGGCAAAAAAGCTCGAACCAATCTGTCCATTTCCTCTGACCTCTCATCATCTCTTATCAACAAGGTGTTTGTTCCCACCCACAGAACTGTCACTCACTGAAATCAGTGTTTTTTGTTTTTCACACCATTCTGTATAAACTCTAGAAACTGTTGTGTGTGAAAACCCCAGGAGATCAGCAGAGTCTGAAATATTCAAAAAAAAAAAAAAACCCAGTCCATCTGGTTCAAACCACCACCCAGGCCACAGTGAAAGAAAGTCAGGGTAGTATCTCACTGGGCTGCGACAGCTTGCAACTAGTTGGAGACACAACAATTGCGATAAAATATGTGAATTTTAGCTTGGAATCACACTGAATTGATATTCGCATATTTTACCGCAATTGTTGTGTCTCCAACTAGCCGCAGGCTGTCGCAGCCCAGCGAGATGCACTTCCTGTCTCACGGAAACTGACTTGAGAAGGATTCGTGATGGCTTTGCGACACCAGCGACGCATTTGCCGCTATTTTGAGAGAAATTTTGTCGCACAAATTTTTTGAATATGTTCAAAATTTCAGCGACAAAGGAGCGACACTTTACGACTCATGCGAGGAAATTGAGAAGCCCTGCGAATGTTTCTAGACACTTTTGAAACTCTCTCACGAATGACGTTCGCAATTTGTCGCAAGCTGTCGCAGCCCAGTGAGACACTGGATTCACACTTTGAGATCACAATTTTTCCCATTCTGATGTTTGAACATTATGAACATTAACCGAAGCTCTTGATTTGTATCTGTGTGATTTGATACATTGCGCTGCTGTCAAGGGATCGGCTGATTAGAGAACTGCATCAAACAGCAGGTGGATGGGTGTCCCTTAGATAATTCCCACTGTTTGTTCGGTAAAAAGTTGAAATTTTTCATTTGCTCCCGAGGCTCATAAATATGCATTTGCAAATACAATGCTTTAAATAATTTATGCATGCCTCCTACAGTAGGAGAGATCTAAAACTATATTTGGACTCGTACGAATGAATCTTTTTGATATCTGAAATTATATTTTGACTCTCAATAACTTTGTTTCAAGTATTTTTGAAGCATTTATGATTTGTTATAAATGTTATATATCTTAAAACAAATTGGTACTATGTGGAAATTGTACTTCTCTAAAGATAATAAGAGATATCTGTTTTCATCAAATGTTTGCAAATAGCTGCAGTTGCATTGAGTTGATATGGTACTTTTAGATACACTATGGCCAAAAGTTTGTGGACACCTGACCATCACACCCATATGTGGGTCGTCCGCCAAACTGTTGTCACAAAGCTGGAAGCACACAGTTGTACAGAATGTCTTTGTTTGCCGTAACTTGATAATTTCCCTTCTCTGCAACTAAGAGGTCCAAACCTGTTCCAGCATGACAAAGCCCCTGTGCACAAAGTGAGCTCCATGAAGACAAGGATGGAGTGGAAGAACACAAGTATCCTGCACCGAGCCCTGACCTCAACCCCAATGAACACCTTTAGGATGAAGTGGAACGCTGACTGCACCCTGGGCCTCCATACCCAACACATCAGTGCCTGATCTCACTAATGCTCTTGTGGCCAAACGTACACAAATCTGCACAGACACAATCCAAAATCTAGTGGGAAGCCTTCCCAGAGGAGTGGAGATTATTCAAACAGCAAAGAGGGACGGACTCTGGAATGGGATGCTCAGTGAGCATATATTGGTTTCATTACTCAGGTATACATCTCATCTCATTATCTCTAGCCGCTTTATCCTTCTACAGGGTCGCAGGCAAGCTGGAGCCTATCCCAGCTGACTACAGGCGAAAGGCGGGGTACACCCTGGACAAGTCGCCAGGTCATCACAGGGCTGACACATAGACACAGACAACCATTCACACTCACATTCACACCTACGGTCAATTTAGAGTCACCAGTTAACCTAACCTGCATGTCTTTGGACTGTGGGGGAAACCGGAGCACCCGGAGGAAACCCACGCGGACACGGGGAGAACACACAAACTCCGCACAGAAAGGCCCTCGCCGGCCACGGGGCTCGAACCCAGGACCTTCTTGCTGTGAGGCGACAGCGCTAACCACTACACCACCGTGCCACCACTCAGGTATACATCTTAAATATATTTTTTTCAAACTATATTTTAGACTTCTATAACCAAATATTTCTTTGTACATTATGGATGAGTCATAATTATATGAGATATATTTTTATTTTCACTTGTAAAAGTGTAAGTGCTGTGGAGATTTAAGACTGTAAAGAGGTGGGGAAAAAAGGAGAAAACTGGCTCCATTATGTCACCCAGTGTCTGGGCAGATGATTTTCAGACACACACACACACACACACACACTGACTGCAGACTGCACACATTTATTTGTCCTGCATCACTCTGTGTATTTCTCTATTTGTCTGCATATATGCCACACTATCTGTCTGTCTCTGTGTAGCTGTCTGTCTATCTGTCTGTCTCTGTGTATATGTAGCTGTCTGTCTATCTGTCTCTGTGTATATATAACTGTCTATCTGTCTGTCTCTCTGTATTTGTAGCTGTCTGTCTCTCTGTCTCTCTGTATATGTAGCTGTCTCTGTATCAGTAGCTGTCTGTCTGTCTCTGTGTAGCTATCTGTCTGTCTCTGTGTGTATATATAGCTGTCTGTCTATCTGTCTGTGTCTCTGTTTGTCTCTCTGTATTTGTAGCTGTCTGTCTATCTGTCTGTGTCTCTCTGTAAATGTAGCTGTCTGTCTGTCTCTGTGTAGCTGCCTGTTTATCTGTCTGTCTCTCTGTATATGTCGCTGTCTATCTATCTGTCTGTCTCTGTGTATCTGCTTGTCTATCTCTGTCTCTCTGTATATGTAGCTGTCTGTCTGTCTCTGTGTAGCTGCCTGTCTATCTGTCTGTCTCTCTGTATATGTAGCTGTCTATCTGTCTGTCTGTCTCTGTGTATCTGCTTGTCTATCTGTCTGTCTCTCTGTATATGTCGCTGTCTATCTATCTGTCTGTCTCTGTGTAGCTGCCTGTCTATCTCTCTGTATATGTAGCTGTCTATCTATCTGTCTGTCTGTCTCTGTGTATCTGCTTGTCTATCTGTCTGTCTCTCTGTATCAGTAGCTGTCTGTCTGTCACTGTGTAGCTGCCTGTCTATCTGTCTGTCTCTCTGTATATGTAGCTGTCTGTCTATCTGTCTGTCTCTCTGTATTTGTAGCTGTCTGTCTATCTGTCTGTTTCTCTGTATCAGTAGCTGTCTGTCTATCTGTCTGTCTCTGTGTATATGTAGCTGTCTGTCTGTCTGTCTATCTGTTTGTGTATCTGTCTGTCTCTCTGTATATGTAGCTGTCTGTCTATCTGTCTCTCTGTATTTGTAGCTGTCTGTCTATCTGTCTGTCTCTGTGTATATGTAGCTGTCTGTCTGTCTGTCTGTCTGTCTGTGTATCTGTCTGTCTCTCTGTATATGTAGCTGTCTGTCTGTCTCTGTGTAGCTGCCTGTCTATCTGTCTGTCTCTCTGTATAAGTAGCTGTCTCTCTGTATATGTAGCTGTCTATCTATCTGTCTGTTTCTGTGTATCTGCTTGTCTATCTGTCTTTCTCTCTGTATAAGTAACTGTCTGTTTATCTGTCTGTCTCTCTGTATACGTACAACCCCAATTCCAAAAAAGTTGGGACAAAGTACAAATTGTAAATAAAAATGGAATGCAATAATTTACAAATCTCAAAAACTGATATTGTATTCACAATAGAACATAGACAACATATCAAATGTCGAAAGTGAGACATTTTGAAATTTCATGCCAAATATTGGCTCATTTGAAATTTCATGACAGCAACACATCTCAAAAAAGTTGGGACAGGGGCAATAAGAGTCTGGAAAAGTTAAAGGTACAAAAAAGGAACAGCTGGAGGACCAAATTGCAACTCTTTAGGTCAATTGGCAATAGGTCATTAACATGACTGGGTATAAAAAGAGCGTCTTGGAGTGGCAGCGGCTCTCAGAAGTAAAGATGGGAAGAGGATCACCAATCCCCCTAATTCTGCGCCGACAAATAGTGGAGCAATATCAGAAAGGAGTTCGACAGTGTAAAATTGCAAAGAGTTTGAACATATCATCATCTACAGTGCATAATATCATCAAAAGATTCAGAGAATCTGGAAGAATCTCTGTGCGTAAGGGTCAAGGCCGGAAAACCATACCGGGTGCCCGTGATCTTCGGGCCCTTAGACGGCACTGCATCACATACAGGCATGCTTCTGTATTGGAAATCACAAAATGGGCTCAGGAATATTTCCAGAGAACATTATCTGTGAACACAATTCACCGTGCCATCCGCCGTTGCCAGCTAAAACTCTATAGTTCAAAGAAGAAGCCGTATCTAAACGTGATCCAGAAGCGCAGACGTCTTCTCTGGGCCAAGGCTCATTTAAAATGGACTGTGGCAAAGTGGAAAACTGTTCTGTGGTCAGACAAATCAAAATTTGAAGTTCTTTATGGAAATCAGGGATGCCGTGTCATTCGGACTAAAGAGGAGAAGGATGACCCAAGTTGTTATCAGTGCTCAGTTCAGAAGCCTGCATCTCTGATGGTATGGGGTTGCATTAGTGCGTGTGGCATGGGCAGCTTACACATCTGGAAAGACACCATCAATGCTGAAAGGTATATCCAGGTTCTAGAGCAACATATGCCCCCATCCAGACGACGTCTCTTTCAGGGAAGACCTTGCATTTTCCAACATGACAATGCCAAACCACATACTGCATCAATTACAGCATCATGGCTGTGTAGAAGAAGGGTCCGGGTACTGAACTGGCCAGCCTGCAGTCCAGATCTTTCACCCATAGAAAACATTTGGCGCATCATAAAACGGAAGATACGACAAAAAAGACCTAAGACAGTTGAGCAACTAGAATCCTACATTAGACAAGAATGGGTTAACATTCCTTTTCCCTATACTTGAGGAACTTGTCTCCTCAGTCCCCAGACGTTTATAGACTGTTGTAAAGAGAAAAGGGGATGTCTCACAGTGGTAAACATGGCCTTGTCCCAACTTTTTTGAGATGTGTTGTTGTCATGAAATTTAAAATCACCTAATTTTTCCTCTTTAAATGATACATTTTCTCAGTTTAAACATTTGATATGTCATCTATGTTCTCATCTCATTATCTCTAGCTGCTTTATCCTGTTCTACAGGGTCGCAGGCAAGCTGGAGCCTATCCCAGCTGACTACGGGCGAAAGGCGGGGTACACCCTGGACAAGTCGCCAGGTCATCACAGGGCTGACACATAGACACAGACAACCATTCACACTCACATTCACACCTACGGTCAATTTAGAGTCACCAGTTAACCTAACCTGCATGTCTTTGGACTGTGGGGGAAACCGGAGCACCCGGAGGAAACCCACGCGGACACGGGGAGATCACGCAAACTCTGCACAGAAAGGCCCTCGCCGGCCACGGGCCTCGAACCTGGACCTTCTTGCTGTGAGGCGACAGCGCTAACCACTACACCACCGCGCCGCCCACATTGCAAATCTGTTTCCCTTACAAAGCCATAGTCGAGCTCTCTTAATAGAATTTTTACTAGTAAAATGATCTTGTAGAGTTTTTAATTGACTAAACTGAAAGTTGGAGGTACTTTAGGCTAAATCTGCTTTCCATATAGTTGGGTTTGATCTCAGCTGGCATATGATGCACTTGTGCAAATTTCCCTCCAATTCCAACCTGACACCCTTTACACTGTTCTGAATGGGAATCACTGTTACAGGACGATTACATCTTCCACTGACAAGCAACACTTCACATTTTTTTCACAAAGAAATTAGCTCATGAGAATAATAATAATAATAAGCCTTTATTTGTCACATGCACACTCAAGCACAGTGAGATTCATCCTCTGCATTTAACCCAGCTGAAGCAGTGAACACACACGTGTGCACACACACCCAGAGCAGTGGGCAGCCACACTACAGCGCCCAGGGAGCAGTCAGGGGTCAGGTACCTTCCTCAAGGGGGCTTCAGCCCAAGGCCACCCCACGTTAACCTAACTGCATGTCTTTGGACTGTGGGGGAAACCAGAGCACCTGGACAGAACACGCAAACTCCACACAGAAAGGCCTCCCAGTCGGCTTGAACCCAAAACCTTCTTGCTTTGAAGCGACCACCGTGCCACCTAGAAAGAACTCATGTTTATTTTATGTAATCATTTTTTGCTCAAAGTGAAATGATAAAGGAGGAGAGTTTTCTTCTTCAGAATAAGTGGATATTTATAAGAGAGCTACTTTATTTACCTTGTTCAAGGAATACATGAAACATTTTAAAATATAGGTCTATAAAACGGGCGGCACGGTGGTGTAGTGGTTAGCGCTGTCACCTCACAGCAAGAAGGTCCGGGTTCGAGCCCCGTGGCTGGCGAGGGCCTTTCTGTGTGGAGTTTGCATGTTCTCCCCGTGTCCGCATGGGTTTCCTCCGGGTGCTCCGGTTTCCCCCACAGTCCAAAGACATGCAGGTTAGGTTAACTGGTGACTCTAAATTGACCGTAGGTGTGAATGTGAGTGTGAATGGTTGTCTGTGTCTATGTGTCAGCCCTGTGATGACCTGGCGACTTGTCCAGGGTGTACCCCGCCTTTCGCCCGTAGTCAGCTGGGATAGGCTCCAGCTTGCCTGCGACCCTGTAGAAGGATAAAGTGGCTATAGATAATGAGATGAGATGAGGTCTATAAAACCTAACAGCATTTAAAAAAAAAAAGCTCAGTTATTTGAACATTTATTCTATAGGCTTAGTCCTGTGTGTTTGTTAGTTAGTTAGTTAGTTTGTTCCTAGCTATGTATAATCTAAACATCAGCACTTAAGGAATTGCTCTCATGAAAGAAATAAGTATATCTGGTCAGGTAAGGAAAAATATTCTTAACTCTATTTTATTTTGTTTATTAATATAAGTATAAATTGATGTATTCAATAAGTTTTTTTTTTTTTTTAATCCAGAATTTGGTATAAAACTTTTAATTTGGTGGAATTTCGTTTGTTCCTAGCTATGTATAATCTAAACATCAGCATTTAAGGAATTGCTCTCATGAAAGAAATAAGTATATCTGGTCAGGTAAGTTTTTGTTTATTAATATAAGTATAAATTTATATATATATATATATATATATATATATATATATATATATATATATATATATATAATCCAGGGTTTGGTATAAAACTTTTAATTTGGTGGAATTTCTCTCCACCAAATTGAACATTTATTTGATAAGTTTAGTCCTATGTTTTTGTTTGTTTGTTCCTAGCTATGTACAATCTAAACATCAGCATTTAAGGAATTGCTCTCATGAAAGAAATAAGTATATCTGGTCAGGTAAGGACAAATATTAACTCCATTTTATTTTGTTTATTAATGCAAGTATAAATTGATGTATTATATTTTTTAATCCAGGGTTTGGTCTAAAACTTAATTTGGTGGAATTTTTGTTTGTTTTGTTTGTTTGTTCCTAGCTATGTATAATCTAAGCATCAGCATTTAAGGAATTGCTCTCATGAAAGAAATAAGTATATCTGGTCAGGTAAGGAAAAATATTAATTGTATTTTGTTTATTAATATAAGTATAAATTGATATATTCAATAAGCTTTTTTTTTAAATCCAGAATTTGGTATAAAACTCTTAATTTGGTGGAATTTCTCTCCCAGAGAAATCCTGCTGCATGGGATTGAAGTTGCGCATGCGCAGTAGAAGCGGAACCAAGCCTAAAACCCAAAATGGCCGGCGCAGAGGGAGACGATTCACTGTATCCTATTGCTGTTTTAATCGACGAATTAAGGAATGAAGATGTCCAGGTATAAGATGTTATATATCTGTTTATTGTGTAAGAACACTTAAGATTAAATTCAGCTTTTAAAATACCTTCTTTTAAACAGAGAAACAGCTGCTAATGTTAGCCAGCTAACGCTAACATTAGCATTCAATTAAACAACCGGCGCCTGTGTTGGTTTTTATTAAATATTATTTAAAATAAAGCGCCAGGGTCATGAACTATGGAGTAAAACAGACTCTGTGAGCGTCTCATCAATAGTTAGATGTGGAATCTGTCGTTTTGGAGCTTTAGCCGTGTAGTAATTCAGCCTGTTAATGGTGTTTGTGTGTGAGAGAAACTGCTCAGCTTTCAGCTGGTCTGGAGTCAGTCTGAGACACGGGTTTAAAGCACTACTGCCTAAATAATATTATATTCATGTGTGTAAGTCAGTCAGGTGGTTTTGGGTTAAAGAGTATTTTTTGCTTGCATTCTGACCAGTCCAGCCCAGTGTTGCCAACTGTTTTCAGGGGAAAGTCTGAAACAAGCTCAAAGTCGCTAGGTGACGTCACATCTTAATTCTCATACTGTTTATTGATGAGCAGTGGCATATCAAACTGCAGACAAGTGTTTCCAGGCAAAACAAACCTCGCCCGGTAGCACTTACGATCAATATGAGAGAAGATATCGTGGGGGGGAAACAGGTCCCCTATGGGTCCATGTGGCTACTGCTTATAAATAAAATTCGTTTCTGATCCTATGTCCATACAGTAAGGGTAGAATCTCACTGGGCTGCGACAGCCCGCGGCTAGTTGGAGACACAACAATTGCAATAAAATATGTGAATTAGTGACAATTTTCACTTGGAATCACACTGAATTGATATTTGCATATTTTACCGCAATTGTCTCCAACTAGTCGCAGGCTGTCGCAGCCCGGCTTTCCCTCGGCAGCCAGGGAAGTAGAGGAAGCCTCATGGAAACCGACTTGAAGGGTTCGCGACGGCTTTGCGGCTATTTTGAGAGATTTTGTCGCGCGAATTTTTTTGAACATGTTCAAAATTTCAGTGATCGACACTTTGCGACTCATGCGGGGAAATTGAGAAGCCCTGCGAATGTTACAAGACACTTTTGAAACACACTCTCGCGAATGACGTTCGCAAATTGTCACAAGCTGTTGTAGCCCAGTGAGATACTGGCTTAACTATAGCATAGCTGGGAGGTCCATATGGTGAAATACCGTGACCGAGGTCTTGAAAGTGCTGATCAAGGCCCTCTGGACCGAGGTCAGTATTCAAGGCCGAGGTCACGGTATTTCACCATACGGACCGACCTTAAGCTGGTAAATAATATATTTCTTTTTCTAACAGAAAACGAGAGCGCCCGAAAGGGAAAACTGAGCCAAGCCGCCATTTTGAATCCTCATTCACGGCTGTAATGCAAATGGCTTCCTCCTTGGTATACAAGTACACTTCCATGGCAGGAAAAAAAACTACATTTTGCTGCCTCTGTAGTCCCCTATTTATACAAATAGGAGCCATTCAGGATTCAGCCATGTTTTTGCTCGGTGCTAGTAAGTTAGAGGTTTTTAGCTTTCTCCTGAAATGTTTTCTTTTATTTCTTCTTCCTCAGGGTAGTAAAACTCTCTTTCGCTGTGAACACTGTCGTTATCGCTATCCATGCTGTAAAATTAATGCTATTATGCTGAGAAAAATGCTGGCAAAATTTGTAAGATTTTTGATAATCTTATAAATAAATCTTATAAAAAAAAAAAAAGATAAAAAATGCTACTATGTTTGTTGTGAACGAGCGAGTCGCCAGAGGTCTGTAACTGGGGTCCATACCATAGGATACGGACCTGCTCGCCAGCCAATCAGAGCGCAGGATTTGGACTGCGGGAATTTTTTATTTATTTACTCTGAGGCAGTAGTCACAAAAATGAAGTGTAATCCAAAAATGAACAGTTTAAAAAATCACAAGTAAAATACACCGTGTCTGTACTTTTTTTATATTATTCTACCCTTGCTTCTTACAGTTTTCGAAACTGAAACCTGTGAACCTAGGCTGATATATACTATACACACACACACACACACACACACATACACTGTTGCCATGACCTAAACTCTTATTTCTCAGAAATGGCCCGGCGCAAGAGCTCAGTGGAACGCACTTGCGCTTTGTAATAAGCAATCTAAAATTAGGTTCTACCTAATAGCAGAGCTTCCATTCAAATGAAAACAAACATGCAACAAATGATGGACTTTGATGTGTTTTCAATTTTATCACGAGAAGATAAATTTCTCCAAACTCACATATATATTATTCTTTTTACTATAAACTACAGTGTGCTTTAGGGATTTATAGGAGAATGTTTTGAAAACAAAAGATACACGATTCATGAAAACACTGAGTGGATTCCGGTCAACTTGTCAGATCCCGGAGGATTTCGCAGTGATTTCAAAATCAACATGATGGCTACGTTCACACTGCAGGCTGAAGTGACTCAAATCCGATCTTTTCGCCCATATGTGACCTGTATCCGATCTTTTATTGACAATATGAACGACACAGATCCGATTTTTTCAAATCCGACCCAGGCCGTTTGGATATGTGGTCCTAATTCCGATCCCTATCCGATCTTTTCATATGCGACTTCAGTCTGAACCGCCAGGTCGCATTCATCCGACTTACACGTCATCAACAAGCCACAAACGTCACTATTCTGCGCTGAAGTAGGCGGCGGGTCTCTCAAAAAAAGTTACAACAACATGGCGCATAATCACGGGCGCAGATAGAGGGTGGGACTCGTCCCATCCAGATTTAAATTCACCTCGTTCGGTCCCCCCCACTTATAGGGAGGAAAAAACGTCTATGCTGTCTTTCTTTGCATAAGGCAAACCTCACGGAAAAATCAAAAGACTAATTACCATTCGGTTTATTGAGGTGCACAGCAGTGTATACATAGTTGCAACAACTCACATAAAACAAAACAAAGACTGATATTCGGTTGGTTGAGCTGCGCAGACTGCACAGGTTGCGAACTCGAGCTTGGTTGCTATGGTAACCCACAAGAAGTTTGACAGGCATATCGGGGTTGGGGTTGGTTTGCTGGCAGCTTTGTCCCCCCCAGTTTTTTGTCCCCCCCAGTTCAAAAAACGTATCTGCGCCCCTGCGCATGACATCAATGCGAGGGACGCTTCGGGCTGTGAAGGTTCTGAATCTTCTCAATGGAAGGACGCAGAGGTTAGGGAGCTGATTTCCATTTGGGGGGATGCAGCTATTCAAGCTAGATTGGATGGGTCATACCGCAACCGGGCAGTTTTACTTCCGTAAACACTGGCCATGCTCACTGCGTGTGACGTCGTCGTATCCTGCAATGCGCATGCGGAACACTTTTAGGTCGCTTTTCGTTCATACTGAGGATCACATACAAGTCGCATATATTTGTTAATGTGAACGACCTCACAAAAAAAATCAGGTTTCACAAAAAAATCGGAATTGAGCATTAAGCCTTGCAGTGTGAACGTAGCGGATTATTTAGAATTAATTCCTACAACTCATTTCTATTAATTCACTTTTTTTTACACGTTTTCTTTCTCTTTCAGCTTGTCGCTTTTCTTGTGAAAGATTTCTTTGCCTTTCTCGAGCTTTTTCATGTCGTCTTTCCTTTTCTTCCTGTCTTTCTCTTCCCGGCTTTGAGTTCGTCTTTCTCTCCTTGGTTCACTTGTTTTGACCTCTTTTTAAAGTTTGTTAAAATGATTGTGTTGTGCTGTTTGAGTTGTTCTCAGTGGAAAAGCCCGATAAATATGAAATTATCTGCAGACAAAAATAAGTTATGTAAGCTCGCTCGTGCTTCTAGTTCCTGCCAAAATCAAACAGCCAATCAGAATCACGAGGGGCGTGGACAGACGGACGGACACGTCTGGGATCCTGGTGTGTCCATGAAAAATCAACTCGATGGGTTACCAGGTTTTCTTAAGTGTGGAGCTCTGCTATAAACGTGTCTGAAAGTGATTAGGTGTTCATGACGAGTAGTCTACGTCATAAGGCACAGCAGTAAAAGATTTCATGACGTAAGTGACAAGGGCATTGAAAGGGTTCATTAACGTGTTATTCAATTACGTTTTCAGTTGTGTAAACCTTATATCGTGATGTGTATTGGCATATTATTATGTTACACATCAGCCTTTTCGGTTTTTAGCCATGTTGAATGTAGCTTGTATCGTCGACGGCAGGCGTCACTTATCCTCGCAATCTTCACGAGACTTCAAACATGAAGAGTCAGCGCTGCCATTTTGAAAACTGTTTACACAGCGGTCAGATCACCGTATCATTCCAATTTAGATTAATTTCGAGATTTGTCAGCTTCATCAGCGATGGCGTGTCAGTCCTGTGCGCTGTGGCACCCGAAGGTGCGCCTTGGGCTGCGTGGGCACGCCGAGTGGACTCCAGCACGCACGCTGTGAACGAGGCGCACCTGAGCTCAATTAAGAAACCGTGTTTGCCTATTTAAGGACTGTGCTGATGCGTTTGCATCGCGAAGTATTACGATACGCGTGGACACATTACCGAGCCTTTCTATCCATTGTCTTGATTTCCTGTTTCGCGTTCTTGTCCTCGCTTAACCTTTGTTGTAGTGTTTGCGCCTCGACTGACCCTTTTGCCTGTTTTTGATCTCGCCTGCCGTATTGGATTGTTTGCCTGTGTATATATATTCTGCACTTTATTAAACCGTATACTTCTGTACATGTATCCGCCTCCCTCGTGTACGTGACATGGAGATTATTCCATACGACTTCGAACCAATATGGAGTAGAGAAGAGTTGGAAAAACGACAGGATAAGGACGCGTCCGTCGCGCTGGTATTTACATCATTACTGTCGCACAATTAAAACGTGCCAGATCAGGCGGTTGGTGGGTTTTCAAAATAATAAATACATGCGTGTATTTTTGTGATAAATGCATATTATACTGAGTGCATTTCCCGCATAATCCTCACTAAGGTTTCGGACAGCACTACAAAATGGCGTCCACGCTATATAGTGCCCTATATAGTGAGTAGGGAGCGATTTCGGACACAGGGAAAACTTCCAGCTTGATAACGTTGGCAGATGTCGGTCACTTTTGATTTCCGCTGTACGTTTTACTTCCGTCCTATGATGTCTCGCACAGGTCTCAACGAATCTCGTTTACAGCCGTTGCTTTGACATACGGACTGATGTATTACAGAGCACATTTCAAACACTCAGAACTTGCTATAGCAGCGACAAAATAGATAAATAGAATTTTGATGATAAATTTGCCTTCAGTTCTCTTAATTGGAACGCGTGTATGTGCAGTGCGTGACTGTTAAGGCCAATTTCTGCTGACAACGCAGTCCTCGCAGATAGTGTCGCAGATGGCGTCTGTGTAGCCCCCCCACCTTCACAGACGCTCTGCGCGCACCTCCCAAAAATTGTGACCATCGCAGAAGCCTCGCAGACAAGAGGGCTCTGATTGGTCCACTCTACATCCGCTGTACACGCACTTCCGCTTCCCTACTTTCCCGGTTTGGTTTGTTTTCACTACCGCCATTTTTAAAAACACGAGCGAAGATGGAGCAGCACGAAGAGCGGTTGATCGAGGAAGTGAGGAAGTACGTACATCTATATGACTCCAGTTCTAGTCATTATAAGTAACCGGAGGATAAACACTCCACTAATCACACCCACCAACTACTCCTAGCGATTTCGCGACTTCGTGCCCCCTTGCGTTGTAGCGGTGAATAACATCGTGCACGCCTATTACTCCCCGCTCAACGATAAATTACAACTGTCTGCGAAAAGCTATCTGCGAAAGCCTTGTCGCAAGAGCATGCAGAGGCCCTAACACTCTTAGATTCTTACAGCATGATGACGTAGTGGCTAGCGGCTCTATATGAGGCAGTCTACGCAACAAAAACGATTTTGACCTTTTTGGTGCCCTTGACCGGATGACCCTGAAGATGTTGGAGGTTCTATTTGAGACCAATGCCCATCTGTGAAAGTTTCATGAAGGTTGATCCAGCCGTTTTCCCGTAATACCGTTTACAAAGAAACCCGACCGAAAACAATACCTTGCCCCCTGGTGGACTCCGTCCCAGGTGAGGTAATAATGATGCATGAAGAAGGAATATGTTCACTTAGAATAAGAGTTTCATAAATCTCATCTCATTATCTGTAGCCGCTTTATCCTGTTCTACAGGGTCGCAGGCAAGCTGGAGCCTATCCCAGCTGACTACGGGCGAAAGGCGGGGTACACCCTGGACAAGTCGCCAGGTCATCACAGGGCTGACACTTATGGCCCTTTTCCACTACCCTTTTTCAGCTCACTTCAGCTCACTTCAGCCCGACACGGCTCGCGTTTCGACTACCAAAAACCAGCACGACTCAGCTCGCTTCAGCCCTGCTTAGCCCCTAAAACTCGCACGGTTTTGGAGTGGGGCTGAAGCGAGCCAAGCCGTGCCGAGTGAGGCTGGGGGCGTGAGCAGACACTCCCCTGTGCACTGATTGGTTAGGAGGCATGTCCTCACATGCCCACACATGCCCCGCGAGCACGCTGGGATCTGTAAACACCGCAAACCCGGAAGAAGAATAATTACGAATTACGAGAATTTCTGAAGCCTTATGCGCCTCGCCTCATCTATACGTTCTTGCCAGTATCTGTCCGCGTTGTCGGTGACAACAAGCCACAGCACCAAGACCAGCAACACTAACGACTCCATGTCCTCCATGTTTATTGTTTACTATTCGGGTCGTGAGACTACCGCTTAAAAGATCACTGATGTCACTGTTTGCACCGCATAACGACATCACCTGACGTCCACCCACTTTCGCTAACTCCACCCAATGTGTCCACCCACTTCCAGCCAGCGTGGTTGTAGTCGAAATGCAACTCCAACAGCCCCGCTCAGCTCGACTCAGCCCGACTCAGCACGGCACGGCTCAGCCCAACTCAGCCGCGTTTGTAGTGGAAAAGCGGCAATAGACACAGACAACCATTCACGCTCACATTCACACCTACGCTCAATTTAGAGTCACCAGTTAACCTAACCTGCATGTCTTTGGACTGTGGGGGAAACTGGAGCACCCGGAGGAAACCCACGTGGACACGGGGAGAACATGCAAACTCCACACAGAAAGGCCCTCGCCGGCCACGGGGCTCGAACCCGGACCTTCTTGCTGTGAGGCGACAGCACTAACCACTACACCACCGTGCCGCCCACTAAAAATCTCCTGCTTGCAATTTATTTGCCCCTTACACACATCCCGCAATCCACTGCACAGTTGGGAACTTTCAGTGGCCACGCCCAGACTGCTTATAATGGTACAAAAACCAATATTGGGCTATATAATCGGTTTCGGTGTTCAAATATCGGCTGCAAACTGAAATGTGATGTTAGATTGCTTTTATATGTCGAGTTACCGGTTCCATGGTATTTTTTTTTTTGTCAGCGCAGAACAGTGCATGACCGTCAGGCCAAAAAGTTGCAAGCCATTTGGGCACTCAACTTGAAAAACTTAAGTGCCCGAAATGTCACAGAGACGGCACGGCATTGAAAATAAATCTGTAATTGGTGGTGAATTTCATTTCCTGTTAGAGTAAAATAATCTGAAGGAAATCAAAGCCTACTTCTTACGATGGTATATTGTAAAATTATTGAAGAACCCGATTCTGAGCTCTTCAGCTCAGTACACTCTAGCAGTAAATAAAATTCATCACCAATTACATAATTACTAATCATTTGGGTTGAAAGAATTTTTTTTCCACATGAAAGCTAGCATTCACATAATGTCATTTTGTTTTTTGGAAAGTCAGCTGGGATAGGCTCCAGCTTGCCTGCGACCCTGTAGAACAGGATAAAGCGGCTAGAGATGATGAGATGAATGTAGCACGTGGGCGGCGGGGGGGTTCTACCTGCAGACTTTGCAGAACATTCCACTTTTCTTGTCATGCAGTAACCGGGGAAATTCTTGCTCTCAAGCATCCTGGAAGTCTCTTCATATTCCCTCTTTTTTTTTTTTTTTTGCTTCCTCTCCTCAGATTTCCTCTAGATTTTTGCAGGAGGGCGGTTTATTTCTGAATTTAACCACCTCTGCATTTCAATTGCCTGATGGCTGTGACAATATTCGCCCCGTTGTTATACAGGCGATCTTTTTCTCCTCTGTTTTCCATTCGGCAAGTGTCTCGCGCAATGCGTCTTCTAAATGGTCCGCTGAATGTGTCTCTGGCATGAAACTTGTCTGCAGGCATTTGGACTGCATTGCCCACTCTCGGTCCACATAATGTACGGTAGCTGACATATAGGGCATCATGTTGCAGCTGGACCACATATCCGTTATCAAGACCAAATATTCCACATCACCTAGCGCTTTTTTTTCTTTACGTGCCAAAGCCTCGGATGAGTATCTAATACTTTTAATAATAATAATAATAATGTGGTATTAAAATCCCCCCCCCCCCCCCCCCCCCCCCAGCCCACGATATGATCGTCCATCACGATGTTTCGATGCCAATTAAGGGGACATCGCACAGGCCTACTCCAGGGCCAGGGTTAGCGGACTCAGCCATGTGAAGTCAGAAATAAAATGAACACTCATTCTTCTGTCGCCGTCTCCAAAAACCGGGATTAGAGTCTTTGTGTTAGTACTTAATATATTTTTAAAATTGATTTGATGATTCACTGTGTACGTTTGTGCGGAAATACCACATAATGTTTAATCATCAACTGGTATTGCTAACAATGGCTTGAGCTGGTGTTGCGAATTGCTGGTGTTGGTTTTCTGACTCGTTCTACTGGACTGTGGTCAACTTGTTTGCGACATCGTTTCCAGCTCCGGCTTCTGAGTCAGTGAACATCACATGCGTTTATTCTTGGGTTTCTGTGACATCACAGCCGCCTCATTATTCAGAACTTTAGCTGGTGGTCCTCCAAAGCTCAGTTGACAGTGTTTGTACGGAGAAGGTGCACTGCTCGCATGAAAAATGCCTCATGCTTGCGTTGTTTTCGGTTGTTCGAATCAAACCGTCGAACTAAGAAAAGTTTCTTCAGGGTTCGGTGTGAACTAATAAAGGGTGAACAAAGACAGGATTTCACAAAAAGACGTGGAGAAAGGTGGCTTTTGAACCTCTCGCTGAAATCGAAGGGAGCCGAGTCGAAGCATGCTCGAGTTTGCAGCGATCACTTGGTAAAAGGTTTGTATTTCCCTCTCAGCCATGGCTTTAGGGTTTTCCAAGGACTTTTCTTACTAAGTGTTATTTTACGTTACTTTTTTTTCGTCATGAAGCGCTAAAGTCCCCAGCTGTTTCTTTGTTTACTCCTCACAAAGTCCATCGCGACAAAATTCTTCCCCAGCCGTACAGTTACAATGCGCCGTGATCACTTCTCCGTCTTGTTTAACTAAGATCCAGGTCTTTAAAGGGGTTTCTGATGATCTTTGTGAATGATTTAGCTGAGAGATAAGAGCCAACACAAGCGAGAATCAAGCCAACTGTTTGTTTACGCTTGGTTGTAAAGACACGAACGAAAAGCTTAAACACACTTACACGGGCAAAAACAATCCAGGATTCATTGGGCAGCGACTTGATCCCGAGGTCCTTTACCCAGCCGCATACAACAAAAAGTCGTAAGCCTCCATACTCTTCCACGCTTTCATCTGTTTTGCGGTGTAGAAGGACGTCTGCAACACCAGATAGTTCGAGATGTCGGGGAGCTCGACTGAAGGGTAGTTTTCGAGATCGTATGACAAATCCTTCTTTCCCAGACTGTAGGGGTGGATTCCATTGCACACAGCAATCTTCTGAATAGATCTAAAGCCAGCAGTGGCTTCTAGATTATGAGCGTACTCTGATAACTTGTCGCTAGTTGTTTGCACTACGGCAGCCGTTTTGGTTTGCTAGACCACCAGCTGTTTTACCGGAAGTGAAATGGCTAAGAAAAGTCACATGACTGAAACCCAGGAATAGCATAACAGGGTTTTTTTCTAGAAAAATTTAGTATGAGGGTGCTCACCATGGCGAGGGAGCGAAGCGGGGGGGGAGCTGGTGCCGGTTGTCCCGCCCCCCCCCCCCCCCGCCGTGCAAAGCCTTTGAAAAATGCTCCAATGGGACATTCTGAGGCTATCTGAGAGGGAAATTGTAACAAATTGTCTGTCAACATTGAAAAAGAAAGAAGTAATCATCTTCTGCCCCGGACAGTCTTTGGCTTTCTTCTGCTTCGTGCCGCGGGATGACATCTTTAAATGCCCAAGTGTCAACAAAAACAACTCGCGAACTACTTCTGTCAAAAGCTCCCGCGCCGGTGGGTGAAAGGTCATTCAGTCTCAAGAACTCTCGCGCTACAAGTCAGCTGACGTTGTATGTAACCCATGTCAAATCTCTCGAGAGCAGCCGCGACAAGTAAACAACATGGCGCCTCAGTCTGGAAAACGCCAATTCGGATTGTTTTTGCACCGTCTGGCGGTGTATCTACTATGATTGGAATATTTTTGGAGTAATTATAACGTATTTGATGATCAGACACATTGTCACGTAGTGTTGCTGGGATGTTTTCACGGAGTCGGTAAGGGGGTGCACGCCGAGAGTAAGAGGGCGCAGCGCCCCGTTCCCCTGTTTAGACGAAAGCCTGCATAAGATGTCATTAGATCAGAAAAGATCATTTTTGATCGAGTGTACGTTTCCTCAGTCAGTCTGTCGTCCGTCTTGCACACTCACTTCAGCTCAAACGGTTGTTAATTAGCGATGCCCCAATCCGATTTTCAGTAGAAGTCCACTATTGACCAAAAACACGGGTAGGGAGGAAGAGGATTTTCTGTTCCAGAAAACCGTCAATTCCATTTTTCCCCCCTTTTCTGTAATAAGAGATGGGAAAAGTTTCTATGTACCGATGACTGATTGATATAGTTTGAGATCTGAAATAGACAACAACAAAACTTGAGCAATAAAATATATTTTTCAGTTTCTACATAATTATAGACTTTCAGGTTCAAACTGTGAATGTGAGAGAAAGTTGAAATAATGTATGGTATCGTCTCCACTGAAAGACGTCATATCAGGACTCGACGTTAACTTTTTAATCCATTCGGACGCGCAGCATGATTTTTCACTTGTCCTGACCGTAACCTTTTTATTACTGTGTTTACGAGCTCTGTGAAAGGAAAATAGTTAACGGAGTTTATCAAAAAGCAGGTAGAGTTATGATCATTCTGCTTTAATGATTTATTTTTCAATAAAATTCAAACTTTAACTGTAATAATAAACAAAAACTATCCAATACCCTGTTATGGTGTGTGTGTTGTTCTAACCCATAGACATATACACAGACGCCGCATTGAGCTGGTGGCCTGTTGCTGGGATACGTCAGAGTGTCCGCCATATTTGATGTGGCAAATCTTCCCCGTAAACCAGGGGTGGGCAGTTATTTTTTCCATGGGGCCACATGAGAAACAGAAAATTTTGTGGAGGGCCGGACCAAAAGGCTGAACTAAATTCTACATAATATTAATTGTATTTCTTTATATAAAGCAGTAAATAACATTTTTACAAGCTGCTAAGACTGGTAAGAGTATGGAAAAAACGAGGTTACCTTACAAAAAATGTCATTTATTCAATCAAATTTCCCAAAACAATGGTTAACAAAATATGAATGTTTGTACTTTTTTTTTTTTCAGTCACATTCACCCCAAAACACAGTAAAGACATCACAAAATTGTCTTTCTACTCCAAATATCAAGCAAGATACATCATATTATAATAATGACGCCCACATTTGTAGTCTAATCACCTCATTTGGTGTTTTTTATTTGTTCAGTGAGAGAAATCTAGTCTCTGTTGGTCTTTAACGAGTGCATCAGAGTCAGGTTGAATGTCTGAGGTGGAGATGCGAAGCACAGCTGGCAGATGATCATCAGTCGATTCGGTGTAGGAATCAGATCTACAGATCGGCTCGGGCTCCGGCGCCTGCTGGTAACGTCACGCTATGTGATTGGCTGGACCGTTTAAAGGATGACGTACAAGTTTGTGGTTGGTCTGGACAAATTACGGAAGTAGTTATCGCGGGATTAGGTTTCGTGGGATTTCATGTCATGTTCATGTCGCGCGCATTGCGTTTTTGTTGAACACAACTTCAAAATAAAAGCAATGCACATTCAGTCCATGCATGAGGCAAAATTTAAAAAATACGTTTTTGTAATTTCTAATTAACCTTACGCGGGCCGGTCAGAATGACCCAAAGGGCCGGATGTGGCCCGCGGGCTGTAAAATGCCCAGGTCTGCCGTAAACCAATGCAAGTAAATGGACTGAACTTCATAAAGCCCCTTTCTACAATAATATTTAACTCGATGCCTTTTATTCACCCATTAAGACACACGTGTATATATTTGCGAAACAAACAGGCAACAAAACAACACACAACTTTTAATGTGATGGTTATAAATAGTGTGCGAAATACCCTGTACACTGCAAACTAGCGACAGATCCGCGATAGATAGCTCAGGTAAGCTAATCAGTCAGCATACCGTAGCAAGCTACCAAAACCTGAGGCCACAATAACCAACCTACAAGACTGAATATGATAAATGATGGAAATAGTGAAAAATAAAAATGTACTGTGTTATTTATTGAGTCACCACACAGACCTACTCTCGCTGAATAAAGTGAGCTGAATGACCGCCAAACTGAGTTCGGCCAGGTTCTAACGTCATACCAAAACAAACTACATCACTGATTCCTTCACATTCAGAAAGGTTAAAAACATTCATCATACGCTCAAAAACGTCCATCATAGTGTGGCACTGTATTCTCTAATTCTCACTGCTTATAACTCTACACCTCCCCGGTGGAGATGAGCTGGGAACCTGAAGGAACAGCTCCCTCTCTGATCCTGACTGTCTGACCTGTTCTGTCCAAATCCTCCGTTCTGAAGTGTTCACTGCACAGCATGGATGACGGAGTAGCAGAAAACCCTTCCCGTCGCACAGCTGTCTCCCACTGCTTTTTTATCTCTTTATTTTTGGGAAACCTACATAGTATGTGAAAAGTTAGCGAAGCAACTAACAATCAGCGTAGTTACGAAGGAAATACTTCGTTGGTTGGAGACAGGTTTCACCGAGCGGCTGTTATGCGCGAGACTTCATATTAGCCACAAAGTCAGAAAAATCTGTTTGTAAAATTACGTTATAATGACCAAATACAATGAGAAGTATTTTTCCAGTCTCACCTGTGAAAGGTAATCCCATGTGATCTCGTTTGGACGGTAAACCTGTTGGTACAGTTAAACGCAGCACATGAACGAGGCATCTTTATTCTCGGCTACTGTCTAGACGCTATACCAGAGACGGTTGAAGAATCTCCACTTTACCACATCCAATATGGCGGCGAGGATGACGTATGATTCTACGCAGAATGCGGCGTCTATGGTTCTAACCCATGACCTGATCTGCAGTTTTAAGAGTTCGACTCGCCCAAGTTCAGAGCTTCTGGAGGAAATAACGTTAAATCTTGAGAAATCCAGTAAAACCTGAACTATAAATTTAATTTAGGGGGCGTTGTGGCTCAGTTGGGTAAGGCGCCATACCATAAATCCAGGGACCGGGGTTCGATTCCGACCCGAGGTCATTTCCCGATCCCTCCCCGTCTCTCTCTCCCACTCATTTCCTGTCTCTACACTGTCCTATCCAATAAAGGTGAAAAAAAGCCCCCCAAAAAATCTAAAAAAAAAATAATAATTTAATGAAATGAAACTGAAAGAAAGCTAGTTGGTCATAAGGGGGACAGAATCCTGTTGTGAATGAAAGCGAACCGTGAGTGAGTTCGGCGCTGTTGTAAAATTCCCATGAAGTGTTTTACCACGTTTGTAATGGTTAATGTGAACCATACAAAAGAAAAATATAATGAAATGAAGATTCACCACAGGTATTTATTTTGAGGTATTTGATGGCAGTTTTTCTGATTTCTATGCATTTAAAGTCTAATAATTAGAGATTATTAGAGATAGAGATTACACTGTGGATATTTTTACGCACGCACCTGCTGTACTCGACTGCCCCGGGATTTCGCCAACAATAACACGGCCGGATCACTGAGCCCATGTTTACGTTAGACCGTATCAGCGGATCATCAGATTAACGTTTTTAAAACGATTAGCGTGCACACAGCAACGCCAATACACGGATACGCTCGACTCCGCAGGCATCCTGCGCTCCAAATCACTCCGCCCTGAACAGCGAGTGCCCTCTGGAGGGTGCGCACTCCGGCCCTGCGCAGCTCACAGAGCGCGCGAGTGAAGTGAACAAGCAATGATTCGGGACTGAGCCGCTGTGTGTGAGATCCCAGCGCATATCACTCACCACTTGCAAGTGGAAGGATGGCAAGCCTAAAGACAATCATAACTACACAATGGGCAGTATTTGCATCAGTATTTGCAGTATTTTCATACTTTTATACTCTTTAATGAAAGGTGATACAAGGCGGAAGTCCGCGCCGTTTTTCAGCAGTCGCGTCACATGACCAACACCAGCGAATCAGGAAGGTGGATGTCACAGTGACGTTGTCCAATGAGACGCCAGCTAGAGCTCAGCACAGTGTATCCGCGTATTCTCAATGTTTACACAGCACCGGACCAGACACGATCTGGATTGAATACGTGGACGCTGGCGGATTCCCGTTTCCCGGCGTTTCCAGGCGGTTTAATGTAAACGGACAGTGCATCCGCGAAGAAAACCAGACAGATACGGTCTAATGTAAGCTTGGCCTGAGGGGATTGAACTGGTTTTATTGGAACATTATTGATGTAACTCTCTTGAATAATTATACTATAAAAATGTTCACTATTGTACATCAGCATTGTGAGCGGCTTTGTATTTTCCTGCTCCAGATGTTGTGGTGGATTTTTTTTTTTTTTTTAAATCCATTCGGTGTGCACACTGCTCATAAACCCTTGCTTCATTTACAACACAGAGATTTGATTTCTTTTTGCCAAAAAAAATATCCCCTAACCCTCGCTGTATAGTGTGTGGATTGAATTTCTCAGGCTTTGAAACTGGATGCGGACAAAAACCCATTTTCCGTTTTAGAATCGCAGTTCTGTTTCAGACAAGCGATTTTCTGCAATTTCCACTTTTTTTTTTGTGATCATGGGAAAATCATCATCATACTTGCATGACATTTGAGGATCAGATAAATTTTCAATTATAAAACAATACACAGGACAATCTGGCCTGCAACGCTTGCAGATGCGCTCTGAATAACATGCTGTAAAGTGGAAACATCAGTGTTTCAAGGAGACGCTGGAAGCTTCTGCACAACGAATCTCAGACAGCGTGCAGAAGTTTAGTCAGGTTTATGTTTTCTTGCCACACTGGAATTCTTCTTTTATTTTTACCCAGGTTTAAAATTTTGCACAGAGTGGCACTTTGTTTTTCTTCTGCATTGGTGTTTGATGCAGCTGGCTATTAAAGGAGAACTGAAGTCATTTTTAAACTTGCTTTATTTCTTAGTGTTATTCAGTTACGTTTTCAGTTTTAGTAACCTTATATAGAAGAAATAGAAGAAACCTTTATTCGTCTCATGCACACTTCAAGCACAGTGAAATTCATCCTCTGTGTTTAACCCATCTGAAGCAGTGAACACACACATCGTGACTCGTATCGGCAACTAATTGCAATTAAATATTATACTTATCGGCCTAGTCCAGACCTGGGCATTTTACGGCCCGCGGGCCGCATCCGGCCCTTTGGTTCATTCTGACCGCCCCGCGTAAGGTTAATTAGAAATTACAAAATAAAAGTATTTTCTAATTTTACCTCATGCATGGACTGAATGTGCATTGCTTTTATTTTGAAGTTGTGTTCAACAAAAACGCAATGCGCACGACATGAACATGACATGAAATCCCACGAAACCTAATCCCACGATAACTACTTCCGTAATTTGTCCAGACCAACCACAAACTTGTACGTCATCCTTCAAACGGTCCAGCCAATCACAGTGTGACGTCACCAGTAAGCGCCCGAGCCGATCTGTAGATCTGATTCCGACACCGAATCGACACGGCATCATTATTATAATATGATGTATCTTGCTTGATATTTGGAGTAGAAAGACAATACTGTGATGTCTTTTATTGTGTTTTGGGGTGAATGTGACCTGAAAAAAATGGTAAACGTTCACATTTTGTTAACCATTGTTTTGGGAAATTTGATTGAATAAATGACTTTTTTTTTTTTTTGGTAAGGTAACCTCGTTTTTTCCCCCATACTCTTACCAGTCTTAGCAGCTTGTAAAAATGTTATTTACTGCTTTATATAAAGAAATACAATGTTACGCAGAATTTAGTTCAGCCTTTTGGTCCGGCCCTCCACAAAATTTTCTGTTTCTCATGTGGCCCCATGGAAAAAATAATTGCCCACCCCTGGCCTATTCGGTTTTTAGCCGTGTTGAATTTAGTTCGTTTGGTCCACGGCAGGCGTCGCTTATCCGCGCGATCTTCGCGAGACTTTGAAACGTGAAGTGTCAGCGCCGCCATTTTGAAAACTGTTTTCCAAACCAAATATTGCACAAAAACGAGTTTAAATGACGATTACTGCCTACTTTTTTCAAACTTTCCTGATTGCTATCAAAACAAACAAAACTTCCAGCTTGATTACGTCAGCATTCGAAAGAGGGCGCGCGCGTCTTTTGACGACGTTGGCGGATGTCGGTCGCTTTGATTTGCGCTGTACGTTTTACTTCCGTCCTACGATGTCTCGCACAGGTCTCAACGAATCTTGTTTACGGCCGTCGCTTTGACATATGGACTGATATATTACAGAGCATATTTCAAACACTCAGAACTTGCTATAGCAGCGACAAAATAGTGATCAAAAATGCATCCCGATATTTAATAAAATGAGAAATAGAATTTTGATGATAAATTTTGCCTTCAGTTCTACTTTAAAGTGCTGCTAAATTCTCTTTTCTTTAATTTTTGTCCTCATTTCTATACTTTGCTCGAGACGGCACAGTTTCTACACACATAAACGTTCATTTCGTAAGAGCACCAACATTGTTCATCAGGCTATTTTACTTATCGGATCAGTAAATATCGGTATTGACCAAGGTTTAAAGCGATCCAGCCTTTTGAGTTCATAAAATCGGTGAAATTTAGTTCCCTCTGAAATCTGATCATTGTGATATGTTTATTTCTGTAATATCTCAAATATCAGGCCATCCTGTGGCTGGGAAGTTATTTAATTTGAGGGGATTAAAGCAAATGTGCATGAAATTGCTTGCTTCGTGCAGTCAAGCAGACAGAGGAAGTCCGTGTGTGTGTGTGCGCGCATGCGCAGGTTTCCCTTTGAGCGTGCACTGACAGTTCCATCATTCTGTCGCTAAACGAACAGCTGATCACACCGAGGTGCTCGCTGAGCGCCGATGTTTGTTTATTAGTTTGGTCCTGCGTTTCCTTTCCTTCGTATAGAACATAACGTCTTTTCTTCTCGCTTTCTTTCCGTTACTGTAGTCAGTCTTTCACGTTTCATTCGCACACTCACGTCCTCCATTTTTCTCTCCTGTTTCAAATTTGTATCCCACAATGCCTTGCGCAAACAGGGAAAACCCACCATGTGATGCATGATGTAGTATCTTGTATTGGGTCATGGTGAAGCAGGAAAAAGTAGCGGAGAATTTAGGGCCACGCGGTTCTAAATTCATTAGTTCTATTTAAAAAAGCTAATAAAATTGGAAGTCTGTGATTCAAACTCAGTAGCTTTCAGTCCACTAAACAAAAATAACTTGAAAAATCTGAAAGGCGGTCTAGCTTTAAGTTTGTGGTATTGGAATCGGTATCAGACATGGTAAAGGGTTGAATTGGGTGGGTTGGAAGCGGGCAGCTCCTGGACCAGAGTTGAGAACCTGTGTTGTGTTTCAGGGCAGTGCTGGGAATCCTGGATAAAAGTTTTTTTTAAATAAATTAATATGCCATTTTATGGTCACAGTAATATTATGGCTTACAGGTAAAGAACATTCTTGTACCAGGGCTTAATAGTGCAAATTTGGTTTGTTTCCTATAAGGTACTGATGTACATTTCTATCTCTGGGGAGAATAAAAAGGCAGGAAAAGCAAAAATTGGAGAAGGATTGGCTATATATCTCGTTTTGAAGTTTTGTATGGAGTCTGGTGATTTAATTTCTCATTGTTTGTTTGTATCTGCAGTTGCGCTTGAACAGCATCAAAAAGCTGTCGACTATTGCCTTGGCCCTGGGTGTTGAGAGGACACGCACAGAGCTCCTACCCTTCCTTACTGGTATGTCATCTTCGTCTTTATTACTTACATATAATGTATGTAGCTAAGGCTGGACTAACTGAAAATGCTCTGAGGAAGTGTTACTGTTTGAGTAGTAATCAGTGACGTGCTAAAGCATTCCTCTCTCTTTTCATACAGACACGATTTATGATGAGGATGAGGTGCTTCTTGCCCTGGCTGAGCAGCTGGGGAACTTCACCGTGCTGGTCGGAGGGCCGGAGTATGTGCACTGCCTCCTGGTAAGACTATTAACCAGTTAAGCGCAAAAGAATGTTGAAACTTAAAATGTAAAGGGGTTAAAAAAAAAAAGGCGATGAAGGTTCTGTTTAATGGTCATTCAGTTATCTATAACCCCGGCAAAAAATATGGAATCCCTGCTCTTGGAGGCTGTTCATTCAGCTGTTTTACTTTGTAGCCAAAAAAAAAAAATCAGATATGACACATTATTTTATTTAACAGCTGAACATTCTGGCTTTTGTAAAATGTATCTTAAATTAAATTGTAATTAATGGCACTTTTCTTTTTTAAGATGAAGTAGAGGAAAAGATTATGGAATCACGCTATAACTTGTATTTCAGTTGAGTGCGTGTAGACCTTATAGGAGACACGCAGAACCTTTTATTTTTAAATACGTTTGAGTGGATAGTATCGCCATCCTTGACTCTTTGTATGCTGCATAAATGGGAATTTAAAAATTTTTTTCGCCATCCGGTTTCCATCAAATCCTGCGCTCTGATTGGCTGGTGAGCAGGTCCGTATCCTACAGTACAGACCTCTGGCGACTCGCTCATTCACAATATCATACATTTATCTTTTTTTATAAGATATTTAAGATTTTTATCAAAAATCTTATAAAATTTTGCCAGCATTTCTCAGCATAATAGCATTAATTTTACATCATGAATAGCGGTAACGACAGTGTTCACAGCGAAAGCAAGTTTTACTACCCTGAGGAAGAAGAAATAAAAGAAAACATTTCAGGAGAAAGCTAAAAACCTGTAACTGTTGCTAACGCCGAGCAAAAACATGGCTGAATCCTGAATGACTTTTTTTTTTTTTTTTCTCTTCCCCTGCCATGGAAGTGTACTTGTATACCGAGGAGGAAGCCATTTGCATTACAGCCGTGAATGAGGATTCAAAATGGCAGCTCGGCTCGGTTTTCCCTTTCAGGCGCTCTCATTTTCTGTTAGAATTTGGTAAAGAAAAAAAATATTATTTACCAGCTTAAAGGTGCCCTTCCACCAAAAACGTTTTAATACTGGCTCTTTTTGAAATACCATAGTTCACTCCAAGTTGCATATGCATGCTGCATGTGAAAATGTAATTCTCCTCCCATTCCCTGTATTAGCTTATGAAAGAAAATAGTCGGAAAAACGAGCGGATCTGAAAAAGCCCTACAAACTTGCATCACTTCAAAAAATGGTATTCATGGCCTCGCCCACCTTGGCTTGCAACCGCCCACGGGAAGAAAGTTCGGATTTACGTGCGAGGAGAGAGAGCAGAGCCCATCTCGTCAGTGGCTAACGAAGAGGACCTAACAGCAAGTTGAAAACATGTCTGAACAAGTTTGTGCCTGTGTTATTTGTGGCAGTAACACATCAATGTTGCATATTTGGGGAGGCTGGGACCTCCCCTGCGAGTTACGAGCGTTCAAAGTCGGGCTGGAGTTGCCGACAGAAACGAAACCTAAGCGGAGTGCCTCGGGGCGAAGTACGTCCCGAGGCGCAGGGCTAGCCCGCCCTGGCAGTGCTGGTTCGTTGGGGAGAGGGCAGAGGTCGCTGGCTGCCAAGTTTGGGGAGGCTGGGAGCTACCCTACCCGAGTTACGAGCATCCAAAGTCGGGCTGGAGCTGCCGACAGAAACGAAACCTAAGCGGAGCAACGTTGCAAGATAGAAGAGCTGAAGAATAAATGGTTGGAATTTATCTTTGGAACACCACCAGCGAAGTATAATGCAGCGTTAGTACTGTGTTCTGATCATTTCAACCACAGTCACTTTTCAAACTTTGGTGCCTTCAGTAGTGGTTTTGCTTCGAGGTTGTTTTTAATCCCTGGATCTGTCGACCACCTGCTCACAAGCTGTAAGTAAAACATGAACTTTTTGTTCGAAGGTTTTTGTGACAAAATAGCATGTTCATATTCTCCATGTTAGCATGCATGACATGGTCACAAGCTAGGCAGGGATGAGTTTTCCGCTTTTCGGCGGATTTCCGCTTTTTCTGAGTAAAAAAACGACATTTTTATATTATGCCAAATCCGCTGAATTTTTTTAAAATTAATTTGGGGGGGTTGGGGTATGTTCCTTCATGCTGTTCAAACTTTATTAACTCCAACAATGTTTACACATTATTTGTAAGTCGCCATCTTTAGTCTCGTTGAAATCTCGTTGAATGTGATGTAAAATTCGTTGAATGTGATGTAAAATTCGTTATTGGTCAAAACATCGATGTCGAGACCATAATAGCCAATCAAAACAGTTTTTACAAAGACACCCACATCCGCTTGTTCTGACCCACTGGAGGTAGCGTCACAGTGCGGTTAGCCAATCAGAGGTAACACGTTTACAGGTCATGAATATTAATGAGTAAGAGCTGAAATCCTGTCGTTCTCTCGCCACCCGCTCCTCCACCAAACTAGAACAGCCTGAAACAGGAGAACCACAGCATTTTTTTTTCACCAAAACCGGCTCACAGGGCATTCATTCATACTAGAGACCACCGCACAATTAATGAAAAAACGATGCCATGGGACCTTTAAGGTCGGTCCATATGGTGAAATACCGTGACCTCGGCCCAGAGGGCCTCGCTCAGTACTTTCAAGACCTCGGTCACGGTATTTCACCATACGGACCTCCCAGCTGGTAAATAACATGTATATATTTTTGAGAGTTAAAATCGACCGCAAAGTTGGCATTGGAGCTGCTCCGCTGAGCCAGCCAGCCCTGAGTGCGTGACGTCACAGCAGGAACCGGTTTTAAGGCCGAGGCCTTTGACAGCTATAGACCAAAGTCATATAAATAAAAATTTATGGTGAAAGTAAGAAATACCGTCACCGACTTGCTCAACTAAGACTGATTTGACTTCATTGATTGTGGGTTGACTCTCATTAGAACAGGATGGGTGTTATAACTTATGCAACAGACATGTATACATGCATGCATTTTCACTGATAAAACGTAAAAGGCGAATTAAATAATCAGATGAACTGAGACCATCGCATTCTGAAGCAAATTAAATAATCTTATACCGCTAACTTAAACACACAATACAAGTTACATGCGTTAATCTAAATGCAGGTAAACAAGAAGTGGTGTTTTTGTTTTGTATCCAAATGAGAGTTGTAGCTTACCCGTCTATGTTCTTACTTCTTGAAGGCTGATCTTGTGGCCGATTGTTTTGAAACGATCTCACTTTCAGTTGTTCGTTCAGTTCTCTGTTCATTCACTTCTTCCACATAAGGGCGAGTTATTGCTGCTGAGGCAAACATATCTAGCGGCGAAATCAGATGGCTGCTCCACTCGTTCTCCATTTTCTCCATACTGAGTACTCCGCCATTACTGCTCAGCTCAGGCAATTACTAAAACCCAGGACGGGACGTCACCGGTTTTAGCAACAACCGCGGGGAGGTCACTGCCCGAGCGATATGTCCCGTTCCATCCCGGGTTTTAGCAACAACCCTCGGCTCATGCTCTGGGAGAACTGGTGCAACTGAACTTGCTTTCCTTTTCTTATAGTTTTATTTTCCTTTAATTGTTGGTACTGCACCCTCTTTCAATACGGGCTGATAGCCATCGCTCCTCAACAGATCAGAGGTCTCGTACGAGTCTTCAGTAAAATGTGCAGAGCAGAGGAGAGACCACTTCATAGGTGCCCAATGTGCCTGTGAACTTTTCGCAAAACGCATCCAAATCTTTGCAGTTTGAACATTCTTGGACCATGAATGCAACGTAAATCCACCTTCTGTCATGTTGCTGCACCCGCCAGCAACACATCTACGTGGCATGGTGATAAATTAGCTCAAAATGGAGGATCGGAGTTGCAGTCAGCTCTGTGTTTTAGTCTAGCGGAAATGGCCATGAGGCCGATAGACTTCTTGCTGTGACGTTACGGACGTCAAGGTCATTCACTCAGACCGCTACCTATATGAGTCACTTTAATTGTAAAAATTACTATATTAGATTTATTGTTAACGCTTAACTATTCCTGTGCCATTCTTGAGGTCTCAAGGCGTTTATAATGAAAGTGAGGCCATGGTTCTGCGTATCTGCTTTAATGAGCTGTTACACCTGGCTGACAGGAAACATGACCCCATCAAGAGAACTGTCAGCTGAAACAATGGAGAGGATTATAAAACTCCTTAAAGAAGGGAATTCAACACGGAGTGTGGCAAAAGATGTTCCCAGTCAGCGGTGTCGTCTAAAATTTGGAGCGAGTACAAACAAGATGTTAAGGTTGTAAAAGGGAAACGTACAGCTAGACCAAGGAAGACATCGTCAGTGTCAGGACAGGAAACTCAAAGCAATATGCCTTGAAAATAGAAAATGAAACGCAAATGGGTAGAAACAGGAGTCAGCGTTTGTGACCGGACTGTAAGAAATCAGCTGAAGGAAATGGGATTTACATACAGAAAAGCCAAACGTAAACCATCACGAACATCTAAACAGAAGAAAACGAGGTTACAGTTGGCTGAAGAGAACCAATCATGGACTGTGGCAAAGTGATATTCAGTGATGAGTCACGAATCTGCATTGGCTGAGGAGATGATGCTGGAATTTTTGTTTGGTGCCGTTCCAATGAAACATATATAGAGATGACTGCCTGAAGAAAACAAGCACATTTCCACAGTCGTTGATGATCTGGGGTTGGATGCCAGGTAAAGGACCTGGGGAGATGGCAGTCGTTACCGCTACAGTAAACAGGCTTTCGTCTAAACCGGGGAACAGGGGCGCTGCGCCCTCTTACTCTCGGCGTGCGCCCCCTTACCGAAATGCCGATTGAACCCCAAGTCACACTTAGGCCATGCACTTGTATGCTACTGCACAACATGCAGTCTTTCTCAAATTGATCTTTTCTCCGTGAAAACATCCCAGCAACACCACGTGACAATGTGTCTGATCATCAAATACGTTATAATTACTCCAAAAATATTCCAATCCTAGTAGATACACCGCCAGACGGTGCAAAAACAATCCGAATTGGCGTTTTCCAGACTGAGACGCCATGTTACTTGTCGCGGCTGCTCTCGCGAGATTTGATATGGGTTACATACAAGGTCAGCTGACTTGTAGAGCGAGAGTTCTCGAGACTGAATGACCTTTCACCCACCGGCGCGGGAGCTTTTGACAGAAGTAGTTCGCGAGTTGTTTTTGTTGACGCTTGGGCATTTAAAGATGTCGTCCTGCGGCACGAAATGGAACAAAGCCAAAGACTGTCCGGGGCAGAAGAAGATTACTACTTTCTTTTTCAATGTTGACAATTTGTTACAATTTCCATCTCAGAATGTCCCATTGTAGCCTCAATTTTTCAAAGGCTTCGCACGGCGGCGGGGGGGACAGACGGACAACTGGCGCCCTCATAGGGCTGTGCGATATGGGAAAAAATGAATATCCCGATACATTTTCTCCATTTCACGATATACGATATATATCTCGATATACTGAAATCTCCTCTAAAGGACCCCATGAAATCTAACTTTTACTCTTTACTGTTTTCACTACAATCCCTGCAGATTAAATAACATTCTTGGTTAACTTTACAGGTGGTTTTCAACAACACATTTTAAATTTTCATGTTGGTGATTAATCACAATTGAATTGAAAATAAGACTCTTTTTATTCAACAAAGGTGTGGCACAAACTGCAAAAACAATCTTGAAAATTGCAACAAAGGGGCAAAACAATACAGAGCTGCTCAGAACTCAAACCAATAAAGTGCAAGCTCAACACTGAGAGACATTTAGCCTAAATAAGAAAAGTGCTCATTCATTAAATTATTTAAAAAAATAGATCTCCAAGCTATTAACCTGACTACTGAGAACCACTGGAACATTCACAATAGAGAGAGAGATTGAGGGAGAGAAGAGCGAGATCTGCAAAACATCATTTCTCTCTCTGCACACTTTTGAACTGAATGTTTTCCGGCTCTGCCTCTCAGATGTGTATAATTCCGGTATGGAGCACTTGCATGTGACGTCACAGCCGATCCAGATTGTGACAGACACCATCGTGTCGGTCAAACGCCATATTCCGCCTTCTACTTCTGGTTCTACTTCTGCTTTTACTTCTACCTTTTCTTCTGGAAAACCCTACTATATGCAATTCTACTACAACGGCTGCGGCTACAAGCTCTCCCTACCTGTGCACGCTTTTTGTGTGTATTTTTGCGTGTTGTTCGTCTGTACCGGACTTCAATATCCACTACAACCGTATGGACTTACTGGACATTGGTTTCCAGCAGCAAATGACGGTTTGTAGCGATTTCCATCGCATGCACAACATTCCGGACAAGAGGAAAAAAAAAAAACATTCTGGATGAGACAGCGAGGTCTCCGTGGATTGTTATTGGAAGCAAAGCGAAGGAGGCGGCGCCGGGAGCAGAAGCAAAAGCGAGGCTACAGGCAGAGCCGGCCTGTTGACTAAGCTCAGAAAACAGCTACTCAAGCCTCTACCTCTCCAACGCCAGATCCATGTAAACAAGACGGACGATTTGGAATTACCTTATTCTATTCTATAATCGGCTGGTCAGTGCTATACTCAATACTTAAGGTGACTTACCCATCCAGTGAGGATTATTTTCTTGTTTACAAGATGCCACATCTGAGTCGCTGACAAATCCTGAATTTCTGTAGAGATAACTGTCCAGAGATTTATAAGCACGCAGTGCTTCACCACTGAACAGCGAGGGAAAGTTTGAGGTAATCATACACGTCCGGGTATTCTGCTGGCAGTTCAAAATCCGGTCGTGAAAACTCCGTCCGGAAAGCCATAAGGGTCACACATCTGTAGATCGTTTATTTTAGACATATATCTAGTTATCTGTTCATTAGAAAAATGAGCCGTGTAGTCCGTCGGTTGAAATTGATCCATTCTGTACACGAGTGCAGCAGTATTCAGCAGTGTTTTTGACCGACAAGATGGGGGTTGTGTACTTTCTGGTCACGTGACTGCAAGATCTCTATTGCCTTCTCTGTAAAATGTCTGCGACCAGGCAACTCATGTTTGGGATCGAGTGTGTTTAGTAATTTTTGGAAGCCTGGTTTTTCCGCTATACTAAATGGGATCATGTCTTCGGCAATGAAGTGAGTGACTGCATCCGTTATAGCTCTCCATCTCTGACTCGGTTTCTCGTATGGGGGGGCTTTGGAGAACAAGGCCGCTATGGTCATTTGTTGGGGGGTTAGCTTGTGGGCAAGTAGTTGGGAGTTTAAGAGACTCTTCATACTGTACCGGTTGAGTTTCAGGTGATGGAACATATTTGTTGTGCTGCTGCCTTTCGTGATGACAGTTTTTTTTTTTTTGCACACTTTACAAACTGGCATTTGCTGTTCCACGTCCTCCTCACGATATCCAAAAAATGCCAGTTGACTGACCCCTTACTAGTTCTTTTAGGAAGTAATTTGTTGCTGAAATTGACAGCTTACACGGTAGCCTATGCAGCACCAGCGATTGCACGAACTGAGTCAGCGCTGTAAACCGGAACCAGGAAATCTTCCCGCCGCAGTGTTGCCAGATACTGCTGACGTTTTCCAGCTCAAAATATGTTCAAAACCCGCCAAAATGCATTTAAAACCACCCAATCTGGCAACACAACCGAAACTAGAAAATCTTCCCGGAAGTTCCTTTCAGCACCGAGATGTCGCCCGGGATTGGTTGGCAAGTGCGTGATGTTATTGTTTTCTTTACCCTTAGGCAGCCTCTCGCGTTACTGCCTGAGGGACAGAGAGAAAACCACCGGAAAAGGTTTTAAACAAACGCAAGTCGGAAGATGACCATAAAATACTCGATAGTTACAATATAATAATTTTATGTATCGCACACAGAATTTTCGCGATATATCGAGTATATTCGATATATCGCACAGCCCTACGCCCTCATACTAAATTTTTCTAGAAAAAACCCTGGTAAATGTGCAGGTGGACATTGGACGCTTGTCTCATTCCACCAATCAAAAGTACTTTTGGTGATGAAGTCATTTTTCAGGATAACGCATCTTGCCACAGAGCAAAAAGCATTAAAACTTTTCTTCAGAAAAGGCAGATCAACTCAATGACGCGGCCAGAAAACAGTCCAGATCTGGTGGAAACTGGGGGGGGAATGGTCCTTGACAAGGATCCATCCTGCAAAGCTGATCTATCAACTGCTATATGAGAGTTGGATCCTGACTGATGATGAATATTGTTTTTCATTAGTGAAGTCCACGCCTCAAAGAATTCAAGCGGTCTTAAAAGCCAGAAGAGGTGTAACAAAGTACTAATTGTGATTTTGGTTCATGATTCCGTAAAATTAAAAAAAAAAAAAAAAAAAATATATATATATATATATAAATAAAAATAAAAAAAAATTTTTTGTCTTTCTCAAATCACGGAGTTATTCCATAATTTTTTTTTTTTTCCCTTCGACTCGATCTTTAAAAAATGTCCCATTCAATTACAGCAATTTCATTAATTTTGAGGTATTTTACAAAGCCAGAATGTTCAGCTGTTATAGTGGTGTCTTTTGTGTGCTACAAAGTAAAACGGCTGAATGAACGTCCTCCAAGAGTAATGATTCCATATTTAGGTAGGTAGGCAAGCAGGCAGGTAGACCATCCGAACATTTCAGAGTGAGTGAAACGATTGGAAAGGCCTTTTACAGCCCTGCAAATGCCGCAGATGATGTATTTTTTTATTTTTTTGTCAGAGTATTTGATCTGCTGTCAGGATGGAAGGAGAATTTCAAGGAATATAACAAAAAGCTTCTAAAAGAAATTGCCTGCCCTGCCTTTAATAGCTTTTTACAAATTTAACTCCCTGGTGGGGCAGCCATGGCCTGAAGGTTAGAGAAGCAGCCTTGAGCCCAAAGGGTCGCTGGTTCGATTCCTGGGACTGGCAGGAAAAGTGTGAGGGGAGTTGAGTGAATGAACAGCACTTTCCCCTCCCTCTGTATCTTGGCTGAAGTGCCCTTGAGCAAGGAGCCGAACCCCCAACTTTTTCCTGGGCGCCACTGCTGTGCGCGCGCTCATTGCTCACTTGTGTGTGTATGTATGTGTGTTTTCACTGCTTCAGATGGGTTAAATGCAGAGGAGGAATTTCACTGTGCTTGAGTACACGTGACCAAATAAAGGCTGCTGCTGCTTTTTTTTTTTTTTTAAACCAGGGGTTGTAATAAGCTGCTTTTTTTTAATGATTAATTTAAAATTAGTAAACAGGGGAACTATTTAGCCCACTGTCGCTCAGGATGCCTCCTTAATTCAGTCCACTGCTTGCTTTTCCCTAGCCACCGCTGGAGAGCCTGGCCACTGTGGAGGAGACGGTGGTTCGAGATAAAGCTGTGGAGTCACTGCGCAAGATCTCTCAGGAGCACTCACCTGTAGACCTCGAGGTGCACTTTGAGCCCCTGGTGAAACGACTGGCCAGCGGCGACTGGTTCACATCACGCACCTCCGCCTGTGGCCTGTTCAGCGTCTGCTACCCACGTGTCTCGAGCACCGTCAAGGCCGAGATCCGCCAGTGAGCACCACCGCGTGTTTAGTCATTGCGGTTATGCACAGTGAAATGATGCCTTTTATTACAATAAGCTTGACCGTTACATTGAACTGAAGGTGTGCGCGCTCAGGTACCGATGTCGTTTCTGTAGGTACTTCCGTACCCTTTGCTCGGATGATACGCCGATGGTGAGACGTGCTGCTGCTTCCAAACTGGGCGAGTTTGCCAAGGTGCTGGAGCTGGACTATGTAAAGAGTGACATCATCCCACTTTTTACAGCACTGGCTTCCGATGAGCAGGTAATCAGACACTTGAGTAGAATGGGCGGTACGGTGAAAAAGGAAAAAAAAAAATCAACTTCCGATATTTGAATAAGTTCTTTGGTTTTCATTACACACAACGTGTATATATTATGGTATTAAAATGGAAAGTGAGGGGAAAATTTAAATGTTTGATACGTTTCAGTTACTTTATGTAATGTCCTTAATGGTAACGCTTGTGTAATAGAAACCCTGATCCCGGTCATGTCTGACAAACTTGTTTTGTAACTTAAATTATCTCAAACATCGTCATCCTCCTCCCTACCTTACAGGTTTTTTTTTTACAGTGTTGTCCTCTGCTGTATTTCAGGACTCTGTGCGCCTTCTAGCAGTTGAAGCTTGTGTTAGCATCGCTACCCTGCTGCCCCAGGAAGACTTGGAGGGTCTTGTGATGCCCACACTGCGCCAGGCTGCTGAGGATAAGTCATGGAGGGTGCGCTATATGGTAGCAGACAAGTTCTCTGAGGTAGGCTCTCAAAACTGCTGAATTGTTTGTCTCGTGAATCAGGAGATACAATAAGTAGCTGGCGATTGTTGAGAAGCCGTCCCACCAGGCCTATCCTTGCCTTGGTTTTTTTTGCTTGGCACAAACTTGTGGCGGGGACGAAACAGGACCTTACGCCAACATTCTTTTCAAAATTGCACCCGCCAGACCAAACACGCAACTTGACGGTATCAGTCAGGTAGTCAGTCAGTCTACATGCTACCAAAAGGTCTGGCTGGATCGAAGTGAAGGAAATTTAAACGGCTTATTTCTTTGTAAAAAGGTGGAATATAATGATGCGTTGTGAGAAGATAAATCACGATGCAAATTTCTAACCATTTGAATCGATGAAATAAAAAATGGACCGTGATGATGATCAGGCTGCGTAATCTTAGTTTTCCCTACCTGTAATTTGTGTTTAGACAGCAAACCGTATAATAAATGGGAATAGGTGTGACTTCACCTTAGGCAGAAGTAGCAGAGCTCTAATGCTGTGAAAAATGCACAAAAAGCAGCTCAAAATGGGAAAGAGCTGGAGTGTGGATGACTACAAATTGGTTCAACAAGAAATTGAAGCGTTCTTTTTACAGACTGCTGAAAGCTAAAGAGAATAAAATGTCGGTAGTATAAAACTGAGAATTATTAAAAGGCCCGCTTGTTATTAACTTTCTTTTTTAATAAAAGGCATTTTTTTTTTTAGAATTTCGTTAAAAGGCTGTTATTTTACTCCAACCTTTACAAATATGGGTTAAAAGGCCCGAAGGGGGAATATATCGTGGCAATGTCCATCTGTCCGTCCTGGGACGGGTACCCGCCTTCTGAAATCAACTTCTTTCACAATTTTTGGAGGAATTTCACAAAACTTGGTAGGATTCTTTGTCAGTAATACACACATTGTAATTTTGTTAAATTGGGTCACATTTTTTTTTACCAGAGTTACAACCCTTGATTAACAAAATTATACTCTGATAATTTCACGAGTTTTTTTTTTTTTTCCTTCTGAAATCAACTCCTCTCGCAATTTTTGGAGGAATTTCACCAAACTTGGCAAAAAGCATCATTATATGTCGGTAGTTCGCATATTATTTTGTTCAATTTGGTGGCATTTTACCAGAACTGTGGCCCTTGATTAACAACCTTTGTATTTTCAGAATTTCATGAAGGTGTGCTCGCCTTCTGACATCAACTCCTCTCACAACTGTTGGATGAATTTCTTGCAGCTTGGCAAAAGGCCTTGTTATATGACAGTAATACGCAGGTTGCGATTTAATTTCATTTGTGAAAATTTTGCCAGAGTTTTGACCCTTAATTAAATAACTTTGACAATTTCATGAGGGTGCATGTTCTTCTGAACTCGACTCCTCTCACAATTTGTGGAGGAATTTCATCAAACTTGGCAAGATTTTGTTTCTTCAATTCAGTTGCATTTTACCAGAGTTATGGCATAATTGCCAGCGGGGGATGTCGTGCTCTCAGAGCACTCTTGTTTTAATTAAATTTTTTTTCTCTCTCTCTCTTAAAATGGTAGCCTATAAACATAAATTATTCTGCGTTTCTGTATCAAGCCATCAAAAGTGCCTGGTAGGATGTGGTTGTATCTGAGAATTTTTCTTAGTGTGTAAACTGTCTCTTTCTGAAATGATTTTTAAATAGTGTGTGTTTTTTGTTCCTTTTTTTTTTTTTTTTCAAAAAATAAAAAAAAAGTTTAATTTTTTGTTGATCATACTTTATTGATGCTCAGATGTGTACTAGCCTGGGAAAACTATGGTCTAAAGGCTCGCCTGAGTTAGGGAGCCAATCAGAGAGTGGGGAGGGGTGGAAAGACGGTGACGCGTACTACTCGACAAACGGAAGCTTGTAGTTTATTTGGGACTGTTTACGGATCACATTTAACATGGCGGCGAGCGATACGAACCAAACTTTCGATCAAGCTTTAGACACTGTTCTGAATAGTTTAGAGAGAAAGTTTGTTTTAAAAAAAGAACAGTGTTTGGCGTTAGTCTTTCTTCGTCGCTCTAGCTACGTCACCGGGTACAACTGCCATGATTGGCCATGGGCTACGTATACGCCAAATGATAGACATTCGCAACGTCCAATAAACGGCCGTTGACAATCGTAAACCACACCTCCCCTACGAGAAATTCAATAGGCGGATTCCAGACCATATTTCACTTGTGATATGGTCTGGTGTTAACCAGACTAGATCTGTACATGACTACAAATAAATGAATTCACCAGTAAATCTTTCTCTGCACTTGTCGAGAGTTTGATGTATAACATTGTGGACATGTTCATTTTGCAGCTATCATATTAATTGGAGCATGTCTGCAGTGTACCGTTAAAGATCAGTTCAACCAGTGCATGTTTATTATGCTGTTAACATGATGCCGTCCTGTCCACTGACGTTAGGGTGCATCAGTTGCCCTCACTTTCATAAAATCTGATGCATTTTTGTTTGGGTGTTCCTTTTCACCAATAAAGACATCCTGTAAAATTTTTGACCATATTCAAAAGTCTAATGGTGGCACCATGAGGTTCATTTTTTGCCAAAAAAAGCTTATTTTATGTTTTCGCCTAAGGTTTGAATCACAATGTTGGACTCCATTTATTGATTTCTTGTGACCCAGAGATCATGTTAAGAACCTTTGTATTTAATAGGGGCTAGCATGTGCATCGGCGGCAAGCTTAAAACCAGGGTTATAACATTGATAGATAATGCTAGTGACACCCTAAAATAAACCTCCAACTATTTTTAGACATTCTAGACATACTGTCTACAGTATCCAAGATATTTGGTATACTCTATACGGTGCCATAATGTTTCATGAAAAGTGATCGAAATTTTGTCATAAAATAGCAGCTTTTTCCATAACTGAGCTCCTGGTGCCACCATTATACTTTTGAATTTTGTCAAAATATTTCACCCAGTGTGTTTTCTTACCAAAAGGAACATAAAAACAAAAATGCATCATGATCGGAGGAACTTTTCATTTTTAGGGGGCGACTGATGCACCCTAACTGACGTATACTAATGTTTTAGTGGTTAGTATTTTTCTGACTGTTAACTCTGGCTGGATCTGTGAAACAATTGTCTCTGTGGGGTTTTTCAAGTTGCAAAAAGCAGTGGGTCCAGAAATCACCAAGAATGATCTGGTCCCAGCGTTCCAGAGTTTACTGAAGGATTGTGAGGCAGAGGTGCGGGCCGCAGCTGCAAATAAAGTGAAAGGTAATTGAGATTGTGTCCTTGTGCCAAACACCTTAACAAGAAGCAAAAGTACTGTATTTTTCGGACTATAAGTCGCACTTTTTTTTCATGGTTCGGCTGGCCATGCGACTTATACTCAGGTGCGACACGTGTGTGTGTATATATGTGTATATATATATGTGTGTGTGTGTGTGTGTATATATATATATATATATATATGCTGCATTTTTAAAAATAACTCTCCTTCTAAGATGAACTTTATTCTTCGTCTCTGATGTTATGGTGTTAATGATCTGAATAACGTTTAATGTTTTTATCTGATATGACGTTAACTGGCAGGCGCACTTTCTGCCTTTTTTTTTTTCCCCAACTAGATGGTTGTTTTTACTACCGTACCTGTCTTTGGAGATGATATACCTATAGCCTACTTGGCGTCTGAATTGATGAATAAAATTTGACAAAAATGAAGAATGACACTCCTCGATGATGACTACAGCTTTAATAACACAGATGAAAGAGCCATGGGGGGGGTGATAAGCCCTACCGGTAAAAATATTCTAAAAGCAAACTGATTAATGCATCAGTAATAGGCTACTAATATTAGTTATAATAATAATAATATAGGCTATTAGTAATAACGATAGTGATAGTATTAAAGATAGTAGTAGATATTTAAAATAATCAGACTAGGCTACTTGCAGGGCAAAGGGCGCGTTATCACTGCTCAGCTGTTCGTTTATTAAATAAACAATGCAGTCGCGCAGTAACCACGCGCCGCTTATCAGATACAATCACAGATTCTATGGATAGAATAACCCTTCAAAAAAGTGCGACTTGTAGTCCGGTGCGACGTATGTATGTTTTTTTTCGTCTTCATAATGCATTTTTTGGCTGATGCGACTTAAACTCCGGAGCGACGTATAGTCCGGAAAATACGGTAATAAGGGGGAGGTACCATGTTTGGGGGACACTTCCATCTCATTATTATTATTATTATTATTTTTTTGCCCCCCAGAATTTTGTGAAAATTTGCCAGAAGACAACCGAGAGAACATGATCATGAGCCATGTCCTGCCTTGTGTGAAGGTAAACTGCTTTCAGTCCTCCTTTTAATGTGTTAGTGTGACAGACTGCGTGATGAGACTTTCACCATCGAATCCCAGGAGGTCACGACATGCAGCCTCATGTAGAGCTAAACCCCTTTCTGTGGTTCTGAATTTACATGTTTACTCCATTTCCCCTCCTCTCTTGTACATCTGTCCACTTAGAGGTCCTTTAGTTACTACGAGGCCACAGGGTTCGGGTTCCCTGGAGTCCATGGGCAGCAGGGGTCACTGTTGATACTGTATTACTCAGTGTGTAATTTCCAAATTCAGGCTGTTAAGCCGTACGCCCTCAGATTGGAATCGGCACTTTAGTGAAGTACAAGTCTGACTTGCCTGATCTGTCAGGCTGTGTAATCCTTGGCTACAGTCGAAGTTAAGAGGAACCTTTTGATGAATGGCTCTGTGTACTCTTGAGCTCTGTGCTGGGTTTGTATTTATTGCTTCATCCCAGGTTTGGCAGTTATAGTTCGAGTGTGTTGCTGAACACCTTGTGTGCCTGAACTGTTGGAGGTTTTCTTTTTTGTCCTTTGGGATGCGTCATGAAGCGATATCCGTATATTTACAGCTACTCGGAGGTTACTGGGTTTACTGAACTCCATAAAATGCCAATTAAGGCCCACTTGTGTTTATAAGCCTGTTTGGCTGTAATGTTTTGAGAGTGCCGAGAAGGCACGTCATATCCCGGCAGATTGTAAAAACTCTGAAACTGCCATGAAGGCACATGTTGGAGTTTAATTTTTTACATTTATTCTACGTGTTTGTAGGATCAAAGCAGAAAATGAAACCATGTGGTGTCTATCTCCGCAGCTCATATCATTTAATATAATTACACTGCTTGGTCAGAGGGAAGTGTGTGCTCTCTGTCCTCTCGCTCTCTCTGTCTCTGGCCTTTCTCCTGCCCTCTCTGTCCTTTCTCTCTGTCCTTTCTTTCTGTCCTTTCTCTCTCTCTCTCTCCCTCTCTGTCCTTTCTTTGTCCTTTCTTTCTCTCTCTCTGTCCTTTCTCTCTCTGTCCTCTCTCCCCCGTCCCCCCCTCTCCTTTCTCTCTCTGTGCTTTCTCTTTCTCTCTCCCTCTGTGCTTTCTCTTTCTCTCTCCCTCTGTCCTTTCTCTTTCTCTCTCCCTCTGTCCTTTCTCCCTCTGTCCTTTCTCCCTCTGTCCTTTCTCCCTCTGTCCTTTCTTTCTCTGTCCTTTCTCCCCCGTCCCCCCCTCTCCTTTCTCTCTCTGTCCTTTCTCTCTCTCGCTGTCTCTGTCTCTGGCCTTTCTCTTTCTCTCTCCCTCTGTCCTTTCTCTCTCTGTCCTTTCTCTCTCTGTCCTTTCTTTCTCTGTCCTTTCTCTCTCTCTCCCTCTCTGTCCTTTCTTTGTCCTTTCTTTCTCTCTCCCCCGTCCCCCCCTCTCCTTTCTCTCTCTCGCTGTCTCTGTCTCTGGCCTTTCTCTTTCTCTCTCCCTCTGTCCTTTCTTTCTCTGTCCTTTCTCTCTCTCTCCCTCTCTGTCCTTTCTTTGTCCTCTCTCCCCCGTCCCCCCCTCTCCTTTCTCTCTCTCTGTCCTTTCTCTCTCTCGCTGTCTCTGTCTCTGGCCTTTCTCTTTCTCTCTCCCTCTGTCCTTTCTCTCTCTGTCCTTTCTTTCTCTGTCCTTTCTCTCTCCCTCTGTCCTTTCTTTGTCCTTTCTTTCTCTGTCCTTTCTCTCTCTCTGTCCTCTCTCCCCCGTCCCCCCCTCCTTTCTCTCTCTCTGTCCTTTCTCTCTCTGGCCTTTCTCTTTCTCTCTCCCTCTGTCCTTTCTCTCTGTCCTTTCTCTCTCTCTCCCTCTCTGTCCTTTCTTTGTCCTTTCTTTCTCTCTGTCCTTTCTCTCTCTCTGTCCTCTCTCCCCATCCCCCCCTCCTTTCTCTCTCTCTGTCCCCTCTCCCTCTGTCCTTTCTTTCTCTCTCTGGCCTTTCTCTTTCTCTCTCCCTCTGTCCTCTCTCTGTCCCCTCTCTCTGTCCTTTCTTTGTCCTTTCTTTCTCTCTCTGGCCTTTCTCTTTTTCTCTCCCTCTTTGTCCTTTCTTTCTCTCTCCCTCTGTCCTTTCTCTCTGTCCTTTCTTTCTCTCTCCCTCTGTCCTTTCTTTCGCTCTCTCTCTGTCCTTTCTTTTGCTCTCTCTCTGTCCTTTCTCTTTCTCTCTCCCTCCCCCTCTCTCCATCTATCTCTGAGTTTAAATAAGTTAAAATAATCTTGGAGTAGGCAAAAAAGTCTTAAACAAGCAGAATCGTCTTGGACAGAAGCAGAAGAAGCATTAAGGATTGTTTTGGGGTTTTTTTTCGCTGGAGATATGGAATGTGGTTTTGGTCAGGGTTGGCCTAAAGGCTCTGCTGCCTTTATCTTATCTCTTGGCTTGCTGATGTAATCCTGCTCTTGCATGTTTTCCAAGTAACATTGTTGTGATTTGCAATGAAAGGTTGTCTCGTGTTATGTCAGCTCGAAGGTAATCACCATGTCTCTGATTAGAAGCACTTGAGAATGAATTGGCTAATTTGTTTTCATCTCTCTCCTCCTGCTTGTCCAACAGGAGCTGGTGTCAGACACGAATCAGCATGTGAAGTCTGCACTGGCCTCTGTTATCATGGGCCTCTCCACTATCCTGGGCAAGGACAACACCGTGGAGCATCTGCTCCCCCTTTTCCTGGCCCAGCTGAAGGACGAGGTAGTACACTGGGCCCTCTGCCCACACTTTGTCTCCATCTTCCGCATGCATCACGAGCGCCGTTTTCTCCCATAAGCCCCTTCGTCTGGTAATTTAACAGTAATTAATATAAAGTCTCTGCCACGAAATCCCAAGACGATCAACACAGCAGACAAATTTTGAAAGAAGCCGATACGTTACTGGGAAAGGGTCTTGTTTTCACGACCATTTTTAATGCACCATTTTGGCTGTGTAATTTTAAAAATTAGTACTAATTAGTCATCAAAGAATAGCATGAAAAAGGTCTGGAAATGAGTAATTCTAGAGCTGATGGCCTTTTGTACTGAAGACAACAGCTTCATCAAATTGCACAGTATGAAGTACATCAGTTGTGAAACGGTCATTAGCAGACTCGGTGGTGTAAGTGTAGGAAAAAGTCCATTTAGAGGTTTTAATGGCTGTTCTCATGCCTCGTGCTCCTGATTGATGTGTCCTTAATTGCCATTTGACACCTTAACTCTTTCACCACTGCGCAACTTCATATACAGACTGCTGTCATGTCAATATGCCATCGTCGCTTTGCGATAGGAGGCTACACGGATGAGTTAATGCTGTCCAACGCCTTCCATCTCTTGTAGCTGCTAATAAATTTACTCCTGATAAGTCAGTCCATGCCTGGATGATGTACCAGCATATATGAGGTCTTCCATGTGGTCTGTTGCCTTCAACAAGACCTGTCATTATACTCCTTTCGATGGTATCGTGGTTTACTCATCATGTGACCAAAGTACTTCAACTTGTGGGATTTGATGTGACGTAGCAGCTTGCTTTCTGTTCTGGCCAGGCGGACTACAGACTGCTATCTACACTACAAGTTATTCCATGAAATCGAGTCGTACATGAGCTGATGGCCGACGAGACGTGTAGCACCAAGTTGGCTGTAAGCCATGTATGACAAGATTGAGTGGAATAACTGTTTTATTCTATTCAAGTTCACTGGATTTTGAGAAACGGAGCTTTTTTTTTCCCCAAATTTGATAAATACTTTTAGACAAAACATCCAACAAAATGATTTTCACTTGGAATGCAAACAAACTGGCGAAATGACAGCAGCAATTTGTGAAAAAATGTGATACGTTCTCACCATCAAATACTTTCATTCCATATTTTGTGCTTTTTTTTTTGGTATATTTTTGGGGTTTTCTTCTTTAGGGTTTTTGGCGGTTGGCAAACCAACTTAAAGGTACATAACTGCCACCAACTGGGCTGGAGTGTAGAACAGGAGATATTGGGGGGTGACAAACTATATTTTAGCTATTTCTGTTTCTTTTAAGTACTTGAACAATTGTTACGGTTTTGTTTTCGAGTAGTTTTTATTTCTTACTCGGTTGGGTCAGCAACATGCTCAACAGCAACATGGTATATGAGCTGATTGGCTACTCTACTACTAATCTATTAGAGCACTTGATTGCTCATATCCAGTGAATGTGTATAGAATAAAACTTTTTATATAAATACCATTAGCACTAAGTCACTTTTTGTAATAAATTCAATATAAACCAGTACACAGTTTTACAACCCCGATTCCAAAAAAGTTGGGACAAATTGTAAATAAAAACGGAATGCAATGATGTGGAAGTTTCAAAATTCCATATTTTATTCAGAATAGAACATAGATGACATATCAAATGTTTAAACTGAGAAAATGTATCATTTAAAGAGAAAAATTAGGTCTTTTTTTTAAATTTCATGACAACACATCTCAAAGTTGGGACAAGGCCATGTTTACCACTGGGAGACATCCCCTTTTCTCTTTACAACAGTCTGTAAACGTCTGGGGACTGAGGAGACAAGTTGCTCAAGTTTAGGGATAGGAATGTTAACCCATTCTTGTCTAATGTAGGATTCTAGTTGCTCAACTGTCTTAGGTCTTTTTTTGTCGTATCTTCCGTTTTATGATGCGCCAAATGTTTTCTATGGGTGAAAGATCTGGACTGCAGGCTGGCCAGTTCAGTACCCGGACCCTTCTTCTACGCAGCCATGATGCTGTAATTGATGCAGTATGTGGTTTGGCATTGTCATGTTGGAAAATGCAAGGTCTTCCCTGAAAGAGACGTCGTCTGGATGGGAGCATATGTTGCTCTAGAACCTGGATATACCTTTCAGCATTGATGGTGTCTTTCCAGATGTGTAAGCTGCCCATGCCACACGCACTAATGCAACCCCATACCATCAGAGATGCAGGCTTCTGAACTGAGCGCTGATAACAACTTGGGTCGTCCTTCTCCTCTTTAGTCCGAATGACACGGCGTCCCTGATTTCCATAAAGAACTTCAAATTTTGATTCGTCTGACCACAGAACAGTTTTCCACTTTGCCACAGTCCATTTTAAACGAGCCTTGGCCCAGAGAAGACGTCTGCGCTTCTGGATCATGTTTAGATACGGCTTCTTCTTTGAACTATAGAGTTTTAGCTGGCAACGGCGGATGGCACGGTGAATTGTGTTCACAGATAATGTTCTCTAGAAATATTCCTGAGCCCATTTTGTGATTTCCAATACAGAAGCATGCCTGTATGTGATGCAGTGCCGTCTAAGGGCCCGAAGATCACGGGCACCCAGTATGGTTTTCCGGCCTTGACCCTTACGCACAGAGATTCTTCCAGATTCTCTGAATCTTTTGATGATATTATGCACTGTAGATGATGATATGTTCAAACTCTTTGCAATTTTACACTGTCGAACTCCTTTCTGATATTGCTCCACTATTTGTCAGTGCAGAATTAGGGGGATTGGTGATCCTCTTCCCATCTTTACTTCTGAGAGCCGCTGCCACTCCAAGATGCTCTTTTTATACCCAGTCATGTTAATGACCTATTGCCAATTGACCTAATGAGTTGCAATTTGGTCCTCCAGCTGTTCCTTTTTTGTACCTTTAACTTTTCCAGCCTCTTATTGCCCCTGTCCCAACTTTTTTGAGATGTGTTGCTGTCATGAAATTTCAAATGAGCCAATATTTGGCATGAAATTTCAAAATCTCACTTTCGACATTTGATATGTTGTCTATGTTCTATTGTGAATACAATATCAGTTTTTGAGATTTGTAAATTATTGCATTCTGTTTTTATTTACAATTTGTACTTTGTCCCAACTTTTTTGGAATCGGGGTTGTAAAAGGAAATATAATGAACCAGAGTGACCCATTTGGTGCTGTTGGAAATGAGAGGAATGCTGCTTTGAGAATTTGTAACATTTTATGACTGCAAACCGAAGGGTAAATTCACATTTTATCCATTAATATTTACTGAAGGAAAGATGCCTAACCCTAATTAACGTTAAATAGCACTGTGCTTATCTAAATTGCGTTGGAGGAAATCCCGGGCAATCCAACTTCTCAACCGATCAGTATCTCCAGTACACGTAGGTTTCCCAACTACAGTGAGACTGGAATAGCGGTCTGCCATGATGATGATGGCAACCAGTACACAGGATTGCTTTTGCAGTCTGTTGTGTTGAAAGATTCCATATTTTCTGGACCGATACAGCGGTTTGCAGTGGTGAAGGGGGTTAATTAGTGTTGGCGCAAAACCTCATTCTTTGAGCAGTGTCGGAATTTGTTGTACATATGAAACTGAGCCGGACAGAAATCCCTTCCTTTTGAAACTGCATTGACCTTTGACCTAATCGAGAAGTAAAAATCATAACATTTAGATGAGGTCCTTTCCAAAAGCCTGCCTCCTGTGTTTGTGGTTTCCTCTGTTTCTTTGGCTTACCCTTTGAATGTCAAACATTTGCTCTGAAAATGTTTAGACCTGGAGTCCACAAATTCTGTCCTGCAGCATGTTTCCATTGGCTGCTTCTGTCCAACCTCGTGTTTGGCAAACGGGAGTGATGTCTGGGTTTGAGTCACTCATCACAAGATCACGTATGGTAGCAAGTCATCCGAGGTCTGGCAAATGTATGCGAGAGCTGCAACAAAATCTGGACTGCAGTCCTCAAGCAACCTTTTAAGGAAATATTAAAGCCTTTTTGGTTTTGTTTAGCTGACCGAACACACATTTGTCATTTTGGCTAAAAAGAGGAATGTGTAAAGCTCCTGCAAATTAGAACTATGTTTAGTTGTATTCTGTAATGTACAACCCATATTTCATGATTAAACCATGTGGCTTGCTGCTGTATCCATATGGTCTGATGGTTGTGTCTTGGCTGAAACAGAAAAATGTTTGATAACTCACATGACTAAAAGATCCATGTATTGTGGTGTTTTTTTTTTTTTTTTTTTTGGGTTTGTAAAGATACCAAGCTGTTTAAATCGGATAATGTAAGAAGTTCTTGTATGCCTTCCTGCAGTGTCCTGAAGTGCGTCTGAATATCATCTCCAACCTGGACTGTGTGAACGAGGTGATAGGCATTCGGCAGCTTTCTCAGTCCCTGCTGCCCGCTATCGTAGAACTGGCAGAAGATGCCAAATGGAGGGTGCGTCTGGCCATCATTGAGTACATGCCACTGCTGGCAGGCCAGCTGGTGAGTTCATCCCACCTTTCACACTTGTGCTGCAGAGTAAATTTGAGCATGACCCAGAATTGTTAAACATCTTGGTTCTGTGGTTGGTTGGTTTGCTTTTCTTCTTGGGCCATCCTTAAAAAAAAATCCGTTTCCTGTCCACCGGGTGAGCAAAAAAATTTTCAGTCGGGAGGGATATATATATATATATATATATATATATATATATATATATATATATATATATATATATATAAAATTTTTTATATATATGAATGGATAAGAAATCGCAATGCTGTTTGCTTTTTCTTTCAGTACTTTATTACAAAAGCAGACACGTTTAATAAAATGACAGTTTAATCAACTGAAACTTGTACAAAAACTTTAAGTTAGCATTTTAAATGCTGACTGCAACATTTGCAAAACTTTTACAAAGGTACTTAAAATGTCCGACACACGGACTTTTTGTAGTTCTAAATCGAGCGTTAGGCCGAGTTCGGATGAAATTACACTATTAAAACGATCACTGAATGATTTGTTTTTTCTGAATCTTTACTATTTTGTTGTTCGCTAGAATACCATTTTGCGATTTCACACTTAAGCAAATGTTTGAAAACTCCGGATCTCCTTCCTTCATGGTGGCTGCCTTTTTTTTTTTTTTTTTTTGTGCCGCACAGTGCATGCACAGAGGTGATTCAGGTCAGAGTGCGCGCGCACTCGGCGGAGGCAGTAGTGTGTCAGGGCTGTCGGAGGGGACAGAAGCAGAGATGACGCTTATTTTGTCTCCGGTAAACCAGTCTTCTCTCGTTCAATTACGTGCTGGCATCAAAAGACACCGTTGGTTGTAAATGAACCCAAACTGAGTGGTTGGAGTGTATTTTCATACACAAATGGAGAAATGTTGGCTGAGTGTGTAATTGTGTAGCCCCACTGCAGACCGTTGTCGTTGTTAATCCATAGCATGCTCAGCTGCATGAATGTGTCATGCACCGAAAATAAGAGATTTACAAGCCAGGAACGCCTCATGATGCAATACGCAAGAAAAGAAAGAAGATTTACTGCCATTTTACTTTGTATTTGAGTAAAGTGAATAAATAAATGGTCTGTGGAAAATACAGTTAATCCTGGGAACTGCGTGCACAGGAGTTTTTGTGTTTACTCCCCCCCGGCCGGCTACTTATTTGTCATGGCTGGCTAGTATGAGCCTTTGTGGAAAGCCCTGAGAATGCGGAAGTGTCGAGTTCGATTTTAGATTTACGAACACGAAAAAAAATGTCGAAAAACCGGAGTTTAAAAAAAAAAAAATTTCAACTGCACTCACCTGGCCGGTGGACCGGAAACAGAACACTTTTTAATAATGGCCTAGTTGTCAGGACTTTTCCCAATAGTGTTTTAGTTAACTGATTTGGTTTGTTAGCCATAATTTCCGTCCCTCTTTTAACTTCTCAAGATGTAGTTTATGTAGATAATGAACTGAACGTCACTGATGGGACGGACACCAGCTTTCCTGAAAATGTTTAGTTTTTTCAGCCAGGACTTCCTCCAAAATGCTTTTAATCATGGTGGTCCAAGTCCATCTCTTCCTCCTCCCAATCCCACAGAAGTAGCATATTTTTAACTTGGATGTCTGAAGCTTATTTGGTGTTTTTGTGCTATGGTTTTTTTTTTTTTTTTTTTTTTTAAATACACTTTTGAATGATTTAGAATAGCAAGTTGCATAACCTTTTTTTAATCCCCATGTTCCCGTAGGGGGTGGAGTTCTTTGATGAGAAGCTGAATTCTCTGTGCATGGCATGGCTGGTAGATCATGGTAAGTCTGCTAGCACTGTACTGTGGTGAAAGGCTTCGCGCTCTCCGTTATTAAATACGAAATGAAGGTGCATTGTAGGTGTACAAGAAAGTGGTACTGTAAAAGAGAGAAAGAACTTTATTCATCACACACTTGTGAAATTTCCTCTCTGCTGAAGCAATGAGCGCGCGCGCACACACCCAGAGCAGTGGGCAGCCATGCGGGGAGCGGTTGAGAGTTTGGTGCCTCGCTCAAGGGCACCTCAGCCCAAAGCCGTCCCATATTAGCCTAACCTGCATGTCTTTGGACTGTGGGGGAAACCCATGCAGACACTGGGAGAACATGCAAACTCCGCACAGAAAGGCGGAATTTGAACCCAGAACCTTCTTGCTGTGAGGTGACCGTGCTAACCACTCCACCACCGTGCCGCCCTGTATGAACCTTTTCTTGATTTGTCAGTGGGTCCCTGTTTGTTTTTAGATATCTGGTGGAACAGCACTGCCCTATAATAAACTCGTGAGAATCTGTCACTCCTCCCTGCCCAAAATGCCACTTGTGACCAGTGACAGAATGAACCTAATGGCCCTTTTCCACTACCCTTTTTCAGCTCACTTCAGCCCGACACGGCTCGCGTTTCGACTACCAAAAACCAGCACGACTCAGCTCGCTTCAGCCCTGCTTAGCCCCTAAAACTCGCACCGTTTTGGAGTGGGGCTGAAGCGAGCCAAACCGAGCCGAGTGGGGCTAGGGGCGTGAGCAGACACTCCCCTGTGCACTGATTGGTGAGGAGGAGTGTCCTCACATGCCCACACACGCCCCGCGAGCACGCTGGGATCTGTAAACACCGTAAACCCGGAAGAAGAATAATTACGAATTACGAGAATTTCTGAAGCCTTATGCGCCTCGCCTCATCTATACGCTCTTGCCAGTATCTGTCCGCGTTGTCGGTGACAACAAGTCACAGCACCAAGACCAGCAACACTAACGACTCCATGTCCTCCATGTTTATTGTTTACTATCCGGGTTGTGAGACTACTGCTTAAAATCTTACTGATGTCACTGTTTGCGCTGCTTAACGACATCACGTGACGTCCACCCACTTTCGCTAACTCCACCCAATGTGTCCACCCACTTCCAGCCAGCACGGTTCAGCGCGGTTGTAGTCGAAATGCAACTCCAACAGCCCCACTCAGCCCCACTCAGCACGACTCAGCACGGCACGGCTCAGCCCGACTCAGCCGCGTTGGTAGTGGAAAAGCGGCATAAATGGCGACTGCATTTCTGGACAGACTTGTTTTACTGTTTGGTGCTGGACTTTTAATATTTTTAAATAATTTTTGGGTCAAGTTTCATTTTAAAAAGTGCCTTTATTATTCTACCCCCGGTCCAAGGGTGGTGTACTGGTTTACCTCTGTCCCAAACACCCTTTTTCTCAGCAACCACTAATCATAGCCACTTGGTACCTAACTTCAGCTCGGGGTTCTATACCGTGTATACCATTTTTTTCAGGTCCGTTTTCAACTACAAATCACAACTGCTTGATATTTGGTAGCGAGTTTGAACTTGGGATTCTATACTGTATATACCCTTTTCAGGTCTGTTGTACATCAACTTCCTGTTTACCGACTGAATGTATTTACGAAGTTGTCGTAACACTTTTCTCAGCAACTACAAATCATAGCCACTTGGTACCTAATTTCAGCTTGGGGTTCTATACTGCGTATATGGTTTTCAGGTCTGTTGCACATCGACTTCCTGTTTACTGACTGAATACGTTTACGAAACATATAGGGTGGATTCAAAATGACAGTTTACCAGGATGCTATTTTGAAATTCCTGGGGCGAGACACGGCTCTTTACTTGTTTCAGGGTTAATTATTTGTTGAAGTCAACATTGACAATAAGCGCCCTGTTCCTTCGATTGCGTGCATTCTGATAAGTGAGAGCGGGGGGGGATACGTAAGGATCTTGTGTTCAGTTCCAAGTAGTCCAGTACTCCTCTTATTTTATGTAACGAGAGTGTTGCATCTATAGCCACACAGTAGACACATTTCTCACACACTGGCATGCTTGGCGTGTTCCTGATTGGATGACCAAAGAGAGCTGCTGTTTCTTCTGGCTGGCTCCTCCCTTTCTTGCCAAAGAGCAGAGAAAAAGGGAGACGTGCTTCCCGGCAGCTTTCACTCTGCATGCTGTAAATCTGATGACAATCCTGCAGCACCCAGGAAATGGCTGAGAGCTCTGCCTTTTTTAAATTTGTATTTTCCTCATCTGGATATTTGTTTTTTAAATCCCCCCCTCCCCGTTTCCCTTTTTTCTCTGTCTGACTCTGCCCTGTACCCCTTCCCCTAACTGCTTTCCTGGCTGCTGTGTGGTCAGCCCACAGGAAAAGCCACTGCTCAGTATGTAGGTCAGCTCGTTGGCCCGGCGAAGCTTCTCTGCTTCAGTAGCTTTGAAGAGCCGCACTGTGTCCCTCTCAAGCGTTTTCACAGCCGAGATGTGAATCAAGGTCAAATTTGGGTCTGACCTTGATTGATTCATACACTGTTCTCCCCCCCCCACCTTAAATTATTTCTGGTCACAGTTGTTTGACTCACCAAACAGTGAGATTAATACTTGACTGTTTTGTTTTAAACTTTTGTTTAAGGTCATGTTAATAGGCTGATTTCTCATACTCTGCTTTATTATTGGACACATCACTTTCAGGTCTGACTAACGGAGTGGTTTGGTCAACATGTTGCAGATTTATGTTGCTTGTATCTGTAAAAAAAAAAAAATTCTATGGGCAGCCACGCAGGACCCAGATGGGTTACGTCACAGGAATGTTCCTGTCTGTCAGTCGCAGCACCTCTTGTATAAGCACAACAGACTGGGCCACAGTTTTCTGCTTGTTCTGTATAACAATTAAAGGCACACTACGTCACATGGGTTTTTTTTTTTTTTTTTGTTTGTCACCAGTGTACGCAATCCGGGAGGCAGCCACCTGTAACCTGATGAAGCTGGTGGAGAAGTTTGGAGCAGAGTGGGCTCAGAACACCATCGTGCCCAAAGTGCTCGGCATGGCTAACGACCCTAACTACTTGCACAGGATGACCACGCTCTTCTGTATCAATGTGAGTTAATGTTTTAACAGGACCGATGTTTATGAACAGGGGCGTTCATAATAAATTCCCTTCTCATGTTTTGGCGGTGTGTTCAGTTAGTTATGCTATGATGCTTGTTTTACGATATGGTCGGAAGTTTGTTGCAGTCGACTCACTAAACCTCGAGTCCAGTCTCGTGTCCCAGGTGTTCAAGTCCAAGTCGTTCAAGAAAATTTAGTCCGAGTCCAACGCTTCAACCGTACCATTTGACGGCAGCTGTTTTAGTGCCATGAGTTTGTTCCTGAACATGTCGTATGAACAGGTGAATGTGCTTCTCTTCGTCAGGGAGTGTGAAGTATTCTGTCAGAGATGGTTGGGAGACGAATGTAAGTGCAGAAGGTGTGTTTATTAACCCATTGATGCCGGATGCTGCGTCGCGCAACATTGCCCGTAGCGCCGGTTGTTGCATAACGCAACATTGCCCCAAATAATGGTTGCTGCATAACGCAGCATTGTTGATTTGTCATTATTTTCAAGACGCATGCCAGATTTGTTTTTTTTTTATAAAAATGTTAGTGTTAATGCTGAATGAGCATGATCCAATAAAAGCAGAGAATTTTATCTTTTAAATGCAACTTATTTCATTTCTTTATGTGCTTCAGAGGCTGAGATATTGAATTTTTCGTAGGCGTTTTCAATTAATTATTTTTCTTTCAGAAAACCCTCAGGCAGATGGGGACCTTTTCTAAAAACTGGCTTAGGCATTTGCAGGCGGTTTTTTTTTTTTTTTTTTTTGCAGGCGTTTCAGGCGTCAATGGGTTAATACAAGTGAAGACGGTAAACAATCCAGAACGGCTGGCAAAATCGTGAAACGGGCAACAGGTCGAGCGAGGCGCAAACAGGCTATCGTAGACTCGGCAGAATCAAAGACAAGAAACAGGAAATCGGTTATCAGGAAACCAAACAAGGGAATAAGGCTCGGTAATGTGTCAGCAACGCAACTCAATACTTCGCAAAGTAAGTGTGTGTTTTCACAGTTTTTATATCGGCGCGCTGATTGCGCTTTAATCCTGTGAAGGTGCGAGTCGTTTACGTCGCACACGAGAGTCGGCTTGGCACACGTGCTGTACGAAGTGTGCCCGAGAGTCCATCTGATGCACGTGCCAAGGCGCGCAGGTGTGACACTTGCACGAAATTAGTATGAAAATGAATGTAGATATAAATCTGCCAAATTATAGCATGTTACAAAAAATAAAGAAAAAAAATCTGAATCTTCGTCTCCAATTTACAAGTCAGAGTCAAGAGTCCTTAAAATTAGGGCACAGGTCAGACTCGAGTACTCCAAGCCTGGTTTGTGGACACCCGACCAACACGCCTATGTGCTCGTTAAACGTCCCATTCGATATTTAGTCCCCCTTTTGCTGAAAATTACCTTCACTCTTTTTTGGGAAGGCTTTCCACTAGATTTTGAAGCATAGTTATAAAGAGTTGCTCATTCAGGTACAAGAGCATTAGTGAGGTCGGGCACGGGTACCGGGTGAGGAGGCCTGGGGTGCAGTTTGTTCAGTGGCGTTGAGGTGAGGGCTGTCTGCAGGCCGCTCAAGTTATTTCCACACCATTCCTGACAAACCATGTCTTCCTGGCTCTCGCTTTGGCGTTGTGATGCTGGAACAGGCTTCAGGGCTAGGCTGCTTAATTCCACTGACGGGACGAATCTTAATGCTCCAGCATAAGCCATTCAGGACAGTTGTGTGCTTCCAAGTTTGTGGAAACTGAATTTGTGTATAAACTTTTGGCCATCTAGTGTACTACATAGCTTGCATGCTTTTATGGAAATGTATTCCAAGAATAAGCACTGAAAGGCAAATCTAAATCAAATACACTACACAAGTTTTAACTTTAAAAAGCATCATACCTGGAGGTGTTTTCCAATCCCCTTTTGTACTCTTTTACTTTACCCTTTATTTTCTGTATTTGTCTGTAGGTCTTCATGTTGATTGTTTGTTAATTGACATACAAAATCAACAACCAATAAAAAGTAAACGACAAAACGCATCATACGTTTTTATCCCCCGCTGCCCGAAACACCCGAAGAGGGATTATGTCGTGGCGATTTCTGTCTGTCCGTCTGTCCCGGGAAGGGTGCTCACCTTGTGCAATCAACTCCTCTCAAGTTTTGGAGGAATTTCACCAGTCTTGGCAAAAGGCCTTTGTTGTATGTCGGTAGTACGCATATTGTCATTTGGTTGCGTTTTACCAGAGTTGCAGCCGTTGATTAACAGCCTTGTACTTTGACAATTTCATGAAGGTGTGCTCGGCTTCTGACATCAACTCCTCTCACAATTTTTGGATGAATTTCTCGAAGTTTGGCAAAAGGCCTTGTTATATGACGGTAATACGCAGATTGCGATTTTAGTTTGTGAAAATTTTCCCAGAGTTTTGACCTTTGATTAAATAACTTGTACTTTGACAGTTTCATGAGGGTGTACGTTCTTCTGAAATCAACTCCTCTCACAACTTGTGGAGGAATTTCACCAAACTTGGCAGAAGGCTTTGTTATATGACAGTTCTACGCATATTGAAATTTCGTTTAATTTGGGCAAATTTTCCCAGAGTTACGCCCTTCATTATTAACCAACTTCTACTTTGGAAATTTCATCAAGGTGTGCTTGCTTTCTGAAATCAACTTCCCGCGCAGTTTTTATCCCCCGCTGGCCGAAAGGCCCGAAGGGGGATTATGTCTTGGCGATGTCTGTCCTCCGTCCCGGGAAGGGTAGCCTGGGAAATCCCATGCTGCTTTGCACAATCGTTCTGATCTGAAAAGACAGCATGGAAACTATGGTCTAAAGGCTCGCCTGAGTTAAAGCCTCTGCATGCTCTTACGACAAGGCTTTCGCAGATAGCTTTTCGCAGGCAGTTGTAATTTATCGTTGAGCGGGGAGTAATAGGCGTGCGCGATGTTATTCACCGCTACAACGCAAGGGGGCACGAAATCGCTAGGAGTAGTTGGTGGGTGTGGTTAGTGGAGTGTTTATCCTCCGGTTACTTATAATGACTAGAACTGGAGTCGTATAGATGTACGTACTTCCTCACTTCCTCGATCAACCGCTCTTCGTGCTGCTCCATCTTCACTCGTGTTTTTAAAAACGGCGGTCGTGAAAACAAACCAAACCGGGAAAGTAGGGAAGCGGAAGTGCGTGTACAGCGGATGTAGAGTGGACCAATCAGAGCCCTCTTGTCTGCGAGGCTTCTGTGGTGGTCACAATTTTTGGGAGGTGTGTGCAGAGCGTCTGCGAAGGTGGGGGGGGCTACGCAGACGCTATCTGCGACACCGTCTGCGAGGACTGCGTTGTCAGCATAAATTGGCCTTTAGGGAGCCAATCAGAGAGTGGGGAGGGGTGGAAAGATGGTGACGCGTACTACTCGACAAACGGAAGCTTGTAGTTTATTTGGGACTGTTTTCGGATCACATTTAACATGGCGGCGAGCGATACGAACCAAACTTTCGATCAGCTTCTCTCATATGTCTTGCACAAACGGCAGTAATCGTTTGGTGCCATTGTTTTCCTATTTTTGTTTTGCCTTCTCTTTCTCTTTCCTTCTCTTCTTCATCGCTCTAACTACGTCACCGGGTACAACTGCCATGATTGGCCATGGGCTACGTATACGCCAAATGATAGACATTCGCAACGTCCAATAAACGGCCGTTGACAATCGTAAACCACACCTCCCCTACGAGAAATTCATTAGGCGGATTCCAGACCATATTTCACTTGTGATATGGTCTGGTGTTAACCAGACTGCGGGAAGGGTATTCGCCTTCTGAAATCAACTCCTCTCACAATTTTTGGAGGAATTTAACGAAACTTGACGGATTCCTTGTTGTACGTCGGTAATACGCATATTGCAATCTTGTTCAATTCAGTCGCATTTTATTTATGGCCGAGTTGCCAGCAGGGGATATCATGCTCTCGGAGCGCTCTTGTTAGTTATGTCATGTGCCTTCATACTATTTGGAGCTGTGCAGAGTTGGAGCAGTGGTCTTGTAAAAGTAAAACATGAATGTTGTACCCTTTACAAGGTGCAAGGCTGAGATCAGAGGTGTGGAGACCGTAATTATGGATGCTGATCTGAAGCAGTTCAGAACAACTGTTTGTTTTTTCTCTCTCTCTCTCTCTCAGGCCCTTTCTGAGGCGTGTGGGCAGGAGATCACCACCAAGCACATGCTACCCATTGTCCTAAAGATGTCCAACGACCAGGTTGCCAACGTGCGCTTCAATGTCGCCAAATGCCTACAGAAAATTGGACCAGTTGTAGACAGCAAGTAAGTTGATCAATCCACCCCCTACTTTCCTTTCCTTCCCTTTGAAAGAATTCTTCCTCACCCCTGCGTGTTTCTCAGCTCCCTGCAGTCGGAGGTGAAGCCAGTTTTAGAGAAGCTTGCCACAGACCAAGATATGGATGTGAAGTACTTCGCTCAGGAAGCTATAAGCGGTACGTGTCCTTTACTGCGCTCTAGTAATGTGTAACTTTCCGTCCGTCTCACCTCTTTCCGTCTCTCTCCACAGTTCTCGCCTTGGCCTGAACATCTCACCAGAACGACGACAAAGCAAGACTTCCTGCGTTCTATTTATTGGTGATTTTGATTGGTTGTGTATTAACGTCTGTGTAGTTCTTATTTACTCTCGGTGATGTCGAATGATCAAAGGGTGCACCCGTGCTTGTGCTGTAAATCTCTGCTTCAACCACAGGGTCACTGGAGTTAGGTAATGCATGATGGATGGTGTGTGCTCCTGGCTTCCAGCTGCACCACATGTTCGTGTTCTCCTCGCTTTCACTCATAAAACGCCAGTGAGCCGGGATGGGTGTGGCGGCAGCAGCAGCAGGGAAAACTTAAAAATGTGCGGAGCAGAAAGACTTGAGGACCAGGATTAGAGAACATTTTATCTCAAAGTGTTTAACACAGGAGCACAAATCGTGCGTTTTTACTAACACGGTCAATAATTGGATTTTGGGAAACGCCTTAACTACTTATTGACCACGTTAGTCATTTTGTACCACTAGACGCGTCTTGCATGCGCTTTAGTAAATTAATTCTCGAAGTTAAATCCTTCCAGCTACCTCTGTCGTCTTTTAAGAGCTATTTCTTAGCTAAAATCCAGAACACGTCCACTCTGAAGCCCTGCTTTCACAGACTGGAGCTTGTGCAGCTGATGGTGTGAGATGCCAGTTTGTTTGTTTTGGTAGAGCTCTCGGCACGCAATGCTCCACGATTCAACACGGGACCATTCCACATTGTGTAACTTCTCCTGTGACTGACTACTACATCCTTGCGTTAGGTTTTTTTTTTTTTGTGCTCCTCTTCTTTCCAGTCATCTGGGTTTTATGTGAAAGTGATACCTAGGAATGTGCATAGATTTTTAAGTTTGTATGTTTAGGATTAATCCAGGTGTTTTTTTTTTTGTGGAAATGTGACGTTTTGTTTTCAGTGTAAAAACAAATGCACCTCCTGCATAGCAGAGGGCAGACGAGAAAGCTTTTGCTCGCTTGAGCCTGCATGCATTAAGAGGAGTACTGATGATCAGAGCGTGAAAGGAAAACGCTGTCCAACATCAGCACTCTTATTAAAGGATGGGTCGTGAAAATACCTTCTGCACAACCTCTGGAAGGCTGTTGTGTTCTTTTAAAGGGGACAGTGGGAAAGGATGTATTATTTTACCAGTATAAACGGCCATAGCATCAGCTCACGAGTAAACCTTTTTGTTCATGTTCAGTATCATGAGTACCTTTTTTTTTTTTTTAACTATTTACTGTACTTTTGGAACCAAATAGTCAATAAAATGGATCCTGATCTTCAAATCAATGGGTGCGTGCTCAAGTCTTTGCATGCGTATACACATTTTTAACTAATCTCCTGGCAGCCTTTGCATCTCTTTTTTTTTTTTTTTTGGAAATTCTATATACGTGTTAAAAATTAATGGTTAGTCAAGTCTTTAATGTCCAGATACTATTACAGCAAGTGATCTTGTCTACATGTGATCTCACACATTTTTGTCAAGGAGGTTTCGGCAGGTTGTGTTCAGTGCCTTGTCTTAAACTGATCAGATTTCTGCCTTCAGTACATCCTGTCTTCGGGGATGTTTCTCACACGGTTTCAATTGCTAGGGATCATGTATACTGTAACATTTGTGCACTGGTGGAAGTCTTGGTGTCGGAAGCGGGTATTTGAGCGATTCAGCACGTAAAAGCCCGGCTCACATCAGCAATCTGGTCGTCTGCTTCCTGTCACCATGGGATGGGCCGCTGTGGCCGATTGTTTTCAGATGTTTGTCTGCTTCAGCATTACGCAATGATGGTCATGCTGAGAGTGAATTAGAGAGAATCTTGATCTGAAAATTATCTTGCTACTTGACTGTAGGTTTAAGTACAGTGGTGCTTGAAAGTTTGTGAACCCTTTAGAATTTTCTATATTTCTGCATAAATATGACCTAAAACATTGATCAGATTTTCACACAAGCCCTAAAAGCAGATAAAGAGAACCCAGTTAAACAAATGAGACAAAAATATTATACTTGGTCATTTATTTATTGAGGAAAATGATCCAATATTATATATCTGTGAGTGGCAAAAGTATGTGAACCTTTGCTTTCAGTATCTGGTGTGACCCCCTTGTGCAGCAATAACTGCAACTAAACGTTTGCGGTAACTGTTGATCAGTCCTGCACACCGGCTTGGAGGAATTTTAGCCCATTCCTCCATACAGAACAGCTTCAACTCGGGGATGTTGGTGGGTTTCCTCACATGAACTGCTCGTTTCAGGTCCTTCCACAACATTTTGATTGGATTAAGGTCAGGACTTTGACTTGGCCATTCCAAAACATTAATTTTATCCCTCTTTAACCATTCTTTGGTAGAATGACTTGTGTGCTTAGGGTCGTTGTCTTGCTGCATGACCCATCTTCTCTTTAGATTCAGTTTATGGACAGATGTCCTGACATTTTCCTTTAGAATTCGCTGGTATAATTCAAAATTCATTGCTCCATCAATGATGGCAAACCGTCCTGGCCCAGATGCAGCAAAACAGGCCCAAACCATGATATTACCACCACCATGTTTCACAGATGGGATAAGGTTCTTATGCTGGAATGCAGTGTTTTCCTTTCTCCAAACATAACGCTTCTCATTTAAACCAAAAAGTTCTATTTTGGTCTCATCCGTCCACAAAACATTTTTCCAATAGCCTTCTGGCTTGTCCACGTGATCTTTAGCAAACTGCAGATGAGCAGCAATGTTCTTTTTGGAGAGCAGTGGCTTTCTCCTTGCAACCCTGCCATGCACACCACTGTTGTTCAGTGTTCTCCTGATGGTGGACTCATGAACATTAACATTAGCCAATGTGAGAGAGGCCTTCAGTTGCTTAGAAGTTACCCTGGGGTCCTTTGTGACCTCGCTGACTATTACACGCCTTGCTCTTGGAGTGATCTTTGTTGGTCGACCACTCCTGGGGAGGGTAACAATGGTCTTGAATTCCCTCCATTTGTACACAATCTGTCTGACTGTGGATTGGTGGAGTCCAAACTCTTTAGAGATGGTTCTGTAACCTTTTCCAGCCTGATGAGCATCAACAATGCTTTTCCTGAGGTCCTCAGAAATCTCTTTTGTTCGTGCCATGATACACTTCCACAAACATGCGTTGTGAAGATCAGACTTTGATAGATCCCTGTTCTTTAAATAAAACAGGGTGCCCACTCACACCTGATTGTCATCCCATTGATTGAAAACACTACTTTAATTTCACCTTCAAATTAACGGCTAATCCTAGAGGTTCACATACTTTTGCCACTCATAGATATGTAATATTGGATCATTTTCCTCAATAAATAAATGAGCAAGTATAATATTTTTGTCTCATTTGTTTAACTGGGTTCTCTTTATCTACTTTTAGGACTTGTGTGAAAATCTGATGTTTTAAGTCATTTATGCAGAAATACAGAAAATTCTAAAGATTTCACAAACTTTTTCAAGCACCACTATGTATCCATCTCTAATATATAAAGAGTGAGAGATCAGCCGTAGCATTAAACCCACTGACAGGTGAGATGAATAAGATATTTAATTACCTCATTGCAGTGGGATATATTAGGCAGCAAGAGAAGTCGTTCTTGAAGTTGATGTGTTGGAAGCAGGAAAAATGGGCACGTGTAAGGATCTGGGGAGGGGCTTTCACAAAAGCATCTTAAGGCTAAGGAGAGAGTGGGTGTTCATTGTGATGCTCACACTACCATTTAATGATCTTTGTGCTACGATGCTTCTAGGAAACCCACCCCTGAGCGGCTTTGACAAGGGCCAGGTTGTGATGGCTAGATCTGATCATCTCCAAAATGGCACAGCTTGTGGGGTGCTCCTGGTATGCAGTGGTTGGTACCAAACAAAAGTGGTCCACGGAAGGACAACTGGTGACCTGGTGACAGGGTCATGGGTGTCAAAGGTTCATTGATTCGCATGGGGCATGAAGGCTAGTCCATCGGGTCCAATCTCCCAGAAGAGCTACTGTAGAACAAACTGCTGAAAAAGTTAATGCTGGTTAAAACAGAGAGGTTTCGTGCCACCATGTAATGTTCTTTTATATTATATGGACAGAGCCACGCACAAAAACAAGCTAATCAAAAGAATTTTAATCTTGAACGTGTCAAGTTAGTGGAAAAACATTGGGGGTGATGTCATCGGACTGAAATATCGGAAAATGTATCACTCGGCTTCATGATGTATTTTGTATGGAAAAATCATACATAATCAGTTTTTTTTTTCCATTCCCCTTGCAGCGTGCTGATCAAAGTTCTTCTAATCAGAGCACTTCTGCTGTCTTCATGCATTATTTAACATGGACTGTGAGGAAGTCAAAGTTTTGTGTGATTAACATGTTGCACTAAAGGCAAGTTAAAAAAAAAAAATTATTTAAACTTACTTTTATAAAGCAAGCCCTGAAGAAAAAATTCGTCTTTACACTCCTGGTTTGGCAAGCAGCAAAGCCCCCCCAAGAGAAGAGGAGTGAAGTGTCGTAGTCGTGTTGAGAAATTGCTGTTGTATAAGAGGAATAAAAGACTTTGAGACGTGCTACTTTTGTTGGATCTTTTAACAGCATGACTCTTCATGCTTTATTCCTGAAGTCATATAAAGTATGATGCAATAACATAATCAGGAGCTGATGGGACACAAATCAGAGTAAAGATTCCTGAGCATAGAAGCTTGATTTGACAGTAATGAAGTACATTTACTTGAGTACTGTACTTAAGTACACTTTTTGAGTATCTGTACTTTAATTTTTTTTGGAAACTTATGACTTTAACTTCACTACATTTGAAAGACAAATACGGTACTTTTTACTCCACTACATTTCTATCAAGGTCCTCGTTACTATGAAGCAGCTTTGAGAGTTGATTTTTTTTCTTTTTCTCTTTTTTAACATGTGATTGTTTTTTCGTAGGTGACACTGAACCAGACCATCAGTAATCACTAGGGTCACATAACCTTCATAGACTGTGCGTAAAATTAAGTTCAGTCATTTCTCCGCACCATTATTTAACACGATCAGTTGATGGCGGAATGGAAGGAGGCGGTTCTTCTGGGGCATGCACACGCACCCATGGCTATAGCTAGAACCCATGTTTCAGTTTTCTGAAAGGAATAAAAAGTCATTTCGTTTTAAATCTTTGTTTGGCGATAATGGCGCACATTACAGCCTACAAAAATTCGCCGGTCAACCTGCGGAAGCATATTGAGGTATATAAACGTTTTATTCCAAGAGAAAGCTTGCAATGAAGTTGGCTGTGCTTTTAGAGCTAGCGCTAACGTTGTAATTGCTATGCAGTCTGGTTCGTCAAACGACTTTCTATGGATTTGCCCGCCAAGTTGCCGTAGCCTTGTCCACGGCTAACATTAACACCCAGCTAGTTAACTTGGCCACTGTTAGTTAGCATGTAAAAACAGCGTTATGCTAACATGAATAACTTATCTGATGTGCTTTCAGAAATGTTTGAGCATAATTTTGCCAAATAAACAAATTATAGAAATCTTTCTTTTCTGGTAACGTTAAGAGAGAAACCTTTATTTGTCACATGCACACTTCAAGCACAGTGGAATTCATCCTCTGCATTTAACCCATCTGAAGCAGTGAACACGCGCGCGCACAGACCCAGAGCAGTGGGCAGCCACACCAGAGCGCCCGGGGAGCAGTCAGGGGTCGGGTACCTTGCTCAAGGGCACCTCAGCCCAAGGCCGCCCCACATCAACCTAACTGCATGTCTTTGGACTGTGGGGGAAACCGGAGCACCCGGAGGAAACCCACGCAGACACGGGGAGAACATGCAAACTCCGCACAGAAAGGCCCTCGCCGGCTGCTGGGTTCAAACCTGGAACCGTCTTGCTGTGAGGCAACCGTGCTAACCACTACACCACCGTGCGCTACCCAATATGATTTCGGGTTTGAAAAGAGTCTGCTAGCGTCAGGTGGAGTTTTGCTACCAAGCTAGCTTAACGTTAAACCACTATGATTCCCAAGGCAGATTCATATCTACATGAATACGTGCACGTGAGACCTGTGAGATGGACAGTTTTGTACTAGTCAGTCACAACAAATTGCTGGAATTTTTTGTTTTCGTGTCGGATGATGGTCTTGTACTTTTTTTGACTTGCTTAAAGCAGTGTTGCTGTTGGGCAGTTATTAAGCTCGAGGTGTGGACCTGGGTTTAAGCAGGTTGGATTGTCATTTTTATTTTCTGAGCAAGTTGCATTTACAGCGATTCCACTGTCTTCCTGATTAACATACATGTGTGCACACACTGCCAGAGCTGGGTCAGAACACGACCATGCTGGGAGGAGTGTTAGAATTTAAAGAAAAAATGAAAATAATTCTGTTCATTTGTTTCTTTTTGTAACGTTCTACCAGGTGTTTATTCGACAGGTTCTACAAGTTAGTCAGTGAATCCAGTCGGTTGCTTCAGAGGCGTTAGGTTTTGTAAGCGTTGTGGCAATAATACAACAATACGTTGACAGAAAATGTACTTTTAATACTTAAGTATTTTCAAAAGCAAGTACTTCAGTACTGAATTAAAATTTGACTGTCCAACTTTCACTTGTACTGGAGTAACATTTGACCAGTGGGATCTGTACTTTGACTTGAGTAATGAAGTTGGGTTCTTTGTCCACCTCTTGATTCGACCATAATTTATGGTGCCAGGAGTTGTCTCGTCTTGCTGCTCACAGAATGATAAATGGCAGAACAACTTATTTTAGTTCCTCCCTCCTTCCTGTCATTAATCTGAAGCAATCGGAACAGCTTTCTACCCATTCCATCGCTTCCCTCTTTCCAAAGCATACATGTTTTCAGACATGCACATACCACCTCATCTATCCATTTTTACATTTTGCTCAGTGAAAAATGTTGACCTTGCTGATTTTGTTTCAAACAGTGAGCTCATCATGGTGACATCATGCCCTTTTTCTTATTACTATCACTACTTTTGAAATTAAGGTTAGATTTTATTTGACTTCATCTAATGCCAGTTTTTTGTACTACAGGGACGAAATCTGGCACAACCCATCTGACAGGCTTCTGTCTTGTCCTGGTAGCGTGCCGTTTGGTTTGGTTACTTGCTGGCCTGTTGCCATGGTGAGACAGCTGATGTCAGATTAATTACTGGTGTGGCTGGTCAGTGTGTGTGCGAGCTTTGTCTAGCACAAGCACTTTCACCAGCTCAGTGGAATTGTGCTTGCATTAAATACTTAAAATCGTGAAATGCTGCTTACAACATTGTGCAGTTGGGACGCAGTGGGATGTTAAATCAGAAGTGTTAATGAACGGTACCAAATTTCTATAAGGCTCTTTGGATTCAAGATCATTTACTTGTTTAATTAGAATATTCTGTTGGGTGCCACTGGAATAGCCAGAAATAGCTGGGACCTGGGGCTTGGATGCAATTATTTGGGCTGCAAGTGATTTGTTTTGGGAACAATTGTTGTAGTTATTGCACCCCCATGGTGCTGAGCACATCAAGCAGGGTAAAAGCTCTAGGGAGAGGACAACTTCACTGTTACCTACAGAACAGTGCATGAGATTTAAAATGAACAGTTTCAAATGAGCCACAGAGTTTCAAACAAAACACTTGCACTGGTATTTACTTCCCACTGATGTTGGACAACGTCAGCCATTCTGTTGGGCCAACGCCGTTTTGTCCACTGGGTCAATGTTGAGCCACCAGATTATCAGCCACAAGTAAATCCACTTTGCCAAGGCTGGGCCAGTATCAGCCATTTAGTTGGGTCAAGGGTGGGTGCAAATGTAGGCCCCAAATAATTTTTTTTCCGTTGGGCAGCGTTATGAAATGTGCTCCTTTACCAGTGTTGAGCCAGCATTGATTCAACTTTGAAAGGGTTGTTAATTAAAAGTGCTCCTTTGCCAACAGGGGCAGTGTTGTATAGGCCAGCAAAGCCATCCACAATAAATGTTGGGCCAGTGTCAGTTTGCTACTCGGGTTTCTTGGCTTGATGCAGTCCAGCTCTACATTACGCTACTCTAAATTGTCCCTGACTTGTCAGTGTGTGTGGATGCTTGGACTGGCATACCATTATTCCAGTGTAACCGTGACCAGACTAAAGCTCTTATGAATGAGTGAATGAATAAATGTCTACACGGTGTATTGTGAAGACAAAATAAGTGTTTTAAATTGTAGTGTGTGTAACCACAGGTAAGAATGTTTTCAACATGTTTTCCTGAACAGAGATGACCCCAAAAAAAAAAGTTTATTCCAAACTCGCTTTGCTTCACAATCTCCCACGGATGTTCAATTGGTTTGAAACTTGGTGACTGTGAAGGTCACGGAATATCATTTTATATAATTTAATTTTCATCCTCATCAAACGTTCAGTGAGCCCTCAAGGCCTGTAGATGTGGGCAGAGTCACCCTGCCAGACGTCGCTCCCATAAGGACAAACATTTCCTTACAGGATAAAAGCGATCAATCAGAATGACTTCGTATTGATTTGCAGTGACACTTGTCTTTAAAGCAGATACGCAGAGCCACGGCCTCACTTTTTGTTTATAAATGCCTTGAGACCTCATGAATGACACAGGAATAGTTTGAAGCGTTAACAAATCTAATACAGTAATTTTTACGATTAAAGTGAGTCATAGAGGTAGCGGTCTGAGTGGCGTCACAGCAGGAAGCCTATCGGTCTCATTGCCATTTCTGCTATACTAAAAAACAGAGCTGACTGCAACTCCGATCCTCCATTTTGAGCTAATTTATCGCCATGCCGCGTAGATGTGTTGCTGGTGGGTGCAGCAACATGACAGAAGGTGGATTTGCATTGCATTCATGGCCCAAGAATGTTCAAACTGCAAAGATTTGGACGCGTTTTGTGAGAAGTTCATGGGCACCTTGGGCTAATTGTTGATGCTCCAACAATTGCTCTTATGCTGCTTTTACACGGGCAGTGGTGAACAAGTTGCACCCACTTTCCTTTGTTTACTCGCGCTCTATCGGTGGCAGAGTGGAAGTTAGACAGGTGAACACAAGTGTGCAGGGGCAAATCAGTGATTAGAAGTAAAATGGCAGGTGTACGTACTTGTTATTGTTTGTCATTACGTATTTTATAATTTCTTAAGTCTTTTAGCTTGTTCTTAACTTGCTTTATTGTCCTCTCGTTTGTTTCTCGGTTTAAATGCTTGGTGGTAAATTGGCTCATTGCGGCCCGATTTCTCCAAACCCATCTGGGTATCTGCATCCCTCCACAACTGGATGAGGGCAAGAACCTCTTCTTTAGTCCAGTTATCACTGCAACTGGCTTGGGACTTGCTTGACTCCATCGTTTAAAAGTGACGTTTGAAGGGTTCTAACTAATCCAAAATATCAGCATAGTGGCTACCAGTCATAACGGCCAGGGGTTCGAGGGCCACCTTAGGCCCCTGAAAGCTCATAGATTCTACATGCTCAGAGATGCGTTCTAGTGCATTTCCTGGCACTTTCAGGCCTCCCTGAAATCACTCTTTTTTGGTAATATTAATTTGGAGTTCTTTCTTTTTTTTTTTTTGCCAAAAGTTGCTGTGATTTTTGTTTTTGATTGAAGGCTTATAATTAATATTCAACTATATTAGTGACACATTTATGGAATAACAGTAAAACAACCAGCTGATGTTCACCAAGTGTCAGCTTTATTTTCAGTTTCAGCCATTCAATTAGAATACATGCCTATCCAGACCGAACTCGTATCATCCCTTCCCCTACTGACCGTTACTCCAATGGTTTCAATGCACCGTATTGCGTCACGTATGGTGCCTAAGCGCTTCTTAACACAGATGGCACTTTACCAAGAAGGAGGTAAACTGGACTAGCATGATCTGGGACGATCTCCACATGGAACTACTTGGGCAGCTATGCGCTGGGCGTTTACGTGGACGGGGAGTGGAGGATGTCCAAATGTAGAACAGTTGCATGGTGGTGCGCTGTTGCTACCACGTGGGAATAGCAAGAAGAAATTAAACAAAAGACCACATTTTCAAGATTGACAGTTCTTTTCATTAGTGTGTCGGCAATATCATGGACATAGCGGTAAGGAAACCTTGCGTATTGGCCCGATACACTGAAAAGACCTCATTAGACCCCTGATATATGATGAGCAAAAGCACTCGTGAAGAACCAGCCATTGAGTTTGCCACAAAGCGGTCTTGTCTAGATGATATATGACCCGGATGAACACTACTGCGCACGCGTAAGACCACCTACTTTCCACCGATTGTGTTTAAACGGTAAGCGGGAACAAGTTGCATCCAGAACAAGATGTCCTGGAATAAGTTGCGCCCACTGGTGTCAAATTGTTCCGGAACAAACCACGTTTAGACGGGCAACTTGTTCCAGCGCAAGTGCTTGTGCGAAAGCAGCTTCAGACTTGATCACACAAGTTTGAAGTAAACACACACAAGCGCTGGCTGTCTTAATTATGTTACTCACTCACACTGTTTCATGATTGGACAATAGAAACAATTCTACAAACAAATTTGACTTTAGGGGCGGCACGGTGGTGTAGTGGTTAGCACTGTCGCCTCACAGCAAGAAAGTCCGGGTTCGAGCCCCGTGGCCGGCGAGGGCCTTTCTGTGCGGAGTTTGCGTGTTCTCCCCGTGTCCGCGTGGGTTTCCTCCGGGTGCTCCGGTTTCCCCCACAGTCCAAAGACATGCAGGTTAGGTTAACTGGTGACTCTAAATTGAGCGTAGGTGTGAATGTGAGTGTGAATGGTTGTCTGTGTCTATGTGTCAGCCCTGTGATGACCTGGCGACTTGTCCAGGGTGTACCCCGCCTTTCGCCCGTAGTCAGCTGGGATAGGCTCCAGCTTGCCTGCGACCCTGTAGAACAGGATAAAGCGGCTAGAGATAATGAGATTGAGATGAAATTTGACTTTATTAAACAGTGCAGATGAGGTTCGATATGAGAAATTGTCACTCCATGTGCGAGATGTTTAAAAAAAAAAAGTCTCCTTGATGTGTCACTCAGAATGTTATGGTGGAAAACAACCGTTTCCCATCTTTGTTTTGTGAAATCTGTTTTGAGTGTTCTTGTCTGGAACGCGGCCTGGAGATGGCTTTTGCCTCACCGCTTACTGACTTTTTTTTTTTTTTTTATCTCAAAGCTGTCAAGGCTTCTGTAGGAGCAGTTAAAGCACTCTGAGGCCTTTGGTTTCATTTCTCAATAAAAGTGGCAAAGTTCAGTGTCAAGTGAATGTTAAAAGGAACACAGCTTGATGAATGATCTCAGCTGAACTCCTTCAGATGTTGTAATGTGTGACTTTTTTTTTTTCTATTTTAGTGCAAATAGAAACTAGATGTGTGAACCAGAACAGGGATCCTGTGAAACGAAAAAGCCGCAGGAGGGACCAATTTTAACTTCTACACTCGCAGTCAGACTTGAGGCTCTACCGGATTCATTTCTTCATTAGCCGTGGTAGCTTGGTTCGGGCTACAGGGATTGGTTTAAATACTAAAACCCCAAATCAGGAAAGCTGGGACGGTATGGAAAATACAAATTAAAATGTAATAAAGTAGTGTGTTCTCAATGTACTTTCTACAGTGAAACACAAGATATTTCATGTTTTGTCTGGTCAGCTTCATTTCATTGGTTACTATACATGCATTCCTGTTTTTCAGGCCTGCAACACATAAAAAAATTTGCACAGGAGCAATCTAGGGCTAGTAATGAGGTAAAGCAATTAAATAATGAGGTGACTTGAAACAGGTGATGTCAACAGGTACTTGTAATCAGGATTGGGCAAAATCGGTATCCAGGAAAGACCTAGTCACTGAGGAGCAAAGATGAGCTGAGGATCTCCAGTTTAACAAATGCATGATAAAATTATTGAAATGTTAAAAAAAAAGTTCCTGAAAAATATATGAAGGGAGTCGGATATTTCACCTTGTATGGTGCAGAATATCATTAAACGATTCACAGAATCTTGAGGAATTTCGGTGTGCAAAGGGCACAAGCCTAATCTGAACACCCATGATCTCCGATCCCTCAAATAGCACTGCATCAAAAACCATCATTCATCTCTAGCTGATATAACCACATGGACTCAGGATTACTTCGGCTAACCTTAGTCAAGCACTACAATATGGAGTTACATCCACAAATACCAGGTAAACTTGACTGTGCAAAAAGGAAGCCTGATGCTAACTTTGTCTAGAAGTTTCTCTGGGCTTGGAGGCATCTGGGATGGACCATCACACAATGGAAACGTGCATTGTGGTCAGATGAATCAGTATTCCAGAGATTTTTTTTTTGTAAGAAATAGATGCTGTGTGCTTCGGACAAAAAATTAAAAGGACCATCCAGCCTGTTACCAGAAACAAGTCCAAAAGCCAGGGTCTGTCATGGTATGGGGTTGGGTCAGTGCCCTTAGAAAAGGTAACTTACACTTCTGTGATGGAGCATTAATGCAGAAAAGTACATTGAGATTTTGGAGCAACATATCCTGCCTTCAAGACGATGCAAAACCACATTCTGCACACATTACAAAGGCATGGCTGTGGAAGAAGAGGGTGCCCTTCTGTCCCCAACAGAGAGAATGTGTGGGGAATTTTGGAACGAACAACTCTAACTCTTGCACACCTTAAGACCTGTTTTCAGGAAGAACAGGACAAAATAACACCAGAAACGCTTAGGGGTGGGCGGCACGGTGATGTAGTGGTTAGCGCTGTCGCCTCACAGCAAGAAGGTCCGGGTTCGAGCCCCGGGGCCGGCGAGGGCCTTTCTGTGTGGAGTTTGCATGTTCTCCCCGTGTCCGCGTGGGTTTCCTCCGGGTGCTCCGGTTTCCCCCACAGTCCAAAGACATGCAGGTTAGGTTAACTGGTGACTCTAAATTGACCGTAGGTGTGAGTGTGAATGGTTGTCTGTGTCTATGTGTCAGCCCTGTGATGACCTGGCGACTTGTCCAGGGTGTACCCCGCCTTTCGCCCGTAGTCAGCTGGGATAGGCTCCAGCTTGCCTGCGACCCTGTAGAACAGGATAAAGCGGCTAGAGATAATGAGATGAGACGCTTAGGGGTGTCTTCAGTCCCTAAACATCTAAGTGTTGTGAGAAGGAACGGAGACATTATAAAGTGGTGAATTCCTTACTGGCCCAACTTTTTTTGAAATGTGCTGCAAGAATCAAAATTGAAATAAGTGTTTATTTGGGGGGGAAACACCCCAATAAAATTCATGATGTAAAACATCAAATATTGTTTTGAGTGCAATACAGGTCAAAGATTATTAGTTTATACATAATTGTTTTCAGTTTTAATTTCAACATGCTGTCCTAATATTTTCTGATTTGGGGTTGTAGTTTATTTAATTTGGGAATTAGAACCAACTAAACGTTTGAAACTAATGCAGGTTGGTGCAGTCAAAATTACCAACTGTGGGAGGGAGTGGGATTGGTCAGAATTTGTTCAGGAGCAGGAACCCCCCCCCCAAAAAAAAAACTACTGTCCGGTTGTCGGGAGATGACAAGTTTAAATCCTAATCCTGCCAGCAGTCAGGAGAGCAAAATGGGCCGTGTTCCCTTTGTGGCTTACTCTTCCTGACCTGTCAATCACAACAACTCCAGCCAATCGTAACTGTCTCTTAAATCCTGTATGTGGAAGAGGGTAGATAACACTTTCTTCCCAGGCTGTTATGCTGCCTTGTGATGCAGCATGAGCACCAGTCTGAAAAGACACAGAGGTTGGCTACTCATGTACAAGTATGCGTTAGCACCAGAGAGCTTAGCTTTTAACCTCCCTGGTTGACAGTTGTTGTGTGATAGGAGTGTTTGTAAGTGGGTGGAGAGAAAGTGGTGCATCCTTGCGGCAACACAATAGAAATATGATGTATAGTTCTTCTGGCACTTGTGAGTAGGCATGTAACAATATATCGCGTGAAGATAAATGGTGATACAAATTTGATGATTTGAATCAATGAAATAAAAAATGAATCATGATTATTACAGTGTAAAATAGAGGGATTTGCATGTGACTTCAGCCTAGGCGGACGTAACACAGCTCTACACAAGAGCAGATCTAAAATGGTAAAGAGCTGTTACGTGATTTACTGTACAAACAGTTTTAACAAGAAATCGGAACTTTTTTTTAAGACTAGAAAAAATAAAGAAAAGAGAAGGAAAATGGAGATAGTCAAATGTTCATAAATGTTTATGAAGAATAGGCCTGTTTGTTATTAAAGCTAGACTGACTTTCAGATTTTTCAAGTGTAGGTCATAAAAAGAATTTTCCCCAACACCCAATTATTTGTGTTTAGTGGCGCGAAAGCTACTCAATTCGAAACAAAGACTTCCAATTTTATTAGGTTTTTTAAAAATAGAACAATTAATTAATTTAAGGCCACATGGCCCTAAATTCTCCGCTATTTTTTCCTGCTTCACCATTACCCAATTCAAGATACTACGTCATGCATGACGTGGTGGGCTTTCCCCGTTCACACAAGGCATTGTGGGATACAAATTTGAAACAGGAGAGAAAAATGGAGGACGCGAGTGTGCGAATGAAACGTGGAAAAGAAACAGAAAGCGAGAAGAAAAGACGTTATGTTCTATACGAAGGAAAGGAAACGCAGGACCAAACTAATAAATATCGGCGCTCAGCGAGCACCTCGGTGTGATCAGCTGTTCGTTTAGCGACAGAATGATGGAACTGTCAGTGCACGCTCCAAGGTAAACCTGCGCATGCGCACACACACGGACTTCCTCTGTCTGCTTGACTGTGCGATTTCACGCACATTATTTGTTCGGGAATCCCCTCAAGTTAAATAACTTCCCAGCCACAGAATGGTCTGATTTAAAAAAAAAAAAAAAGATATTACAGAAATGAACATGTATCACAATGACCAAATTTCAGAGGGAACTACATTTCACTGATTTTATGAAATCGGAATTCTGTCTAGCTTTAACTTTTCATTTTTAGTAAAATTAATATTTTAGTGAATATGCGATTATATTTTACTCCAAACATCACAAATGTGGGTAAATAATTATTGGTTATTAAGAAAATTAATTTTTTATTTTATCAAAAGAAATATTTTTGTTGGTAAAGAATATTAAAGTGTTGCATTTTTTGGTACTAAAATTTTCATTATACTCTCGCTCCAGAGGAGTGGAGGTATGCTGTTTTTTGTTTTTGTTTTATTTTTTTTACCTCTGTCCATCCGCCCAAAACACCCTTTTTCTCAGCAGCCACTAATCATAGCCACTTGGTACCAAACTTCAGCTCGGGGTTCTATACCGCGTATATCGTTTTCAGGTCTGTCGCACATCGACTTCCTGTTTACCGACAATGTATTTATGAAACCTATAACGTGGATTTACAAAATTTTCGTAACACTTTTCTCAGCAACTACAAATCACAACTGCTTGATATTTGGTACCGAGCTTCAGCTTGGGGTTCTATACCATGTATACCATTTTCAGGTCTGTCGCACATCGACTTCCTGTTTACCGACTGAATATATTTACGAAACAAACGGTGTGGATTTTGACGCTATTTCAAGAAGCAAAATGCTATTTCAAAATGACAGTTTCCCAGGATGCTATTTGAAATCCCTGGGGCGAGACAGGGCTCTTTACTTACTTGTTTCAGGGTTCATTATTTGTTGAAGTCAACATTCATAATAAGCGTCCTGTTCCTTCGATTGCGTGCATTCTGATATCAGCGAGAGTGGGGGGGGGTGCGTAAGTGAGCAGCAGCTCACAGTTGATCCTTGTTTAATATTTTTTCAAATATATCATGGGAAAATCAAATCATGAACCCAGTATAGTGAATGAAATGGTGAACTGGGTGAATCATTACATGCCTACTAGTGAACATAAAACCTACTCCTCAAATCATCTTTGAAGTCTATCAGCCTAATCACTGGATGATGCTGAAACATTAAAATTCTGACACGCACACAAATAACACACAACACTGTTGTTCACAAACCTGTTTATTCTGAACTGCAAGTTAGCTTATGTGTGGTCACAACGATGAGCCTATATGTAGAACTGGCTGTCTAAAGAATGGTATTTGGCAGCTGGAAATGCGATTATGATACTGTAACACATTCATGATTCTTTTTACTATTCATAACAAATATTGCTTTTAATTCTTTTCAACTGTGTATACTGATTGACAAATAAAATCACTGTCTATTAACTAAATAAAAAGCGCCGAACTTCACATGGTGGCCTTGTACAGGGAAACTTCAGAGAGGACTTTGGTTTTGTACCTTTAAAAAAAACCCAAAAAACCTGGTTCTACTTAAATCCTGTTATTTATTCCAGACCAGCAAGAGAATCAAACCAAGAAATAATTATTTGGATCTTAATTTAGGAAGAATAAAGAAAAGGCACACTGAACACGATCGTGCTAAAAAGGATTCCTTATGTTGTGAAAGCTCTTCAGCGGCACCTTCGCCCCTAATCGAGTGGCTTGTTGTTTACGTAACTGGCGAGAGCAGGATTTGATGTCTCTTGGTTTTAGCTGGCAGGACTAGCAGAGCAGGTTGGACTGCTACATCCACATTCGCTACATTTCCTTTTGCTTCCTTTGGGGGGGGGGGGGGGGGACCACAACAAAAAACAGAAAGTGCTCCAGGAACGTGTTGGCCAGAAGCTGCAATGTTTACCAACCATCTTTCTCCTATTTACCAGAATTCTGTAATCACATATCCTATTCAATTCAAGTAGATTTGCTAAGTGCTGAAAAAAGAATGAACATGATCAGTTGGCCGTAATCCAGTGTCGAGTGACTAAAATTTCCAATGGAACCTTTTATATTAACACATTCCTTCAGATATCCATGTAGTGTCAATCATAATTGGAGGAGTTCAAAGAAAAACACCATTCTCATGTAGTGAAAACGCTCACGACGCAGCTCCTCCCTGTTAATCAGCAGTGTAAGAAGGATATTGTGATTCATCCCATGTTGCTTTTGTTGTAATAAAGCAGTGGTGAGTTTGTTTGTGCACCGTTCTTCCACCAAGTAACAATACTACAGGATAGATAACATGTACTTATGGATTATGGGATGAAACCCAAGTGGGCTGTGACACATGACCGTCATTCCCACCATCTGATGTTTAAACTGCACCTTGTCCCAAAGTATGGCTTTGTTCAGCATGTTCCAGCATGATTCTATTGCTTCAGTATTGCTGTAAAAGTTCTAACACTGCTCTTAACAAGCGTGCAAACTGAATGAGTTTCATCTTCAAAGATAGCCCGCGAACTAAAGATGACGAGTGAAATGTTTATTCCATGTCAATACCAAACGTGTCATGAGTTTGGGCTCTTGTCCAGGCTCCGCTGGGCGTATCTCAGCTGTGTTTGCTACACAAAAAAACATCCAGATTGAGCTATGGCTGTTTGTCAGACCAGGATGAGAAGAGAGCTTTCACAGTTCCAACCATGCTCCTCCAATAACTTTTTTTTCCTGGGAGAACGCAGGCACTGGAGAGTGTTCGAAGGGTTCTGAGGAATCAGGTTGAGAAGAAAAAAAAAACAAAAAGAAAAGAACATGACCGAAAAGTTCTTGTTTTATGCAAACTATGGTCAAGTACTGTACCTGTATCCTTTTCCTCCATTCTCCCTTCTCCAAAATCAGATCTCAAGGTAATACTGTGTACCTCTTACAATCGATCAGGCCTATTTGACCAGTACGAAGCCGTGCTGCGAGTCCACCGTCTCCATCATCTCACTGTCTGCCATTTTGAGGTCTTCGTACCCCGGTGCTGGAGTTGGCACCCCTGCTGCTGCGCACAGAAGCGGAGGCTGGCCAGGTTCCAGCAGGGGATCAAACTGCTCCTGGTACAGAATCTCACTCTGCTGGCAATGGCCTGGCTCAAGTGGTTGGTAGCTGTAGGGTTGCTGACTCTGGAGTTGGGTGGCAATGCCAGGGGGAAGAGTGGAGTGATGCAGCTGGGGGTAATGACTCAAGTAGGGGTCATAGGTCAAGGTATCGCTGGCAGGCTCCATCATAGGAACAAACGGCTGTGTATTCTGCTGCTGGTGTGATATTGAGCTTTGGGCCTGACAGTCCTGGTGGCTTATTGGTGGGCAAGAGGCATAAGACCCGTCCACTATGTGCATCTGGTTAAAATAGGCCTGCATTTGGGACTGCTTCTGAAGATACAGCCTCTTCTGCTGCAACCTAGGGACATACAGATTTTATATTATGCACTCACTGAACACTTTATTAGCAACATCTTGTGATGAGCAGAAAAGCATTTTCGCTTTTCACAACATGCCAAACATTGAGGCAACAGCAGAAGACCACATCATGGTTCCCAATACTCTCAGCCAAGAACAGGAATCGAAGGCTACAGTGGGCACAGGTTCACCAAAAGTGATGTTGATATTCAACTGTCCAGTTTTGGGAAGCTTCATCTGTATGATGTTATAAATTTTCCTGCTGATTGGTTGACTGGATAACTGCATGAATGTAAAGGTGTTCCTAATGAACCCTCTGGGGTCGAGAGCTTCCCCGGCGAAGCTCGGCAGGTTTAGAATGATTAGGTCATGTATTTAGCTAAATATCTTCACGAGTTATCATACAAGCATGATAAACATATAGACAGAAACTTTACACTTTCCTATGTGCCTACTGGCAAATATTATAGTTTTTAAATGACCGAAATTAGATGAAACATAAAACTTGTCACCTTACTCAGTCACACCGGAGTCGGAGCGCTGAGCGCCCAATTTCGCATTCATAAAAGACTATTCACATGGTAACGGCATGATAATCACTTTCACGCTTTCAGTTTCGATTGGTTTCTCTTTCACCAACAGTAAACAGGATAAAATCTGTCAGCCACAGCTTAGGCTACCTGTTTGGAGGTCAAACCTGTTGCGAGATGTAACGCGGATTTGTGAGATGGTGCTTTAGATGATTCAGGATGATGATTCAATTCATACTTCAGGACAGCGATTCAGCGGATCTTGAGAACTACGATACTGATGATGAGCGGTGTCATTTTGATCTTCGCCTCGATCCAGCCGAAGATCAACTTGAGTAAGTGTAAATATTTATTGTGAGCAGATCGGTTGATATGCGTGCGCTGTAGTGTATGTACAGGAAATATGGCTGAGCAAATTTATCCAGAGTCAAAAGTATTTTCTTCTAAAATACTTAATTTTGCTCTATTTTGGGTTTGGAGAATAAAATTTGGAGTTGGAGTGGGAGCAAAATTAGAGTGATTGTGTAACAGAGTTGGTTGTGGCTCTGAACTGAGTAAAGTAGTACAAGAGTTCATTTCAAGACACACTGAATAGAGTCAAATACTAAAATAAAGTCAAATAGCAGATAAATGAAGCTGTTGTAAAAAGCAGTTTTAGAACTGTGTTGGAATGTGTGAATAAAACATGACCTTACCCATTAGGGTGCATCAGTTGCCCTCACTTTCATAAAATCTGATGCATTTTTGTTTGGGTGTTCCTTTTCACCAATAAAGACATCCTGTAAAATTTTTTGACCATATTCAAAAGTCTAATGGTGGCACCATGAGGTTCATTTTTTGCCAAAAAACGCTTAAAACGTTTTCGCGTAAGGTTTGAATCACAATGTTGGACTCCATTTATTGATTTCTTGTGAGCCAGAGATCACGTTAAGAACCTTTGCAAGGGATTGAGAAGCATTAATGTGATTCATAATACATTTGTATTGTTTAAAAGTAGTTGAACAATGATTCAATGAACAGCTAAAACTCAAACTGTGCTTGATAATATATTTAGAATATGTACTAAAAATGTGTATCTAAGATATTTGGTATACTCTATAAGGTGCCATAACGTTTCATCAAAAGTGATCGAAATTTTGTCAAAAGTCATAAAATGGCAGCTTTTTCCATAACTTTGAGCTCCTAGTGCCACCATTAAACTTTTGAATTTTGTCAAAATATTTCACCCAGTGTGTTTTCTTACCAAAAGGAACATAAAAACAAAAATGCATCATGATCGGAGGAACTTTTCATTTTTAGGGGGCAACTGATGCACCCTATTACCCATAGTGACGAACCATTTTGATCACATGACCTGATGGGGGGGGCGGCACGGTGGTGTAGTGGTTAGCGCTGTCACCTCACAGCAAGAAGGTCCGGGTTCGAGCCCCGTGGCTGGCGAGGGCCTTTCTGTGTGGAGTTTGCATGTTCTCCCTGTGTCCGCGTGGGTTTCCTCCGGGTGCTCCGGTTTCCCCCACAGTCCAAAGACATGCAGGTTAGGTTAACTGGTGACTCTAAATTGACCGTAGGTGTGAATGTGAGTGTGAATGGTTGTCTGTGTCTATGTGTCGGCCCTGTGATGACCTGGCGACTTGTCCAGGGTGTACCCCGCCTTTCACCCGTAGTCAGCTGGGATAGGCTCCAGCTTGCCTGCGACCCTGTAGGACAGGATAAAGCGGCTACAGATAATGAGATGAGATGAGACCTGATGGGATTAAGAGTTGTCAGTGGGAAGGGTTTTCGCTCTTCTCATTGAATGGAATGGAAATTTTTACCCTTCTCATTGAATCCCCCTCCCACTGCCAACCCTTTATCCCAAAACAGGACATAAATTTTTTGATGGCCAGTTAATCCTCCAAATCAATGGAGCAGATGCAAGTTTTTGTGCTTGATCCATTCCTAAGACTGAACAGAATCATCTCAAGTGACCAAAACGGTTCGTCACAATGAGTAAGGTCATGTTTTTTTTCACACATTCCAACACAGTTCTAAAACTGCTTTTTACAACATTGTCATTTATCTGTTATTTAAAAAAAAGTACAGTCATGACATACTACACAGATATTATTGTAGCTGAACGCAAAAAAAGATCATATGACTGAAAATACTGCTTAGATTTGTTGAAAATGACATCATCTGAGTATGCCAAAATCATTAGAGTGCCAGAAAATACCCTCAGACCTCAGAGGGACTTGTAAAAGCGTGTTAGAAGCAGTGAAGTGAAGTGTGTGTACCTGTGCTCAGCCAGCTGCTGTTCTAGGCTGCGAGGAGTTTCTTTGCAGAACATATGGCAGCTCCCGGGGCTTGCCATCAGGTTCGCTTTCTGTTGAAGGGTTAGAAGATGAAAGGATGCAAACTTTGTCATCTGAAAACCTTCAAGGAATAATTCAGGGGTTTTTTTTCCAACCTAATCTATAACACATGTAGTATACAAGTGATAAACACAAACAAGAATTTAGACTGTGGTGAGACCAGAACAGAAAACTTGTTCGCTCAGAATATTTAGGGCAGTCGCTGGGGCATTAATAACAGTTTACGGAAACACATTTTTGTAGATCGCTTTCATGAATTGTTAATTCAAAAAGTATCTATAAATGAAACTTTTTATCAGGGATGGACAAACTTTTCAGAAAATAATTTGGGAAAATATTTTAGTGTGTTGGCAGCACTGAGCTCTATATAAAATCTGGAGAGGCTCGTCAGAGTGAGCCATCTGGCCACCATCTTACCACTACCATCACGTGTCTTTGGCTTGTGTGTTAAAGCTCGTAGGCAACGGTTTTAATTTTATGCACATTTGAAACTTTATATGTTAAAAAACCCTCTGTAATTTTCTTCTGGTCCCAAGAAGTATTGTTAGTAAGTAATAATTAAAATAAGTTAGCGCGGATCATGGGAAATTTCTGTTCAGCTATTTTCGTGACCACTCGGCGCGTGACATCATTTAAGCCAAACAAACCGCTTGAGTTGAGTCCACTTCCGTTTACTTACATTGCCGTTCGGCTTGAGTGCAGATGTGCGTTCAGGAATTTCCAAAGAAAAACCCCGTGCCTTATTGTTGTGCAGTGAACTGTAACAACGGGACTGGTTCAGGAAGAAGTTTTTACCTTTTTCCGAGAGAGGAGAAGAGGCGGAGAGAGTGGATTGGCTTTTTCTGGAAGAGGAGAAGAGGCGGAGCGAGAGGGTTGGCTTTTTCCAAAAAAGGATAAGAGGTGACGCGAGAGGATTGGCTTTTTCCGAAAAAGTATAAGAGGTGAAGCGAGAGGATTGGCTTTTTCCGAAAAAGGATAAGAGGCGGAGTGAGTGGGTTGGCTTTTTCCGAAAGAGGAGAAGTGGCAGAGCAAGAGGGTTGGCTTTTTCTGAAAAAGTAGAAGAAGCAGAGCAAGTGGGTTGGCTTTTTCTGAAAGAGAAGAGGCAGAGCGAGTGGGTTGGCTTTTTCCGAAAAAGGATAAGAGGCGGAGCAAGTGGGTTGGCTTTTTCTGAAAAAGGAGAAGAGGCAGAGCGAGTGGGTTGGCTTTTTCCGAAAGAGGAGAAGAGGCGGAGAGAGTGGATTGTGCGCGTGAAGCCAGAGGATTGTTTTTTTCTGGAAGAGGAGACGAGGCGGAGAGAGTGGATTGTGCGCGTGAAAAGCAGTCAAATAAGAAACGGAGCAGCAACGCTCAAGCAAAAAGGAGAAGATTAGCGGTAAACATTTTTACTTTTGCTTGCAATTGACAAGTCAAGAATCCTGAGGGATCCTGTACAATCATTGTGGAAATGAGACAAAGGGATATTTCCTCGCTTAGAGTAGGCTATAAATAGTATAATGCCGCGGACGGCAGGCTAATGTGGCCTACCGGTGCACTGTCCAGTAATTGTTACCGATATCCACTAGAGAGGGTGGTTTAATTATTCTTCAAAAGGGCTCTTATTTAGTATTACAACGAAAATAGGAATTTATCATAACTACCAGGATAAATCGTTTGGGCGTGAGTCTTGTTGAGGTCCGGGGTCACCGCGATCAGAGTCGGCCGAGTCGCTGCCTGATTCCGAGGCCGCACGGTCAAACCAGTGAGCCGCATTCACCGATTGCTTCGCAACGGCCAGAGGTTCATACATATACGGTTTCACCTCTCGATATTCAATCTGGAGAGTTCCTACTTCAAAATCACTGTTGCTTTCAGACATTTATCACAGCCTCTCACGACCAAAGTCTGTACACGTGTGCTCGGTTCGCAAGTAAACACAGAACTGCTCCCAGTCCGTTCAGCTTAAATGACGTCACGACGACGGTCCCCTGGCGGTGAAAGTGCGCATAAGTGAGATGTAAACAAACCTTCGGAAATTGGGCAAAACAGTATATTTTAACCGTTTTATTCAATTTTAGGGTGCAAATTAGACACTAGGAAGATTGAATTCGCTTTTTGGGTCGTTCTTCTAGACAATAAAGTCGATATTCTACGTTTCACCTCGGACCATTGCCTATGACCTTTAAACCGTCGTATCTGATCAAACTTGCCCCAAGACAAGTATCTCCTGACTTTTTTTCCCCCTCTTTCATTACCTCCTTATTTTCTCAACTTTACCCCCATTCCTTACATATCTTTATAGCACTCCGCTTCACTGTTATTTTTTTTCCTTTTCCAGTCTCTGATCATTTTTTGAACGGCTCTTTTACTACTGTAATTATTTTTACGGAGATTACCTCAGTTTTCCTCTTTTACAGTGTATCTTTCTCTTTTGTATAGTTCTTCCTTTCTATCCACCTATTTATTGTATTAATTAATTATACCAACATATAACCAAGTATTATCCAAGTAATCGGGTAGTAAAGCTTTTTCAGCTGGAGCGTTCTTTGAACTATAGACGTCTGACATCTTCAATATCGCTTGTCTTCAGTATGTAAACAAAGTTTGCTTGTCTCCCAGGACCAGAGTGGCAACGGTTCCTAACGTAAGTACAATGTCAGTGCAAGGGGTCTATAGGTACAACTGAACGTATGAAGATGTGCCTTTATGTGACTGCTCTGCAATAGACTGGCCTCACTGATACCGTGACCCTGGCCAGGATAAAGTGCTTACTAAAGATGAAGGAATAAATGAATGAATGTACTGCCTCATAAAATTGGATAAACCCAATATAAGAGCAGCTCTGGTAAGTGTCATGCATTTCACTTCAAGAAAAATACCCATAATCTTTTACAACACGCTGGTTTCAAATATACGGTTTTCTCTTACAGGGAAAAGTTCAAATTCATTACCGGCATTCTGTGTGAGGGATACTGCGGCTCCAGACTCTGTCTCCTGGACAGCGAAGGTCCACCTGAGTACAACACCATGTCATGCTGGTGGCATCCACCTCCCTGCACATTCAATTCAGTTCAGTTTTAGCACTTATCATACAGCAACTTCACAGGAATCCTGATGTACATTTATACTTAGATCTTGTGTTTAAAAAAAAAAAAACACCCTCCTGGAGATGACCTGAGGAAGATACTTTGAGAGGAACCAGACTCAAAAGGGAACCATCCTCTTCTGGGTGGCACTGACAGTGAAATTATAAATCAGTACTCTTCTATAACTGTATTTTATAATTATAATTTTATGGTTACAGCCGCAGTTACAGGATCCAGTATCAGGCTTGCGGTACCCGAGTCCAGGACTCGTGCCCTAACTTTAAGGACTCGTGACTCGGACTCGTGCATTAACTGCATTCGGACTCGTAAATTAGAGACGAGGACTCGGATTTTTTCTTCATTTTTTGTAACATGCCATAATAATTTGGCATAAGATATTTATATTTATATCTACATTAATATTTATAGCAATTTTGTGCAAGAGAATGCACATTCACCTGTTCATACGTCATGTTCAGGAACAAACTAACGTTAATGGCACTAAAATGCCTGGAGAGACGCCGCTAGGATTGTCCGCTTTGTTTATACAGACTTCCCGTGTAGTGGGAAAAAATGTACTGCTATGTGTTCCATATGTAGAAGAACTATCGAGGAGACGACGGGGATGACCTCGAACTTCAATCGGCATTTGGTAAGACTCCACCCAGAGAAGGAAGTGACACGCTATGTTCATTGCGCTGTTGATAGTGGGCGGGGCTTGCTGAGTGATGAACAAGCTTTTTATCTGTAGCCCGTTAACTAAGATGTGGCAGTCGAGCAGTAACGTTAGTCCAACACAGTAGCAGAGACACTTTCACATAAAGGCAGCAACAGCCACCGTCAAATGCTACGGTTGGAGTCTTGTTCTCGGACTCGACTCGAAATTTTCTTTAATGATTCAGACTTGGGGCGGCACGGTGGTGTAGTGGTTAGCGCTGTCGCCCCACAGCAAGAAGGTCCTGGGTTCGAGCCCCGGGGCCGGCGAGGGCCTTTGGCCGAATCCCATTTCACCCCTTGGACCAACCCCTTGGCCCTTCCCCTCCATTTTGCGCGTTCATGTGAAGGGGTAGGGGTATCCCAATCCCAGTTAACCCGGAGGGGGAGGGGAAGGGGTAGGGCTTCTGTACCCCTCCAAACGGAGATTTTCCTGGAGCTGACTCCGAACGAAGGGGTTTGAGTGATTTCCCACAATGCCATGCGGATTTCAGCGAGATTTCATGCGGATTTCAGAAAGATGGCGGTTCCCGCGGCGAAAGATTGTCATAAATGTATTTTCTCCATTATTTACGTGTTTTAAGTTGTTATCCAGAGGAAACACGCCGCTTGATTCGCTTTCGAGCTGAGAATGAGCAGCGATTTCTGAAATCCAAGCTGCTGCTAAAAAGCTTTGGGAGTGAGTATTGTTTTCGGTTGCTTGACTGCGTACGTTTTGTTCTGTTATTCTCGCTTTTATTGTTTACATGAGTGTTCTGACACCTCATTCTGTCGGATGTGGTGCACGAAGCGCCAAAGATATCCCATTCAGTGGTGTTAGTTAACAAATCACACCCTGCCAGCAGAGATTTCTGGTTCTGCCTCTGGCTCTGACTGTAGCGGCTGGTCGCAGCCAATGACGCATTTGGTCGCGTTTTGCTAACGTAAACGCTGACGGAGGTACGCGATGACGTATGCGATCGTTGAAGGGCTATCCCAATACGTAATGGTTGAATTTCAAGCCCTATCCCTTGTAGCTCAGTTTCAAGGGGAAGGGGGAGGGGTAGAAATTAGAATTGGGATTGGGCCATACTGTGTGGAGTTTGCATGTTCTCCCCGTGTCCGCGTGGGTTTCCTCCGGGTGCTCCGGTTTCCCCCACAGTCCAAAGACATGCAGGTTAGGTTAACTGGTGACTCTAAATTGACCGTAGGTGTGAATGTGAGTGTGAATGGTTGTCTGTGTCTATGTGTCAGCCCTGTGATGACTTGGCGACTTGTCCAGGGTGTACCCCGCCTTTCGCCCGTAGTCAGCTGGGATAGGCTCCAGCTTGCCTGCGACCCTGTAGAACAGGATAAAGCGGCTAGAGATAATGAGACGAGATGAGATTCAGACTTGAACACTGGACTCGGACTCGAGGTTTAGTGACTCGACTCCAACACTGGTCTAGTATCCCTGTGATATTATCTACTGAATGAATACATGGATGTCAGTTGTGCCAAAAGAGACGGGCCACTGAAAGGACTTCATCAAACATACAGCAGTGTGGAGAGCCAACGCTATCTTGCGAACCTCATACAATTCAGCATCAAGAAATAATCCTTTCGTTCTCTCCTTGGATTTTACACTTTCTTGTCTTCCTCACTGGAAAAGCGTCTGCCTCATGGCATACACGCATGGACTTTCGCACAGTCTGATTAATAAACACGTTTACTTGTTATTTTCATTTGCGATTAAATCTCGAACCTCTCTCTCCATTCTCGAGTGAACAGCTTTTGGAGCAGTGGGCTCTAGCCACCAGTATGAAGCCTATTAAACTAACAATGACAGCATTCACTGTGCTCTCGCGACAGACAGTAAACAACCAGCAGTTGGCTACTTCTACTTCAGCTATTACGTAAGTGTGTGTGTGTGTGTGTGTGTGTATAGAGAGAGAGAGATGGAAGAGGGTGAGATTGGCTGGGGCAGGGTCAGCTGCTTATTATCTTTAAACACTGACCTCAGGACTGTGTCTGCTGTCTGAGTGTTAACCTTTAACCCTTTAATGCTAGTGTAGCAGAGTCAGGGCTGACCTGTAATAACGGATCCAGAGGGTTGTTTGGGTGTGTCTGGGGATTCAATGATCCTAGCGAAGGATTCTCCCCAGAGCCCATCTGCTCATAAACCTTGTTGAGCTCCAGGATGCCTTTTGCGCGAGCCAGGTTTTGTAAATGCTGCCGAAATGCCACCATACCTAAACCGAGAGAGAGAGAGAGAGAGAGAAAGACAAGATTAATAATTATTGGACATCGTGGATTACACGAGTCACTATCTTTATCTCCGATTTACATGGCATGGTTCTAGAAAAACGGCAGCTCATGCTTTGAAGTCCAGCGTCTGAGCCCGTGCCAAGTATCAGCACTCCTCTGCTGCTGCCTCATGTGACCTGACTCACAGTGCTAATCAGGTTATTTCAGGATGGCCCGTGGCCTGCGTTCACACAGCACGAGTGAATCACCTTCGCTTTGATGCCACTTCTGCTTTTCGGGGTCTCTTCACGCCTACACTCCTACACGGGTTGGAAAGAAGCGGCTAGCGGAGCTGATCATATATTCTCCGGTTATTTGTGGCTGCTGAAGTGATTGAGGATAATTATACAGGCAAGCTTAATGGGACAACATGGGAGCAGGCTTCAGCACTGCCTCTGATTCATTGAATGAATCATCAGACTGGGGAGAGGGGGTGGTGGTGGAGGTGACGGAACGGGGAAAAAGAGAAGCAGGAAAATATGCGAGTGCTACTAAACACCTTTATTTAGATAAGGATCAGAATGGGCTTCAGTGTTTGAGTCGGATGAATCACACACTGAGAAGTTAAACGCGCCTCGATACGGTGTCGCTCAGGTTCAGACCTGTTTTCAGCGTTCAGCAGCGGCGGCACAAAGAACACCACTTCGCACAATATTTACTCAAGTGCTGTACTGCCTTTAACAGTGCACTGTCCTAGAGGCATGATGGCTCATCCTGCCATTTACAAGAGCTGCCAAAGTTATAAAGATTGCAAACGATTACAGAAGAGGTTTACTTGACTCACCCTGTACGACACTATCACGCAGTGAAAGAACCCATCCTGTGGTTGCGTGCGCTGCTACCTAAGCTCAGGACCTGTCTCTTTCTCTGATCGGCAGACGTCTACTAAAGTTAAAGTTTTGTACACTAATCAACATTTACAACTGAACTCACTAAAAAATGTATATACACACTAAAAAAGAATATCTAGTGAAAACCAGTACAGCTGAAACGAACTGACTTTTATACCAAAGTGTGGACGAATTCTTACAGTGGTGCTTGAAAGTTTGTGAACCCTTTAGAATTTTCTATATTTCTGCATAAATACGACCTAAAACATCATCAGATTTTCACACAAGTCCTAAAGTAGATAAAGAGAACCCAGTTAAACAAATGAGACAAAAATATTATACTCGGTCATTTATTTATTGAGGAAAATGATCCAATATTACATATCTGTGAGTGGCAAAAGTATGTGAACCTTTGCTTTCAGTATCTGGTGTGACCCCCTTGTGCAGCAATAACTGCAACTAAATGTTTGCGGTAACTGTTGATCAGTCCTGCACACCGGCTTGGAGGAATTTTAGCCCATTCGTCCGTACAGAACAGCTTCAACTCTGGGATGTTGGTGGGTTTCCTCACATGAACTGCTCGCTTCAGGTCCTTCCACAACATTTCAATTGGATTAAGGTCAGGACTTTGACTTGGCCATTCCAAAACATTAACTTTATTCTTCTTTAACCATTCTTTGGTAGAACGACTTGTGTGCTTCGGGTCGTTGTCTTGCTGCATGACCCACCTTCTCTTGAGATTCAGTTCATGGACATATGTCCTGACATTTTCCTTTAGAATTCGCTGGTATAATTCAAAATTCATTGTTGCGTCAATGATGGAAAGCCATCCTGGCCCAGATGCAGCAAAACAGGCCCAAACCATGATACTACCACCACCATGTTTCACAGATGGGATAAGGTTCTTATGCTGGAATGCAGTGTTTTCCTTTCTCCAAACATATTGCTTCTCATTTAAACCAGCAAGTTCTATTTTGGTCTCATCCGTCCACAAAACATTTTTCCAATAGCCTTCTGGCTTGTTCACATGATCTTTAGCAAACTGCAGATGAGCAGCAATGTTCTTTTTGGAGAGCAGTAGCTTTCTCCTTGCAACCCTGCCATGCACACCATTGTTGTTCGGTGTTCTCCTGATGGTGGACTCATGAACATTAACATTAGCCAATGTGAGAGAGGCCTTCAGTTGCTTAGAAGTTACCCTGGGGTACTTTGTGACCTCGCCGACTATTACACGCCTTGCTCTTGGAGTGATCTTTGTTGGTCAACCACTCCTGGGGAGGGTAACAATGGTCTTGAATTTCCTCCATTTGTACACAATCTGTCTGACTGTGGATTGGTGGAGTCCAAACTCTTTAGAGATGGTTTTGTAACCTTTTCCAGCCTGATGAGCATCAACAACGCTTTTTCTGAGGTCCTCAGAAATCTCCTTTGTTCGTGCCATGATGCACTTCCACAAACATGTGTTGTGAAGATCAGACTTTGATAGATCCCTGTTCTTTAAATAAAACAGGGTGCCCACTCACACCTGATTGTCATCCCATTGATTGAAAACACCTGACTCTAATTTCACCTTCAAATTAACTGCTAATCCTAGAGGTTCACATACTTTTGCCACTCACAGATATGTAATATTGGATCATTTTCCTCAATAAATAAATGACCAAGTATAATATTTTGTCTCATTTGTTTAACTGGGTTCTCTTTAACTACTTTTAGGACTTGTGTGAAAATCTGTTGATGTTTTAGGTCATATTAATGCAGAAATACAGAAAATTCTAAAGGGTTCACAAACTTTCAAGCACCACTGTAAATCTGAGTGGTCACAGGGTGCGGATTAATTTTCTGTTACAGCAGCTCTGACGGTAATTTCTCTACAAGGCAAATTACAGGTATGTACAGTATTAAGGCGCTTGTTTTGCTGTCAGTTCTACAGTAACAATTTACACAAGGACTTTAATTAAGGCAATTCGTTTAAGCCGAAGGAGAAACAGATTTTAAAGGTTCTGACTGCAAATTTGAATTTTGGGTAAAATGTTCAATTTCTATTGCTGTTGGAGTTTTGATATGTTTCTCTGCTGCGCACACACACCGTGTATCCTGTGTGTAAATGTTTTGCCGAGATAAAAAGCGTTCCGCATTTTACAATTCCGGAGATTGCCGAAGCAAGTGAGCAACGATATCACATGACCACCATGGGGCGTGTTTGACCTACTTTTAACCAAAACAAGTCGGCGTGGGCAAACATGGTGGACTCGGCTCTCCGTCCAGCTAAAAGCCAGCAGAAAAGAAAAAGAAAAGGAAAGCCTGCCTAGTGAGTGCAACTGCAAGACAGAGCAAGGTTAGATGACGTGTCATTATTCTGGACAGATAACTAAATCATTCTAGCTAGCGCTTAGCTATCTTAGCCTTAGAATGCATGGGCTCGACTCTACAGTAGCGAGTATGGCGTTATTATACACCTAATGTTTTGATCTTACAGAGAAGAAAAGATAACGCAAAAGCAGTAACAGAGAAAAGATGTGTTTGTCTTTCGTTTCACGGATCTATTTGTGAATGTCAACCACAAATTACATCCCTGCGACTCAAAACTCTCCGAGGTCGATGCAGAGTCACGATGTTTTCCGTATTGCCATCTTGGTGTGACGCAGTTCCATAGTTCTGCTAATTAGTTAAAGCTCCTCGCGTTCAGCTGTTTACCTCAAGAGGGAGGATATTCGGTCCCAAAACGGATAAAAGAGCGACCCTCAGTACATCAAAATGATCACATCTTGTCTGCACGATATTGTTCTTCTGAGACATCGGAAAATGCCATGCACAATAAAAAATTTGAAAAATTTCAGATAACTTTGCAGTCAGCACCTTTAAATAAAGTATTAGTTAAAAGCCTATCAAGGAAATTGTTTTGGGGGAAAAAAACTGTTTAGCCGTACTTTAGTTGTCAATTAAATCTAGACCGAAAACCATGTTACTAAAATATTACTGAAAGCATTTTCAGCAAAAGACTAAAACTAAAACCTGCCATCTGCAACCTGCTTTCATTCAGAAATAATCTTTATTTGTCTCCAACACAGTTGTACAAATGTCTTCTTATTCATTATGCATGATTACAAAGTCTAAGGTGTGACATAATGATGTTCTAGTATTTCACTATATGCTTGCTGTTAATTGTTAGTTGACTGTATTTATACTTTTAAAATATGTGGGGAATAAAACCCACCATATATTACTTAAGTATTATATTGGTGAATAATAACTGAGACGAAGTCGAGGTTATTATTCATCGAGATTCACGGAGTCTGAGGTGGATAATTGTTTCCGTAAAGATGCACAGGTGATTATTTAAAAAAATAATTTTTTTCGCGGTCCGGTTTCCATCAAATCCTCCGCTCTGATTGGCTGGTGACCGGGTCCGTATCCTACGGTACGGACCCCAGTTACAGACCCCAGTTATGGACCTCTGGTGACTTGCTCGTTCACAACAACAACAAACATAGTAGCAATTTTTGTCAACATTTATCTTTTTTATAAGATTTATTGATAAGATTTTTATCAAAAATCTTATAAATTTTTGCCAGCATTTCTCAGGAGAATAGCATTAATTTTACAGCATGGATAGCGGTAACGACAGTGTTCACAGTGAAAGCGAGTTTTACTACCCTGAGGAAGAAGAAATAAAAAAACATTTCAGGAGAAAGCTAAAAACCTGTAACTGTTGCTAACGCCGAGCAAAAACATGGCTGAATCCTGAATGACTCCTATTTGTATAAATAGGGGACTACATAGGCGGCAAAATGTAGTTTTTTCCCTGCCATGGAAGTGCACTTGTATACCGAGGAGGAAGCCATTTGCATTACAGCCGTGAATGAGGATTCAAAATGGCGGCTCGGCTCGGTTTTCCCTTTCAGGCGCTCTCGTTTTCTGTTAGAATTTGGTAAAGAAAAAAATAAATATATTATTTACCAGCTTAAGGTTGGCCCGTATGGTGAAATACTGTGACCTCGGCCTTGAATACTTTCAAGACCTCGGTCACAGTATTTCACCATACAGGCCTCCCAGCTGGTAAATAACACACATATATATATTTTTTTAAATCCTTTATTTCAAACTTCAAAAGTGACATACAAATGTAATAACGGCATGGCTCAGACTTGTGTCGCTTATCTGTGCCGACTCACATGAAATACTTTGTTTGGAAATAGATAAAATAAATCACAATTCCACTTTACCTATAAGCAGTTTTAGATCAAACTTTGTCGCATGTTTAATGCTTTTAGGAACAGCATTTTCTTTCATCGTTTCTGATTCTTCCTCACTTACGGTGACGAAGCGATTGGACGCCATTTTCCCGACTTGCTTGAGGTGATTATTGAGAAATGGTCTGAATCTCTCGACCAATCAGTGCGCACGATTTTCTATAATCACCTCCGTATTTATACTAAATGCATTTATTGACTTTTCCTGCAGCACGTGTCAATTTAGGAAACCTGTTTTGTGGATTTCTTTCTTAAAATAAATTCGTATGTAAATTTGAGTAATACTGCATTCGACCTGAGATTTTGTTTAATTGTTGACAGCCCTGGTACAGAGATATACAGTATTATCTTTTATGACTTTCCAACAGGCATAATATTTTGCCCCATGGTGTCCGGAAGTCAAAACTGATACTGTAAAAAGAGAATGAAAGTAGGAATGCTGACCTTGTGTGAGTGACGTATCCGATGCCCTGCGTCCCTCTCGGAAGCTGACGGGTGAGCGGTTGTGAGTCTCTCGCCTCTGTGAGCTCAGCACGTGCATGGCCGGATTGGGCGGAGTCACGCGGCTGATAAAGGGTGGAGTCACACGGTTGATAGATGCATTGGCTAGAACCACTTCATTAATGGAGGACGCGTCCTCCAGCAGACTCAGGTCACTGTGCATAGAGCCGGTATCGTACTCGGAGTCCATGCTGCCCAGTGAGAACAGCTTTCCTGCAAAACATTCACAATATACAGTATTAGCAGAGCTTCAATGCTAGCTGGATTTACTCTCTAATTTTTGTATTAAAGTCTCCCTAAACACGAACACTTTTTTCCCCCAAAAGCGTCAAAATATTTGTCGTTGATTTAATTAATTGTTTTGTATACAAACGCTACAAAAGTGGCACACGAACATAGTTATTTTCTCACCAATTTGGTATCAATTTTTTTTTCAATTCTTAACTACTTGCTAACTCTCCTCTCACTCATCATTAGTCCTCGTCACCCATAACAGAGCATAAGGCCTCCACCAAAGCCTTCCAGGTGGCCCCAGGTCCATCCTTTCTCCCTCATTTCCTTTCCAACTGTCCTCCTCCTCCTCCAAGTTTCCTTGGGCCTGCCTCGGTTTCTTCGGCCATCAGGAGTCCATCTGAGGGCTAGCCTCTGTACTGATGTGGGTGGCATGCGCAGCACGTGTCCAATCCATCCCCAACGGCACTTCTGCACTTCATCAGTGATGGGTTTGGTAGATGTTCTTCTGTGTAACTCGATGTTGGAGACAGTGTTGGGCCAAAATATGTGAAGGATTCTTCTGAGGCATCTGTTCTGAAAGACTTCCAGCTTGTGGTTGATGGTTTTTATTATCTTCCAAGACTCTGCGCCATATAACTCTCCTCTAACACACGATAATTACCAACAATGGAGGGTGAAGGCAGACATGTGCTTCTTTCGAGACACGTGAAGCCAACCTCTACATCTTTTCCAACTGCTGTTCCTGCGATGTCACAGGGTGATGTAAGACACTCGGAGGAAAGTGCCATCTACCCTATTCTGCATAAATAAACTCACAGATGCCTGTGATTGGCTAGTATCATTCTGACTGATAAAGGAGAGACCGTAATGCCAACCCTCCCACCCAGAGAACATGGCCAATCAGGCTCTTGCACTTACAACTTTACCAGAGCCAGCATCACTAACAAGAAGGTCCGAGCAGGCAGAGAGGAAAAAAACACAAGACCCCCAGTGTGTGTCAGATTAGGGGATGGCTCCATGGTACCAACATAAATGGTAAAGCATTTTGAAGCCATGGCCTAATGGTTAGAGACTAAAAGTCACTGGGTTGATTCCCTGGTCCAGCAGGAATGGCTGAAGTGCCCTTGATTAAGGGTGTTTTCACACCTGGTCCCCTTTAAAGGAACCAGACTTAGACCAAAAAGTGGACCAACAGAAAAAGAACTCAGTTCTTTTTGTGTTCACACTGTGAATTTATTACAAAGAGGACTGGGTTCTCTTTCTGGTCCAGTTAAGCTTTGATGGGGCCTCAGTCCTCTTTCTGTTCACACCAGGTCCTCTAGAGCCCTCAGACCCCCAGTGCACGGAATTCTGGGTAATTTTCTCTTGAATCAAAATGTCTGCTGCCATGCTTGCCCTGCTGTGTTCTTTGATCAAAATAGTGCGGATTAAGGAAAATAAATTTATTCCAGCGGCTGTGGTAAATTCCAAAAGGAAGTTGAGTTTCCCTGCTACAGTCACGTGACCAACTACAGCAAACGAAGAAGGTTAAAGTACAGTGAAAAAGGCGAAGTGAACCCGGTGCGCTTTTTGTTCACAATGCACAGATTAGGCGAACCGTACCATTGATTTTTAGCAAACTGTACTGAGACCACCTCCTGAGGTGGTCTCAGTTCGGTTCGCTTTAAAGGGGTCTGGGTACGGTTGGAGTGTTCACATATGCGCAAAAAATGCTGAGTCATCGATCTGAGTTCGGTTAGATGGCTGAAAGGGACCAAGTGTGAAAACACCCTAAGGTACCCAACCCCCAACAGCTCCCCAGGCTGCTCTGGGTATGTTGTACGTCGCTCTGGATAAGAGCGTCTGCTAAATACCAATAAATGTAATGTACTGGATGAACGAACATTTAACTGCGACATGTTGAAATGTTTGGATTTGTAAGCAACCAGCGGAGGATATAAATTTACATTTTTAGTATAGTATGTTGATTTTATTGAGAATGCAGGGCTAAATTTGTCCCCCCCTCCCCAAGATGTGCACCAAGCGACAGTAAAGAAAAAGGTGAGACTCACAAGACAGAGATTTTCAAAATCACACATTAAACCTGCCCAAAGTGAACATAAACATCACCAGAAGCCAGGCCTGTAGTACTCGAGTCCAGGACTCGTGCGCTAACTTTAAGGACTCGTGACTTGACTTGGACTTGAACACTGACGACTCGGACTCGTGCATTAACTGCATTCTGACTCGTAAATTGGAGACGAGGACTCTGATTTTTTCTTTATTTTTTGTAACTTGCCAGAATAATTTGGCGTAAGATATTTATATCTACACTAATCTTTATACTAATTTTGTGCAAGAGAATACACATTCACCTGTTCATACGTCATGTTCAGGAACAAACTAATGTAAATGGCGCTAAAATGCCTGGAGAGACGCCGCTAGGATTGTCCGCTTTGCTTATACAGACTTCTTGTGCAGTGGGAAAAAATGCACTGCTGTGTGTTCCATATGTAGAAGAACTATCGAGGAGACGACGGGGACGACCTCGAACTTCAATCGTCATTTGGTAAGACTCCACCCAGAGAAGGAAGTGGCATGCTATGTTCATTGCTCTGTTGATAGTGGGCGGGGCTTGCTGAGTGATGAACTAGCTAGTGTTAACCCTCTCTCATGTTATTTGCCCTGTTGATAGTGGGCGGGGCTTGCTGAGTGATGAACTAGCTAGTGTTAACCCTCTCTCATGTTATTTGCCCTGTTGATAGTGGGCGGGGCTCGTGTCGGACTCGACTCGAAATTTTCTTTAATGACTTGGACTTGAACACTGGGGACTCGAGACTGGACTCGGACTCGAGGTTTAATGACTCGACTCCAACACTACCAGAAGCACATGCAGCCAGCGTCCTTTCCCCTTCAGTACACTGGTTTTCCTGCTGTATGAATTTTGTCGCCCGTGTCGTTGTAGCAAGGAGTCAAACGCCACAGCGAACCTGAAGATATCGCCACCTCTGCTTTCCCCTCATAATGACTGCAAGGCTCTATGAATATGCATGACAGGCAAAGTAGAAACACCTAACCTCAAAGAGCTGCCCAAGAGGAGTCGCGCGTTTAATACGTTTATGCTGTAACATTTTGAACACCAGCTAACCTGCGTTGCTCAGCACTCCGGGTTGGTTGGTGACCTCGGACAGTGTGTGTCTGCGCTGGCCAAAGCGAGTTGTCTGGTAGGCGTTGAAGGCGTGTGCAGCTTCCTCTTCAGCATCCGGGTCCTCCGTCTCAATGCCTTCGTCTATAGACGTCTCCATCATGTTACTGGGGGACGACGTGCTGGACTTCCGTACAACCATTGGAGGCAGAGGGTCCAGCATGCACCCGTCCACCTGAAGACAAGAAGGACTGTTAGTGTTTCCTGCTTTGTGGATACCGGATTATTTTCTGTTCACAGTTATGGAGCTGCTTTGGTTTGAAACGAATGTGACCATATGAATCGAGAGCATCATGGCTAGTGTTCATTTCTAGAACATGTAACTAATTAGATGATAACATGCTGATTATTTACGGTTTTCCTTTCCATATCATATCATTGAACAAGCTACTACTGCCTTGTTAGTATTTCATACTTGTTCCAACTTCAATATTAACAAAACGAAACGTTGTGAAACACATCATGTATCGTGAAAATGTCTTTGAGTAACTTGGCCACCTATATTGGCCGTCCTATATTATCATATTGCATCATAGCCAAGCCTTTATTAAGATTTCCTTTAGCCAGGACCTTTGAGAACATAACATTCTCATTATCTGTAGCCGCTTTATCCTGTTCTACAGGGTCGCAGGCAAGCTGGAGCCTATCCCAGCTGACTACGGGCGAAAGGCGGGGTACACCCTGGACAAGTCGCCAGGTCATCACAGGGCTGACACATAGACACAGACAACCATTCACACCTACGGTCAATTTAGAGTCACCAGTTAACCTAACCTGCATGTCTTTGGACTGTAGGGGAAACCGGAGCACCCGGAGGAAACCCACGCGGACACGGGGAGAACATGCAAACTCCGCACAGAAAGGCCCTCGCCAGCCACGGGGCTCGAACCCGGACCTTCTTGCTGTGAGGCGACAGCGCTAACCACTACACCACCGTGCCGCCCCAGAACATAACATTTCGAAAGAATTGTGATGTTCACCCACATGACTAAAAACGTCTCGTGTAAAAAGTACTAATTATCACCATTAGCCCTTGTCTATCATATACTGGTCTCACACACACAGGCACCCCTATCCATATCCAATCACAAATCAAAACTTATGTGGAATTATGAGCTTATAGCTGACAGCAGAAGATTTGGGAAGACATGAGCTAATGCATGGTTGTGGGGTTAAGTAAGGAAACAAATGTCTGGAACCCCTTCTTTTCTCTCCCTCCTGTTGCTTCTGTGAGTGTGTGAGTTTGGGGATGGGGGTGGGGTGCAAGTCTGGAATGTAGGGACAGGAAGTGTGTTTTGGCTGAAAGGCCAGTCAGAACTCTATTCAGGCCAGAATCAACTGAGACATGCAATCTTTTGCGTGCGCGCACACACACACACACACACACACACACACACACACACAGAGTCCTGAACTAGCATGGATCATCTGGATGTGTTGCCAGGGAAACCGAAGCCCTGAAGCTGCTTGAGAGAGAGAGTAGCTTTTGTATGATTCCTGATCACAGTTTCCTTCAGCGTACTGGGTCAGGAATGCTGTTACCCAACACACTGAATGAGGAAAAAAAAAAAAGAGTATTCCTTTTGTTTGTTTTTTATACTTTCCTAATAAGAACACATCACAAAATGTTTTATTCCGCTTTTACCACAGCCAACATGTCATACTTTTTCTCCATTCATAGTTACAGTTAATGTTGTGGAATGTCTACGAAGGAAGTCACTTCTAAAGAAAGAGAAGCCAAGAAGCCTCACACGTACACTTAAGCACACAGTGAAACTTCAGCTCTGCGTTTAACCAGCGAACGCACACAAGTGAGCAATGAGCACACACATGTACCCATGCTACAGCGCCCGGGGAGCAGTTGTGGGTTAGGTGCCTTGCTCAAGGGCACTTCAGCCTAACCTCAAGCCACGGTTGCCCCATGTTAACCTAACTGCATGTCTGTGAACTCTGGGGGAAACCGGAGCACCCGGAGGAAACCCACACAGACACGGGGAGAACATGCAAACTCCGCACAGAAAGGCCCTCATCGGCCGCTGGGCTTGAACCCAGAACCTTCTTGTTGTGAGGCGACAGTTCTAGTTCGTTCCTGTTGCTACTTACATTATAGCAGCTATAAACTATCGCTCCCTCACCAGGCTCTCTTTAATACAAAAAACTGCAGCTTGTCACGTTACTGATGAAGTACAAAGCCCTCCATTTTGAAGACTTTCCCCGTGTCAGAAAACTTAAAGGAACAGCTTTATGTCTGACTGTTACAGAGCGGACACTGGAGACTCTTTCCAGAAAAGGACAAATAAATAAATATCTCCTCACAGAAAACATCACCATATCAGCAAAATGAATATCGTGAAAAAGTTCTTTTTTTTTCATAATTTAATTCAAAAAGGTAAACTTTCATGTATTCTATATTCATTACATGTAAAGTGAAATATTTCAGGCCTTTCTTTGTTTTAATTTTGATGATTATGGCTTACAGTTCATGAAAGTCAGAAATCCAGTATCTCAAATTATTAGAATATTTCTCAAGATCAATAAAAAAACAATTTACAATACAGAAATGTCCATCTTCTGAAAAGTATGTTCATTTATACACTCAATACTCGGTTGGGGCTCCTTTACCATGAATTACTGCATCAATGTGCTGTGGCATGGAGGTGATCAGCCTGTAGCACTGCTGAGGGGTTATCGAAGCCCAGGTTGCTTTGATAGCAGCCTTCAGCTCGTCTGTATTTTTGTGTTGGGTGTTTCTCATCTTCCTCTTGACAATACCACATAGATACTCTCAGGTAGGCAGGTGGTAAGTCCTGCTGGAAAAGGAAATCAGCATCTCCGTAAAGCTCGTCAGCAGATGGAAACATGAAGTGCTCCAACATCTGGTTGACAGCTGTGTTGACTTTGGATTTGATAAAATACAGTGGACCAACACCAGGAGATGACACGGCACCCCAAATCATCACAGACTGCGGAAACTTCACACTGGACTTCAAACACCTTGGATTCTGCGCCTCTCCACTCCTCCAGACTCTAGGACCTTGATTTCCAAATGAAACGCAAAATTTACTTTCATCTGAAAAGAGCACTTTGGAGGACTGTGCAACAGTCCAGTTCTTTCTCTCCTTTGCCCAGATAAGATGCTTCTGACATCATCTCTGGTTCAGGAGTGGCTTGATATTAGGAATGTGACAGTTGTAGCCGCTTTCCTGAAGACATCTGTGTGTGGTGGCGCTTGATGCACTGACACCAGCCTCAGTCCACTCCTTGTGAAGTTCTCCCAAGTTCTTGAATCGACTTTTCTTGACAATCCTCTCAAGGCTGCAGTCATCCCTGTTGCTTGTACACCTTTTCCAGCCAGCCTTTTCAGCAATGACCTTCTGTGGCTTACCCTCCTTGTGGAGGGTGTTGATGATTGTCTTCTGGACAACTATCAAGTCAGCAGTCTTCCCCATGATTGTGGTTGCGTGTACTGAACTAGACTGAGAGATACATGGTATTTATACTGTTTTACTCCAATTGCCAATTCAATATTCTCATATTTTGAGAGACTTTTTTTGCACTGTAGGCCATAATTATCAAAATGAAAATAGAAAAATGCTTGAAACAGTTTACGTGCCATAAGTCTAGAATATATAATACATTTTCTCTTTCTGAAATATCTGATGGAAAATATTGAACTTTCACCAATCTACTGAAACTATTATCGAAGACAAGTTTGTATTTGGGTAGTTCTCCGGTAACGGAATTATATTCACAGCAAAACACGGTAACTGTTTTAGTTGTAATGGCATTAAATAAAAAATTTCACACTGTATGGGTTATCTTTTGACCCTAAAAAAGTAAAGAAAAATTGGCCATGTTTCACTCTGAACGCAAAATCTTTTACGAGGAAAGAAAAGTCAGTATCAGAAAAAACTGAACTTTGATTTCTTAAAATTGAAACCAAGATTTCTCTGAAGTAACATCATTATAATTGGGGTGATGATTTTTATGCCTCCGCCACCGTAAGGTGCAGGAGGCATTATGTTTTCGGGTTGTCCGTCTGTCCGTGCGTGCGTCCGTCCCGAAACCTTGTGAGTGCGATATCTCAAAGGCTAATGAAAGGAATTTCACCAAACTTTCACCATTTGTGCGCTTTGGGACAAACATGAACTGATTAGATTTTGAGATCAAAAGGTCTAAGGTCAAGGTCACTGTGAGGTCAAATGTCTGTCCAAAAACCTTGTGAACACAATATCTCCAAGGCTGATACAAGTAATTTCACCAGGTCAAGATTATTGTGAGGTCAAATGTCCATCCCCAAATCACAACTTAATAAGGCGTGTAGTCTACCGGGCGGAGGCGTCCCCATCGACGCCGTTGGCGTCGAGTTCTATCTAGTTAAATATGGTTTTCAGGACATTTTGCCTTGGATTCCATACTTTAGCAAGATCACTGAGCTGACAAGGGAAGGCAGTCTTAATCATTCCATAATTTTGGCCTCTGCTGAAGAATTGCCCATTAACGGCACTAAATATTACCATGTTTCATTACAAAGGGTTACAAACACGTCCTTGAATAAAATAACATCTCGAAGGATTAAAATCTGAAGGTGCACAGATTTGATTAAGAAACACATTTAAATCACAAACATCTCCAAAAGCAAATAATAACGTGAATAAATGATTGTGTAATAAAGGTGACAGTCTTGTTGGAATATTTAGACAACTTTGGCTGCTGATAATTAAATTTCAGGTCACACTGCTAAGTCAGCAGCTAGCTGGCTAGCTAAATGCTAGTAAACTAGCTCACAGTTGTCACAGGTAGACACAAATGGATTTTTAGTGTCTAAGACTCAATTTTTAAGGTTTTATATTCAGTGATTTATTTAACAGTTCATATAAACCCACACCAAATGAGTCAAAAATATTTTGTTCCTCACAAACATTAGCTGTATTAGCTAGCAAGATTTGAATGGAGGTTCAGTAATTACAGGTGTCTGGGTACCGTGTCATTTATTATTTAAAAAAAAAAAAACTAGATAGAACTCGACGCCAACGGTGTCAATGGGGACGCCTCCGCCCGGTAGACTACACGCCTTACTAAGTTGTGATTTGGGGATGGACATTTGACCTCACAGTAATCGTGACCTGGTGAAATTACTTGTATCAGCCTTGGAGATATTGTGTTCACAAGGTTTTTGGACAGACAATTGACCTCACAGTGACCTTGACCTTAGACCTTTTGATCTCAAAATCTAATCAGTTCATGTTTGTCCCAAAGCGCACAAATGGTGAAAGTTTGGTGAAATTCCTTTCATTAGCCTTTGAGATATCGCCTTCACAAGGTTTCGGGACGGACGCACGCACGGACAGACGGACAACCTGAAAACATAATGCCTCCTGCACCTTACGATGGCAGAGGCATAAAAAAAAAAAAATCACCCATGGCTCAGCGCTCCTTTAGACAGGAATCAGTTGTCCATATGTTAGTCACTACGTTTACATGCGCATCCAAATCGAGCTACTGTCAGTAATCGAGCAAAGGGTCCCAGCAGGGTGCCAGAGAAATCCAATCCTACATGCACAGTGTTTAAATCGAGCTATTGTTATGAGGTACATTGTGCACCCGAACCACAGGTGGCGCTACACGCCCCATCGTGTTGGTACACTTCCGGTTGTCGTCATGAAGAAGAGCTATTCAAGAGTATAAACAAAGGGACTACAGGCGGAAATTAGCATGTACTGCTATAACCTGGTACAGACATCTGTCCTTACCACAAGGATAATGTTTAATTTGTGCACTGTCCCTTTTAAAAATAAAATAAACTCTGAACTCTAAGAAGAGAGTTTGTATGTACGAACAGAAGTGTTCCTAATAAAGTGGGCGGCTAAGGTGAAGTGTCATGCTGACTGAGGCTGTTTTTTTTTTTTTTTTTCCTGACCGAGGCTGTTGTGTTTCCCGCTTGTGGTCTCGTCACTCGTCACTTCCAGAAGGAGCAGTGCTGAAGTAAGTAGCCGGACTGCGTGGCTCGATAGGGTTTACATGCAGTAAGTAGCTCGGCAAAAATCGCATAATCTAGGTCGTGTAGCTCGATTGCGAGAAATCAAGTTCGATTCAATTTCAGCCGAGCTAAGGTGTTTCCATGCCATTTAGAGCTTCGATTTCAGACGAGCTACGGCAGAAATTCGATTTTCTCTATGTGCATGTAAACGCACTGTCTCACTTCACAATTTTAACATTTTATGTGTAAACCGAGCTTATTTTGTCTACTGATAATTAAATGACATTCCTAAGGTAGTTACCCAGCTCTCTAGCTAAGTGCTAGCAAATTAGCTCAAACATGTCACGGGCAAACACAAATGGACTTTTGGTGTCGGAGCCTCAATTTGTTTCATTTTCAGTTATTTATTCAACATTTAGCGTACGTACCATGCAAGTTATAACTATTTTGTTCCTCGCAAATATTAGCCGGGGCGGCACGGTGGTGTAGTGGTTAGTGCTGTCGCCTCACAGCAAGAAGGTCCGGGTTCGAGCCCCGTGGCCGGCGAGGGCCTTTCTGTGTGGAGTTTGCATGTTCTCCCCGTGTCCGCGTGGGTTTCCTCCGGGTGCTCCGGTTTCCCCCACAGTCCAAAGACATGCAGGTTAGGTTAACTGGTGACTCTAAATTGAGCGTAGGTGTGAATGTGAGTGTGAATGGTTGTCTGTGTCTATGTGTCAGCCCTGTGATGACCTGGCGACTTGTCCAGGGTGTACCCCGCCTTTCACCCATAGTCAGCTGGGATAGGCTCCAGCTTGCCTGCGACCCTGTAGAACAGGATAAAGCGGCTACAGATAATGAGATGAGAATGAGAAATATTAGCCTTGTTAGCAAGCTAGTTGTGAATGCATAGTTAATAATGATAGATTTCTGGGTATTGTGCCAGCCTCCAATTTCAAACACAATCAATCAAAGCCTACGAAACTGATTCCGTCGCATTATTCATACAAAACATGTCCCAAGTCGAAGGAAGGTACTGACAAAGTCTAGAATTAGCTCTGGGTTAACAAATCTGCCCCATAGCCCGATAGCAATGTCTGCAATCAGAATCAGTCACCCAATTTAAAATGCACATTGAGCTCTGAGCTCCTCCTGGAGGCAACGATTTCTGTCCTTTTTCATGATTTCTACATGTAATGTGTAAACAAACCTCACAGTAATAGTAATCCTACAAAAGCTGATGCTTCCATGCCAAATCTGCGTCAACTGTTTATTCACCAGTGCTTCACCAAATTATCAAAATCTTACAAAGAATGGTGTGTAAGTACTCAGAGTTTAAGGCAATGTCGTTATCTGTATCCGTTCAGTGATCAAAATATTTCGATTTTCTTTTGTATTTAAATTGGAGTGGACGACGTTTATACCAGGGGTTTTAAAAAAAAAACCAAATGTTCATACCTGTATTTACAACCCCGATTCCAAAAAAGTTGGGACAAAGTACAAATTGTAAATAAAAACGGAATGCAATAATTTACAAATCTCAAAAACTGATATTGTATTCACAATAGAACATAGACAACATATCAAATGTCGAAAGTGAGACATTTTGAAATTTCATGCCAAATATTGGCTCATTTGAAATTTCATGACAGCAACACATCTCAAAAAAGTTGGGACAGGGGCAATAAGAGGCTGGAAAAGTTAAAGGTACAAAAAAGGAACAGCTGGAGGACCAAATTGCAACTCATTAGGTCAATTGGCAATAGGTCATTAACATGACTGGGTATAAAAAGAGCATCTTGGAGTGGCAGCGGCTCTCAGAAGTAAAGATGGGAAGAGGATCACCAATCCCCCTAATTCTGCGCCGACAAATAGTGCAGCAATATCAGAAAGGAGTTCGACAGTGTAAAATTGCAAAGAGTTTGAACATATCATCATCTACAGTGCATAATATCATCAAAAGATTCAGAGAATCTGGAAGAATCTCTGTGCGTAAGGGTCAAGGCCGGAAAACCATACTGGGTGCCCGTGATTTTCGGGCCCTTAGACGGCACTGCATCACATACAGGCATGCTTCTGTATTGGAAATCACAAAATGGGCTCAGGAATATTTCCAGAGAACATTATCTGTGAACACAATTCACCGTGCCATCCGCCGTTGCCAGCTAAAACTCTATAGTTCAAAGAAGAAGCCGTATCTAAACATGATCCAGAAGCGCAGACGTCTTCTCTGGGCCAAGGGTCATTTAAAATGGACTGTGGCAAAGTGGAAAACTGTTCTGTGGTCAGACGAATCAAAATGTGAAGTTCTTTATGGAAATCAGGGACGCCGTGTCATTCGGACTAAAGAGGAGAAGGACGACCCAAGTTGTTATCAGCGCTCAGTTCAGAAGCCTGCATCTCTGATGGTATGGGGTTGCATTAGTGCGTGCGGCATGGGCAGCTTACACATCTGGAAAGACACCATCAATCCTGAAAGGTATATCCAGGTTCTAGAGCAACATATGCTCCCATCCAGACGACGTCTCTTTCAGGGAAGACCTTGCATTTTCCAACATGACAATGCCAAACCACATACTGCATCAATTACAGCATCATGGCTGCGTAGAAGAAGGGTCCGGGTACTGAACTGGCCAGCCTTCAGTCCAGATCTTTCACCCACAGAAAACATTTGGCGCATCATAAAACGGAAGATACGACAAAAAAGACCTAAGACAGTTGAGCAACTAGAATCCTACATTAGACAAGAATGGGTTAACATTCCTATCCCTAAACTTGAGCAACTTGTCTCCTCAGTCCCCAGACGTTTACAGACTGTTGTAAAGAGAAAAGGGGATGTCTCACAGTGGTAAACATGGCCTTGTCCCAACTTTTTTGAGATGTGTCATGAAATTTAAAATCACCTAATTTTTCTCTTTAAATGATACATTTTCTCAGTTTAAACATTTGATATGTCATCTATGTTCTATTCTGAATAAAATATGGAATTTTGAAACTTCCACATCATTGCATTCCGTTTTTATTTACAATTTGTACTTTGTCCCAACTTTTTTGGAATCGGGGTTGTATATACATTAAGGACTGATTATCTGTTCAGTCCGAAAAGTGTGTCTCTAGTATCTACATCACCTTACACTTTACACTCAAAAACACAATCACACCATCGAACATATGAAAGCTTTCTAACGCAACATTAATAGACCAACCACCTTACTGTGTGTCCGTCTGTTTGCATCAATAACTGGGCCAGAAGGACATGAGTGAGGCAGACAGTCTGTTTGTGTAGTAAGTCACATGGACACGCTGAGTATTTGTTTGTGTGTGTGTTTTATATACTACTGAGGACCAAATGTCCCCACAAGGAAAGTAAAATCTGATTATTTCGACCTTGTGGGGACATTCGGATGGTCCCCACAAGGAAATGGCTGTTTTTAAATACAAAAATAAATAAATAAATAAATAAATAAAAGGGCCAAAAAGTTTCCTTTTCATTGCTGAGGTTAAGATTAGGGTTAGGTTTAGGTCCGGGCACAGCATTAATGTCAATGGAGGGTCCTCACAAGGACAGTGAGACAAACGTGTGCGTGTGTGTGTATATACACACACGCTACATATTGAGGACCGGAACATGTTTTTAATTAACGGAGTTAGGACACTTTGGCTGGTCCTCACTTCTTTGAAGGGCTATTTGAGGGTTAAGATTTAGTTTTAGGGTTCAGGTTAGAATTAGGTTTAGGTTAGGGTAAGGGTTGGGGTTAGACATTTAGTTGTGATGGTTAATGTTAGGGTAAGGGGCTAAGGAATGCATTATGTCAATTAGTGTCCCCATAAAGATAGAAGTACAAGAATGTGTGGTGTCAGGAGACAGAGGAGGAGGATGCCTGGGCTGGGACGAATGGTCAGTTGTCACGTCCAACATGCCACAGCTAGCAATGTGCCTCTTATGCAAGTCTGGCAGCTGTGTGTGGACTGAAGGCTGGTTTGGGAATTGCACTCTCTCTATATCTCTCACCCTGCCTCTAGCCTCGAGTGGAGAGAAGGCAGAAGAGTTAGAAAGAGAGACAGAGAGAGAGAGAGAGAGAGAGAGAGAGAGAGAGATGAAAACAGAAGAGCATCAAACAGCCTTCAAAAGATCCTCCAAAGACAAACAGCAACCTGGAGCGCATTTCTGGCAAAACTGGGAGTCAAGTGGCCTGACCAACACTGAACGGTGAAATAAATACCTGGGCGATACACACACACACACACACACGGATGGAGTCTCAGCTCCTGCCTGCAACAAGCTGCAATCGCTCAACCGAACCGTGAGCACTGAGCAATGCCATGTTGTCTTTCGCAACATGTGATAAAAGTGCCCTCAGGAAAAAAGTCCAGACACAAGTGTTGAAAATTTCTGTCCTGCATTGCGATGAAGAGATAAAAACACCCTGCACTCACTTTGGGAGTTCCCACCTCCTCCTCCATGAGGCTGTGATCGGGTGCACAGGAGGATTGTGGGTAGGCGTAGGAATCCGCGCTGGCCTGAGGCACAGCCAGCGAGCGCAGCAGGCGCACATTTTGGGGCATTAGGCTCACCTGGGGAGCGCCGCTGCTCGACTGTAACGCACAGAAACATAATCAGTCCATATGAGCTTAGGACATAAAATAGAAAAAACAGAATGACAAATATGACCTAAAATACGAAAGCTGATATTATTAATCATGAGGATGGGTTCACCTTCACCATGGTCTGATCAGCGATGGTGCTGGGTCTGCGCTGGCGAGCATCCAGACGCGGCTCCACAGGGAAACTGGATCTGTGCGCTCTCAGTCTCTCCACCAGTAGGTAATAAATTGCAGCAAAGTGGTTATAGCTTTTGTTCTGGAGAGACTGCAAAACACAGCAATATATGTTTATTTGCAAATGCTTGCAATTCTCTGCTTAATCAGGGTCGGAGTTTCGCACAGTTTAGAGATTTCCCTGCTGTAACAAACCTACTGAGGTGTTTGAGAAGGAAAATGACCAAACTGTGCTGAAATCAGTCAGTCACTGTTGAACAGGAATTTGGCCCCTGGCACGAGTTAAAGTCTTCACCCTATTGTTGGTAGATCATGCGTTTCAGTCTGACAATGCCACTGGGCACAAGTCCAAAACAGCATAACCGGTCATGCTCTCTGGATGGGAAATATGCCTTTCCTTTTTCCCCCGTCAAACACTAGCCAATCACAGGCATTCATCAGGTCATGTTTATGGAAATGGGCAGTTACCTCTTTCCTCCAAGCTCATTCAGCTGCACTGTGATGTTGCACGGTTCGGTTTTGACCTTCTCAAGCTTCTTTTAAAGCTAGACGGCCTTTCGATTTCATAAAATCGGTGAAATTTAGTTCCCTCTGAAATGTGCTCATTGTGATATATGTTTATTTCTGTAATATCTCACAAAATATCAGGCCATTCTGTGGCTGGGAAGTTATTTAATTTGAGGAGATTCCCGAGCAAATAATGTGCATGAAATCGCTCGCTTCGTGCAGTCAAGCAGACAGAGGAAGTCCGTGTGTGTGCGCGTGCGCAGGTTTACCTTTGAGCGTGCACTGACAGTTCCATCATTCTGTCACTAAACGAACAGCTGATCACACCGAGGTGCTCGCTGACCGCCGATATTTATTAGTTTGGTCCTGCGTTTCCGTTCCTTCGTATATAACATAACGTCTTTTTTCTTCTCGCTTTCTTTCCGTTACTGTAGTCGGTCTTTCACGTTTCATTCGCACACTCACGTCCTCCATTTTTCTCTCCGGTTTCAAATTTGTATCCCACAATGCCTTGTGCGAACGGGGAAAGCCCACCATGTCATGCATGACGTAGTATCTTGAATCGGGTCATGGTGAAGCAGGAAAAAATAGCGGAGAATTTAGGCCCACGTGGCCTTAAATTCATTAATTGTTCTATTTTTAAAAACCCTAATAAAATTGGAAGCCTGTGATTCGAATTCAGTAACTTTTGGTCCACTAAACAAAAATAACTGGGTGTCGGGGAAAATTCTTTTTATTACCTACACTTGAAAAATCTGAAAGGCAGACTAGCTTTAAATTATGTTTGTCTTAAACTAGCTAGCAGGGGAAAACAAGCAATGAAATACTGGCCCTCGGTAACTGTGCGGTTCAGTTCATCGTAAAACATTCTTTGAAATTCTTTCTTCAACCCCCTGAAGCAGGGCTGTCGATACCTAGCATGAAAAGGAAAAAAAAGCATCCTGAACTTTGTAACGTTTCACTTTGTGTTGCTCCAGGCTATCTGAATATTTGGAGCACACAAACAATTGATATTAGTCAATCTCCTTCCACAGTAAGTAAGGAATAAAATACAAAGGGACATGCAGTTTCAAGGAAAAAAAAAAATCAATGACAGAGTTCATTTTCTTACAATGACACATTTTGAAGTTCCTGTTACACCACAGCAAATGGCCAATGATTCCAATTTTTAATTTATTGACAAATAACAAATCATGCCATTACAGATTTTAACCATTTAAAGTTACTTTTAATGTTGATGATTGTCTGAGAAATAAGTTAGCCGTCACTAATTACAGTGATGCTTGAAAGTTTGTGAACCCTTTAGAATTTTCTATATTTCTGCATAAATATGACCTAAAACATCATCAGATTTTCACACAAGTCCTAAAAGTAGATAAAGAGAACCCAGTTAAACAAATGAGACAAAAATATTATACTTGGTCATTTATTTATTGAGAAAAATGATCCAATATTACATATCTGTGAGTGGCAAAAGTATGTGAACCTCTAGGATTAGCAGTTAATTTAAAGGTGAAATTAGAGTCAGGTGTTTTCAATCAACGGGATGACAATCAGGTGTGAGTGGGCACCCTGTTTTATTTAAAGAACAGGGATCTATCAAAGTCTGATCTTCACAACACATGTTTGTGGAAGTGTATCATGGCATGAACAAAGGAGATTTCTGAGGACCTCAGAAAAAGCGTTGTTGATGCTCATCAGGCTGGAAAAGGCTACAAAACCATCTCTAAAGAGTTTGGACTCCACCAATCCACAGTCAGACAGATTGTGTACAAATGGAGGAAATTCAAGACCATTGTTACCCTCCCCAGGAGTGGTCGACCAACAAAGATCACTCCAAGAGCAAGGCATGTAATAGTCGGCGAGGTCACAAAGGACCCCAGGGTAACTTCTAAGCAACTGAAGGCCTCTCTCACATGCAGTTTGCTAAAGATCACATGGACAAGCCAGAAGGCTATTGAAAAAATGTTTTGTAGATGGATGAGACCAAAATAGAACTTTTTTGTTTAAATGAGAAGCGTTATGTTTGGAGAAAGGAAAACACTGCATTCCAGTATAAGAACCTTATCCCATCTGTGAAACATGGTGGTGGTAGTATCATGCTTTGGGCCTGTTTTGCTGCATCTGGGCCAGGACGGCTTTCCATCATTGATAGAACAATGAATTCTGAATTATACCAGCGAATTCTAAAGGAAAATGTCAGGATATCTGTCCATGAACTGAGTCTCAAGAGAAGCTGGGTCATGCAGCAAGACAACAACCCTAAGCACACAAGTCGTTCTACCAAAGAATGGTTAAAGAAGAATAAAGTTAATGTTTTGGAATGGCCAAGTCAAAGTCCTGACCTTAAAGTGCATATCACGGGTAAATTCAGGAGCAAGATCAATGTAATTCTCCTATTTTATATTAACCGTTGGTCAAATATCTGTAACATTCTGCATTCTCTGCAATTTTTTTACCGTGCGCAATACCAGAAAAATTCAGTTGAAATCAAGCCAACTGAGGCGAATTGGTCTGCCTCTGAAAAAACTTGGCATTTGGATTTCCCAGCAAACATTGATTTTCGTGACGTCGCGTGCGGGACGCCTCCCTCTGAATCCTACGTCAGCGCTGGTTTGTTTATGAGAAAACGACCTGGTGGTTTTCTGCAAATTTCTTCAACGTTATCGCGTAATTATTAAAATGGTTAACAGATGTATCGTAGGAGGGTGTAGCAACACCAATCTTGATGGGATTAGTACTCATCGTTTCCCAAAAGACCGGACAATGAGAGAGAAACAGGAGTGCTTGGTCTACACAGGCTGTGCACTGAAACCGTGCAAAGCTCGCGCAGCCTGCTGGCACTTCTGCAGGTGACGTCACGAATCTGGCTCCAGACTCCCTTGGGATTTTTCCAGACGCGTTTTGTTATTTTATTTTTTTCTGCTGTAGACAGATGGCCTTGTGCAAAATTACCCTTCTGGATGAGTGTGTAAAGGGACATACTTTCATATAAAAAATAAACCCACAAAATTGGTCCAGAATATGCACTTTAAATCAATTGAAATGTTGTGGAAGGACCCAAAGCGAGCAGTTCATGTGAGGAAACCCACCAGCATCCCAGAGTTGAAGCTGTTCTGTATGGAGGAATGGGCTAAAATTCCTCCAAGCCGGTGTGCAGGACTGATCAACAGTTACCGCAAACGTTTAGTTGCAGTTATTGCTGCACAAGGGGGTCACACCAGATACTGAAAGCAAAGGTTCACATACTTTTGCCACTCTCTCAGGTATGTAATATTGGATCATTTTCCTCAATAAATAAATGACCAAGTATAATATTTTTGTCTCATTATTTTGTTTAACTGGGTTCTCTTTATCTACTTTTAGGACTTGTGTGAAAATCTGATGTTGTTTTAGGTCATATTTATGCAGAAATATAGAAAATTCTAAAGGGTTCACAAACTTTCAAGAACCACTGTATTCTTATAGCAGCTATAAACAGTCGTTCCTTCACTAACCTCTCTTAATTTCGATTGAAATTAATACCACAAAGTCCTTTGCTCTGAAGACCTTACCCGTGGTAGATAATTTACGAACCATTCTATTTGTAATATCCTTCCTTAAATGTTAAATAAATATCTCCTTACAAGAGAACTTTACCATATAAATGATATGTTTTGCTTTGTAAAAATAACAGCACATTTTGTAATTCGTTTATTATGTCTTAGGTAGAGCATCTGATATTTGAGTTGCTACAGAAAAAATAACATATTAGAACGAGCGAATGTGTGTTTGTGATTTGTCTGGCAGGCGGAGCTGTTGTTATAGAAACTTAATCCGCCTTCTGAAAAATTGGATTCGAGGATTCAACAGGACTGTGGCCAGAAGTGCAATTTTCTAGAACAGCAACTCTATAGTAGTTCTGACGGTTATAAATCATTACCACCTTGTTTTTGTTTTCAGATTTTTTTTTCTTCTGCACATTTTCTGTGTCTTTTCCCAGAGTGCTGAACATTATATACTTTCCAGGTTATTCCACTTGCCTTCCTCTTTGCCACTGGACACCATACAAACTAGAACAATTCTAATGCACTCTATAAATAAATTTAATCAGAGCTTAATCAGACATCATTTCTTGGCCAGTGTTCTAGTCTGACCGATTTCCTTGCTGTGTTCAGTTCTGTTGACGAGGACGGAGTGAATAAATATCAAAATGCAGGGTATAGAGATTCTACGAATGACATGAATGAGAGGCTGAACCGAGTAAGCAGGACAAACACGTGCATGGTTATGGTTGGTTAGTGTCAGAAAAGCTGCTCTGGAATCTTGATCACGTCCCTCACCTCTACAGTCTTGTGCTGGTCGATGCCGAGGCTGTGCATGAGCCTCAGCACCTGCTCGCTGTACTCTCCGAGTCCGTCGTCGTCCTCAGCCGTGCTGGACTGCTGGTAGAGGAGGGGTCTCTGTACGGGAACCTCCAGCACCATCCACTTGTGCTCCTTAATCTGAGCCACAGAAAGTCGCTTGGATGGGTCCAACACCAGCATCCGCCTGATCAGATGCTCGCAGTCTGAAAGCGAGGCGACATTCAAAATCTTAGATTTGACATTATGTGCAATTTTACAGAGGTGGGTGAATATTAAACATACAACAACAAGCCCCGGCGTGACTAGTGAAGAGAACGCGCTTGAAGGAATATTCCACTCTGAAATTAAATTCAATCTAGCACATCTGTCGTGTGTGTGTGTGTGTGTGTAATTTCAACACATTTCCCTGTACTGAGAACCTGTTTGCTTCAAAATAATCATAAATATTCATGAAAAACATGTTTTGTAGAACGATTTTGTGAATTCGACATGAAAACTATTATGAATTAAGCTTGACGTGATGAATAAATCACTATGTGGCATGCTGTTATCGGAAAATAATAATAATTATAATAATAATAATAAATTTCTTGTGCATTCCAAAAAAATTCTCAATGCCCACACGCTACCGTTCAAAAGTTTGGGGTCACCCAGACAATTTTGTGTTTTCCATGAAAAGTCACACTTTTATTTACCACCATAAGTTGTAAAATGAATAGAAAATATAGTCGAGACATTTTTCTGGCCATTTTGAGCATTTAATCGACCCCACAAATGTGATGCTCCAGAAACTCAATCTGCTCAAAGGAAGGTCAGTTTTATAGCTTCTCTAAAGAGCTCAACTGTTTTCAGCTGTGCTAACATGATTGTACAAGGGTTTTCTAATCATCCATTAGCCTTCTGAGGCAATGAGCAAACACATTGTACCATTAGAACACTGGAGTGAGAGTTGCTGGAAATGGGCCTCTATACACCTATGGAGATATTGCACCATAAACCAGACATTTGCAGCTAGAATAGTCATTTACCACATTAGCAATGTATAGAGTGGATTTCTGATTAGTTTAAAGTGATCTTCATTGGAAAGAACAGGGCTTTTCTTTCAAAAATAAGGACATTTCAAAGTGACCCCAAACTTTTGAACGGTAGTGTGTGTGTGTATATATATATATACACACACACACACACACACACACACACACACACACACACACAGTAAATATACATACACATTAATCAACTAAGAAAAATTTAATAAGGAAAACATTTATAGATAAGTAAAATATGTATATACATATATAAATAATCGATTAAGTTCCCTCATTAATATAAATAATAAGAAATCAAAGCATTTAAATCAAAAAAGAAAAGTCTTAAGTTGTCTTTTGAAGCTTTCTATATCTTTTAAGTTCCTTAAAGTATGTGGAAGCTGGTTCCAAAGCCTTGGTGCACATGATGAAAACGAACGCTTTCCATATGTTTCAGTTCTGTAACGCGGCGGAGAAAGACCTATGGCGTTGTTGCTGTTAGAGCGTAGTGTCCGCTGTGACTTCTGCACAACCAGCAAATCACAGAGGTAGGACGGTGCCAGTCCACTGAGTACTTTTGAGGTCATTAGCAAGATCTTGAAAATTGTTCTCTTTTTCACGGTCAACCAGTGAAGTGAACATCGAATTGGAGTAATATGGTCGCGTCTCTTCTTCAAAGTAACTAAGCTTATAGAATAGTCCATATGATATGCTATTGCAATAGCCCAATTTCGAAGGAATGAATGCATGCACGCACCAGTGTGGGAGTCGAGCCACTAAACCTCGAGTCAGAGTCCAGTCTCGAGTCCCCAGTGTTCAAGTCAAGTCCAAATCATTAAAAAAATTGAGTCAAGTCCGAGAACAAGACTCAGGGAATCAGACACAGTCTCAGTGTTTAAGTCTAAACTGAAAACATATCTGTTTAGTCAAGCCTTGTGTTAATGGTGTTTATGAGGTAAAGGAGTAGATCTGGAGGGTCCTCAGGCATAGAGTGTTTTGGAAAACTGGGATGTATGGATGCTGTCAGTCCCCACTCGCTTGCTCACTCGGGTTTGTTGACGGTGTAGTGGCTGCTGCTTTATGTCCCGGGGCTCCCTCATGCCTGTGTTACCTTCTGGCTCTCCCCTTTTAGTTATGCTGTCATAGTTAGTTTTGCTGGAGTCCCTGCTTGTACTCAGCGCAATATGTATACTGTTCCTACTTATCAGGTGACATTAGGCATACCTAACGATCTGTGTTTTCTCTCCCTCTCTCTCCCCACCCCCCTCCACTCTCTGTCCCTCTGAGTTACATGTCAATCCTGGGATCGAGGTGCTGACCTCTTCTGCTCCTCAGACCTGCCTGATCCATCCTGATGCCCTACGTCTGGCTGGAGTCTCATCACATCGCTCCTGTGGAGGACGGCCCCATATGGACAGTTGAAAGTCACATTTGGAAGACGCTCTGGACTCTTACAGTAATGCTTTTAAGGCTGACGACTACAGTTAACTTGCTAACTTTAGGACTGCAGTTGTCATGAACAGTTTTGCATTCGAGTTTCCATCAATGAAGAGTTATAACATCAACGAAACTGACTTCATGTTAAAACTGTTATAATCATGCTATCTGTTATCATCCAAATGAGGATGGGTTCCCTTTTGAGTCTGGTTCCTCTCAAGGTTTCTTCCTCATGTCGTCTGAGGGAGTTTTTCCTTGCCACCGTCGCCACAGGCTTGCTCATTGGGGATAGATTAGGAATAAAATTAGCTCATGTTTAAAGTCATTCAAATTCTGTTAAGCTGCTTTGCGACAATGTCTATTGTTAAAAGCGCTATAAACTTGACTTGACTCCAACCGCACCATTTGACGGCGGCTGTTTCAGCGCCATTAACATTAGTTTGTTCCTGAACGTGACGCATGAACAGGTGAATGTGCTTCTCTTTGTCAGGGAGTGTGAAGTATTCTGTCAGAGATGGTTGGGAGACGGATGTAAGCGCAGAAGGTGTGTTTATTAATACAAGTGAAGACGGTAAACAATCCAGAACGGCAGGCAAAATCGTAAAACGGTGAAACAGACAGCATGTTGAGCGAGGCACAAACAGGCTATCAAAGAGGAGAAACAGGAAATCAGGGATCAGGAAACAAGCCTTGGTAAGGTGTCAGCAACACAACTCAATACTTCGCAAAGTAAGTGTGTTTTCACAGTTTTTATATAGGCATGCTGATTGTGCTTTAATCCTAGGCAGGCGCGAGTCTTTTACGACGTGCGTGCGAGAGTCTATCTGATGCACGCACCAAGGCGCACAGGTCCGACACTCTTGCACGACATTAGTTCAAAAATTACTGTAGATATAAATATTTTATGCCAAATTATGGCATGTTACAAAAAATAAAGAAGAAATCCAAGTCCAAGTCAATTTACGAGTCCGAATGCAGTTAATGCACGAGTCCGAGTCCAAGTCATCAGTGCTCAAGTCCAAGTCGAGTCACGAGTCCTTAAAATTAGGGCCCGAGTTGGACTCGAGTACTACAAGCCTGGCACGCACAAGCTTTTCTGTTGAAGCAGAATCGAGGTATCTCCTGATCTGACCAATACAAAAATAATCAGTGATGGAGTTAGTTACCGCCAAAAAGTTGATTTTTTTCAGGACATTCTGAACTCGGTTTTATTCAGCTATTTGCCAACAATCTTATTTAATAAAGAATGGCATGTCATACTTTTTTTGTAATCCACTTAAACTTACAGTTCCAAGTTAATACTTCCATTATAGCAGCTATAAACAGTAGTTCCCTCACCAGTCTATCTTTGCTCCTCTCTCTTAAAAAATGCAGCTTGGAAAACTAAAATGTTTATCTCGAACACTGGAGACTTCTTCCATAAATGTGATAATCACATCTCTTTACGTGGATCGTCTGCCATACAAGTCTTAGTTACTAGAGAAACAATAACATATTCGATTATGTCCATTAATACAAACGTTTGATCTGAATCACAGCTGCAATTGTTTTTAGAGGTGCCGTATTCGAAAATTACATCAACACACCAGACCTCAGACAAATAACAGAATTTAACAGTGTTTGTGGGATAAATCGGTACAACTTGTCATCAGATGTTATGAACGTAGATGTGCAGCAATACCACAGAACTAAAAAAGGTGAATAAAACTACAGAAAAGCTTTGGTAAGACTTTCATGTCTCATCCTAATCCCTTCATTACTAGATCGCATTGTTGTAGTTTTCGATTTGCGTTAGATGACCATGCGCTTTAAATGTTTATTGATGAAATTTAACTGCCCCTAGAGTAACAAACATTATCTGTTCATCTCTCACTACAGGGAAATTATTATCTGTAATTATTGTCTGTAATAATCACGCACACACTGCGCATAAAGGAGATAGCAATATGGTTTAAAAAAAAAAAGCAAGAGTTTATCATCATATCTGGCATCAATAACAGTTTTATGTCCCTCCTGCTGGGGCTTATAAAAATGAAAATCAATCCACACTGCTGACTTTATTAGCGCAATAAAAAAAAGAGACACCAGTGACAGCTCTGATTTCCTCATCCTTTCTTTTTCTTTGACCGGCAGAAAATTCTCGCAGTGTAATTCTGAATCAGATCCAGAGACACGAAAAAAGAGCATATAACGAGAAGAAGAGAGAGAAAAGGCCTAGAACACTAAGTGTCCTGTAGGACAGTGATAAAAAGGGCACAGTTAGAAGTATGAAGTCGGCAGTGTAGGCACTGTGATGTACACTGAGGAAGCACACAGGAGCAGTGACAGCACGTACTGTCTCTGGAATATGCAGTCTATATGAACAGCAGCTGGTGAAAAAGCTCACAGACTCTGCTCTGTACAGGAGCCAGACAAAGCTGAAGGGATATGTTCCACATTATCTCGTCCCAGAATCTTACAGAGACCTTTGTGTGCCGTCGGTGGTGTGTGACTCATGAACCTGATGCTATGAGTTGGCACAAAGAAGGGGTTAATGTTCTAAAGTTTCTCAAATACAAACCCCGTTTCCAAAAAAGTTGGGATATTTTACAAAATGCAATAAAATAACACTTTTTAATCGTATGGGATCTGAGGAAACCAATTGTTGCAGTTTTGCAATGGGAATTTTTATCCTTTTTTTTTTTTGCTTGATTCAAGACTTCAGCTGCTCAACAGTCCGTGGTCGCTGTCGTCCGATTCTCCTCTTCATGATGTGCCATACATTCTCAATAGGAGACAGATGTGGGCTGGCAGCAGGCCAGTTGAGCACATGCACTCTGTCTACAAAGCCACGCTGTTGTAGCCTGTGCAGAACGAGGCCTGGCATTGTCCTGCTCAAATAAACATGAACTTCCCAGGAAGAGACGCCACCTTGATGAAGATGTCTCTCTAAAATCCCAATATACACCTCTGCATCAATGGTACCTTCACAAACATTCAACTCACCCATGCTGTGGGCACTGATGCACCCCATACCATCACAGATGCTGACTTTTGCATCTTTCTCTGATAAACTGGATGGTCGCGTTCACCTTTGGCACGGACAACTCAACATCCGGTTTTCTCAAAAACAAGCTGAAATGTGACTCATCTGACCACAGCACGTTTCCACTGACTTTCAGTCCATCTGAGATGAGTTCAGGCCCAGAGAAATCAGCATTGTTTCTGCACAGAATTGATAAATGGCTTCATCCTTGCGTAATACAGTTAGATGTTGCATTTCTGGTTGCAGCGGTGGACTGTGTTAAGTGACAACAGTTTTCTGAAGTACTCCTGAGCCCATGTGGCTATATTTGTCACATCAGCATGACAGTTTCTCAGGCAGTGCCGCCTGAGGGCTGGATGGTCGCACACATTCAACAGTGGTTTCTGACCTCGCTCTTTACGCACTGAGATGTCTCCGAATTCCCTGAATCTTTTCACAATATTATGCACTGTAAATTCTGAAAGACCTAAAAGTCTCTGCAATCCTTGTGTTGAGAAATGTTCTTTTAAAATTGACAAATAATTCTCTCGTGAATTTTGGCACAAAGGGGTGAGCAATGCTCCATCCTTGCTTGCAAAGACTGAGCCTTTGGTGCTGCTCCTTTTATACCCAATCATGTTTCCATGGAACCTGATTATTGTGGAATTTTCCAAAATGGTGTTACTTGAATATACTATAAACTGTTCAGTCTTATTTTGTCTCGGTCCCAACTTTTTTGAGTGTGTTGCAGGGATCAAATTCTAACTTTGTTTATATTTACAAAATGCAATTAAGTTGGTCAGTAAAACAATTGAAAATATTTTCCTTGTACTTTTGTCAGTTAAATAAAGGCTCACGTGAATTAAGAAAGCAGAGATTTTTGTTTTCATTACATTTTGGGAAATCTCCCAACTTTTCTTGAAACGGGGTTTGTACATGTCCACAACGCTTCCACACTTTCTTCCACCCCCTTTACTTTAATGACCTGGTGCTGAAAAATCCACGTCCAAGACCCGTTGTCGTTACATAGAGATACTTTGGAGCGCTGGAAAGACACTTCGGATTCCACAGTAGCCTCTGAATTGTCCATCCACCTCCACTGTGATTGGCTGGTAGTGAATAAATGTGAACTAGAAATGGGTAAGAGGTCTGACTGCATGCCTCACACCTTGTCCTCAACCATACTTATGATAGAAAGTCCAATAACTAATCAGTTTAACATAATTCCCCACAGTGACATGGAAGTGCCATTCTTTTTAAACCAATCGGTTTTCCATTTATCCCAATCTTTAACTAATTTGGCTTCCATTACAGAGTCCAAAGTTGTCAATCTTGCTGTGAGTGACTCAGTAATGTTTTGGATCCATCGCTTTCTTGGCGTTCCAACAGATCTTTTAGTTGTAGGTTTCCAGATGAATCATTTCTTTGGTATTCGCTGGTCCTCCATTCTCATCACATGTCCAAACTACCCACACTAAGCACACTCCACAAAAGTGAGGACACACTCCACACCCAGTTCTTGCCTGATTTTTTCATTCCTGATTTTGTCGAGTTTGGTTACACCTTTGATCATTGAGACCTCTCATCTCCACTGCCTGTACCCTACTCTTGGTCTTTGATGTAAGGGTCCATGTTTCGCAGCCATAATGTAGTATTGGTTGTAGGATAGTCTTATATATGCATATTTTCACTTTTTGAGGTATGCGTTTGTCTTTTAGGAGGGGAAAGAGCAGGTTCACATTTTTGCCATATTCCTTGATTCACACCAAAACAGCATTCTCATGTGTAGCCTTGCTGTCAAAAATATTCCCCAAGTATTTAAATTGATTGACTTGCTTCAGGATGACTCCAGCTTCCACTTTCATCTCCTTGGAGTGCCTTGATACTGCCATCACCTTGGTTTTTCCTTGGTTTAATTTTAATCCATGTTCCTTTCGCACCATGTTCCACACTAGGACAGAGTTGGTCAAGGTCAGTGGGTCAGACTTGATAACTGCTATGTCATCAGTGAAAGGAAATTTGTCTTTCATTTCATGATCCCTTTGTCTTTCCCTCTTGTTGACAGTTTTAATAACTTGATCCATCAATATGATGAACAGAAGAGGTGATCCTACTGACTCTTGTCTCACACCAGTCACAACATCGAACCACAACTCGCAAGAAACAAGAGGCCACACATCAGTCCTGTTTGTGATGTAAAAACTTTGTATCACACTTCTTAATTTGTGGGGAATCTGGTATTCTGCTTGACTAATGGCCTTCCACAATTTGTAGTGGGGAATTCAATCAAAAGCTTTTTCAAGGTCAAGGAAAGCTAGGCAAAAAAAAAAAAAAAAAAAAATATATATATATATATATATATATATATATAAGAGAAAGCTCTGCGATAACCTGGCGACTTGTCCAGGGTGTACCCCGCCTCTCACCCATAGTCAGCTGGGATACGCTCCAGCTTGCCTGCGACCCTGTAGAACAGGATAAAGCGGCTAGAGATAATGAGATGAGATTATATATATATATATATATATATATATATATATATATATATATATATACACACACACACACACAGTGGTGCTTGAAAGTTTGTGAACCCTTTAGAATTTTCTGTATTTCTGCATAAATATGACCTAAAACATCATCAGATTTTCACACAAGTCTTAAAAGTAGATACGGTAAAGAGAACCCAATTAAACAAACGAGACAAAATATTATACTTGGCCATTTATTTATTGAGGAAAATGATCCAATATTACATATCTACGAATGGCAAAAGTATGTGAACCTCTAGGATTAGCAGTTAATTTGAAGGTGAAATTAGAGTCAGGTGTTTTCAATCAAGGGGATGACAATCAGGTGTGAGTGGGCACCCTGTTTTATTTAAAGAACAGGGATCTATCAAAGTCTGATCTTCACAACACATGTTTGTGGAAGTGTATCATGGCACGAACAAAGGAGATTTCTGAGGACCTCAGAAAAAACGTTGTTGATGCTCTTCAGGCTGGAAAAGGTTACAAAACCATCTCTAAAGAGTTTGGACTCCACCAATCCACAGTCAGACAGATTGTGTACAAATGGAGGAAATTCAAGACCATTGTTACCCTCCCCAGGAGTGGTCGACCAACAAAGATCACTCCAAGAGCAAGGTGTGCAATAGTAGGCAAGGTCACAAAGGACCCCAGGGTAACTTCTAAGCAACTGAAGGCCTCTCTCACATTGGCTAATGTTAATGTTCATGAGTCCACCATCAGGAGAACACTGAACAACAATGGTGTGCATGGCAGGGTTGCAAGGACAAAACCACTGCTCTCCAAAAAGAACATTGCTGCTCATCTGCAGTTTGCTAAAGATCACATGGACAAGCCAGAAGGCTATTGGAAAAATGTTTTGTGGACGGATGAGATCAAAATAGAACTTTTTGGTTGAAATCAGAAGCGTTATGTTTGGAGAAAGGAAAACACTGCATTCCAGCATAAGAACCTTATCCCATCTGTGAAACATGGTGGTGGTAGTATCATGGTTTGGGCCTGTTTTGCTGCATCTGGGCCAGGACGGCTTTCCATCATTGATGGAACAATGAATTCTGAATTATACCAGTGAATTCTAAAGGAAAATGTCAGGACATCTGTCCATGAACTGAATCTCAAGAGAAGGTGGGTCATGCAGCAAGACAACGACCCTAAGCACACAAGTCGTTCTACCAAAGAATGGTTAAAGAAGAATAAAGTTAATGTTCTGGAATGGCCAAGTCAAAGTCCTGACCTTAATCCAATCGAAATGTTGTGGAAGGACCTGAAGTGAGCAGGTCATGTGAGGACTGTATATATTATTTTCCTACACACACACACATACATATATATATATATATATATATATATATATATATATATATATATATATATATAAACTGCTAGCTGGTTTAAACTGATTTATACCCCAGAACTCAAAAGGTGCTGAGTAATGTTCTAGAACAGCAGCTCTGACAGCAGCGAGAGCAAGTCACATTTTTACGTCCTGTATTCCGTATAAATTCAATTGATCTAATACGCTATTGTTTCCATAGTAACAACATGCACAATGATGTTGACATATGGTAGATACTCCACATAAATAGGCTTACAAATGCGTGCAATTATTGATATTGCGATATTTTCTGTGAGGAGAGTTTTGAAAAGAGACTCCAGCGTCAGCATACTGTAACGTTCAGAGATAAAGCCGTAGCTTTATGTTTTTGACAGAGGGCTTTGCAGTTTCTCAGTAGCTACATTTGTTTTGAAAGGCTAGTGAGGAAATAACTGTTTGAATATGTTGTGTATATGTACAAACTGTATGGGCGCTGTGTGAGACCGCTGCCTCTCCAGTAGCTCTGTAGTTTTTAGCTCTTTAAACCTCTTTTTTCCACCTTTTTTAACTTTTTTGCTCTTCTTACGAAGACATAGTGTGTTTAACTATATAACATGGATATATTTAACTTTAACATGCAACCAGGAGCCAGTTTTCTCACTGATTCGAGAGAGGAGCTGCTGGCCCTGAAAACAATGGGACGAGCCAGGATACGACACCGCATCCTGGCCGAGCTGAGGAGGAAACCCAGGGGCTGCAAGGCTGGAGCTAAGCTAAAGGCTAGGCTAGCGGACAACCGGCGGCGCTACAAACCATCCATTCCCTCCGTTATCATGGGGAATCTGAATTCACTGCCGAATAAAGTCGACGAGCTATCCGCACTGAACAACCAGCGGATTTACCGGGAGAGCAGCTTATTTATCTTTACGGAGACATGGCTAACACACCTTGTACCGGATGCTAACGTGGACCTGCAGGGATTCACTGCTGTGAGGGCCGACAGAGACACTAACACATGCGGGAAAAGCAAAGGTGGGGGACTCATCGTTTAACAACCGCTGGTGTAACCCGGGACATATCTCCGTAAAGACAGTTTTATGTTGCCCGGACTTGGAGCTGCTAGCAGTTAGCCTGCGGCCATATTATCTGCCGAGGGAGTTCAGTCACGTGATCACCATCTGTGTTTACATCCCTCCGAAGGCAGATGCAGCCGCTGCATGTGAGAGTATTCACTCTGTCACAGCAAGCCTGCAGACAGCACCCTGAGGCATTTATCATCATTTCTGGGGACGCTACTTTGGCTGCTTTTTACCAGGCTGTGGATTGTCCAACAAGGAACAACAGGACAATTGACTTGCTGTATGCTAATGTGAGGGATGCATACAGAGTCACACCCCTCCCCCCCTAGGGATGTCTGACCACAACCTGGTTCTTCTACAGCCGAAGTACACCCCCCTGGTTCAAAGGCAGCCTGCAACAACTAGCTCCATCAGGAGGTGGCCCCCTGAAATGGAAGATGCCCTCAGAGACTGCTATGACATCATGGACTGGGATGTGCTGCTTAGCCCACACTGTGAGGACATAGAGGGGCTGACACACTGACAGATTACCTCAACTTCTGTGCAGACGTGGTCTCCCCCACTAAGACTGTACGGTGTTACCCTAATAACAAGCCATGGGTAACACAGGAAGCCAAAGCTGTCCTCAACAGGAAGAAGGCTGCCTTCAGGAGCAGGGATAGGGAGGCGATGAAAGCAGCACAGCAGGAGGTGAAACGCTGCATGAGGGAAGCTAAGGACAGCTACAGGAGAAAGGTGGAGCAGAAGCTGAAGGAGAACAGCATGAGGGAGGTCTGGGAAGGTGTGAAAACCATCACAGGCCACAATACAAAGACCAGAGTCGTTGAGAGGACAGTGGAGAGGGCGAACGAGTTGAATGACTTCTTCAATTGGTTCAACCAGCCCACGTCCCCCCCACCCTCTCCCTCACTGCAGCCATCTCTCCTTCTTCCCTCAACACACCTCCCCCCAGTCATCACAGCAGCCCCCCCCCCCAACACAGACTCCTCTATGCATTACTGCAGACCAGGTCAGAGGTTAACTGAGGAAGCTTCACCCCAGGAAAGCAGCAGGCCCGGACAATGTGTCCACGATTACTGAAGACCTGTGCTGCTGAACTGGGTGAACCACTCCAACGCATCTTCAACCTCAGCCTGTAGCTGGGGAGAGTGCCAACCCTCTGGAAGACATCAGGTATCGTTCCAGTTCCCAAAAAGAATCGGCCCAGCGAGCTGAACGACTTCCGACCGGTGGCGCTCACTTCACATCTGATGAAGACGTTGGAGCGGCTCTTCCTCAGCCTCCTCAGACCCCAGGTACAACATGCCCAGGACTGTCTGCAGTTTGCGTACCGGGCAGGTGTTGGTGTGGAAGACGCCATCCTCTACCTGCTACACCGAGCCCACTTGCATCTGGATAAGGGAAATGGCACAGTGAGGATCCTCTTCTTGGACTTCCCGAGTGCCTTCAACACCATCCAGCCCCTACTGCTTCAGGACAAACTGAACAGGATGCGAGTGGACCCCTGCCTGGTCACCTGGATCTCCAGCTACCTCACTGACAGGCCGCAGTACGTCAGGCTGAAGGACATCATGTCTGACATTGTAATTAGCAGCACCGGAGCACCCCAGGGCATGGTGCTGGCCCCACTTCTCTCCACCCTGTACACCGCAGACTTCTACTACACCTCGGAGCTGTGTCACATTCAGAAGTTTGCTGATGACACAGCCATCGTTGGGTGTATCAGTGACGACAGAGAGGAGGAGTATAGGAGCCTGGTGTGTGATGCAACAGGAACCATCTGCAGCTCAACACCTCGAAGACCAAGGAGCTGGTCATTGACTTTGGGAGGTCCAGACCAAGGTCACGACCAATTCTGATTGAGGGAGTCGAGGTGGAGGCTGTGGATTCCTACAAGTACCTCAGGCTGTGGCTGGACAGCAAGCTGGACTGGACTTGCAACACCAATCACTTATACAGGAAGGGACAGAGCAGGCAATACTTCCTTAGGAGGCTGCGGTCCTTTAATGTCTGCAGGAAACTCCTGTGGATGTTCTATCTGTCTGTGGTCGCCAGTGTCCTGTTTTACACCGTGGTGTGCTGGGGGGGCAGCACATCCAAGAAGGACACATCCAGGCTGGACAAACTGATCAGGCGGGCCGGCTCTGTGGTCAGCATGAAGCTGGACTCTCTGGTGACGGTGGCAGAGAAGAGGTCTATGGACAAACTATTGAACATCATGGACGATGCCAGTCACCCTCTGCACACCGTCATCAGCAACCAGAGGAGCCTGTTCAGTGACAGAATGCTCCTTCCCAAGTGCAGGACGAACTGACTTAAAAACTCCTTTGTCCCTCACGCCATCAGACTGTACAACTCCTCTCTGGGGGGGAGGAGGGGTAACAGGAGGACAGAGGACGGGAAGGAGCAGTAGCCTAGCCTAACAATAAGCAATACTGGACAATGTGCAATATAATGTGCAATATAAAGTGCAATATCTTTCCTGCTCCCCCCCCCACACACACACACACTTACTCTAACCCCACTTCTCCCCCCTCCCCCTTCCTCTCTTCCCCATATCTTATTCTTTTATATTTGTATATGTAAATACTTAATTTATTTTAATTTATCTATACGTTTTTCTCTATTTCTTTTCTCTGTTTATCTGTAATGATGCTGCTGGAATCTTAATTTCCCTGAGGGAACCCTCCCAAAGGGATCAATAAAGTTTTATCTAATCTAATCTAATCTAATCTAATCTAATCTAATCTAATCTAATGTTCTAATGTAAGTGATAACAGGAACTAACATGCTTTGAAGACGTTTCCTAACATTAAATGCAACTATAAGCCATATTGCTGTGTCTGCAAAACAAGTTAGTTCCTGTTCTCGCTTACTTTATCTAGCAACTACAAAAGGTTTTTCCCTCAACAGTCTCTCTCTCTCAAAAAATTACAGCTAGTCATTTTTCTGAACGGAAAGCGTAAACTCCTCTTTCCTGAAGACTTTCCTGTGCAGGGAAACTGTACAAAGCACTACGACTGTAACAAAGTGCTGACACATGAGAATAAATATCTCCTAAGAGAAAAACTTCACGACATCAACAGTTAAATGTGGTGGGGGTTTTTGTTAAACAACAAATTTTTTAAAAATCTGTTTATTATTAGTCTTAGATTATGTGGCTTGTCCACCGTACAAGTCTCTATGAATGAGCTGTTACTATAGAAACAATAACATATCAGTGCAAGCGCATTAATATTAAATGAGCTACAGTGTCTTGCAAAAGTATTCATCCCCCTTGGTGTTTGTCCTGTTTTGTCGCATTACAAGATGAAATTAAAATGGATTTTTTGGGGGGTTAGCACCATTTGATTTACACAACATGCGTACAACTTCTCATCTCATTATCTCTAGCCGCTTTATCCTGTTCTACAGGGTCGCAGGCAAGCTGGAGCCTATCCCAGCTGACTACGGGCGAAAGGCGGGGTACACCCTGGACAAGTCGCCAGGTCATCACAGGGCTGACACATAGACACAGACAACCATTCACACTCACATTCACACCTACGGTCAATTTAGAGTCACCAGTTAACCTAACCTGCATGTCTTTGGACTGTGGGGGAAACCGGAGCACCCGGAGGAAACCCACGCGGACACGGGGAGAACATGCAAACTCCACACAGAAAGGCCCTCGTTGGCCACGGGGCTCGAACCCGGACCTTCTTGCTGTGAGGCGACAGCGCTAACCACTACACCACCGTGCCGCCCGCGTACCACTTCAAAGGTGAAAATTGTTGCTTTTTTGTGACACAAACAATAAGTAAGATATATATATAAAAAAAAAAAAACAGAAATCTGGAGTGTACATAAGTATTCACCCCTTTTGTATGAAACCCTTAAATAAGAGCTGCTCCAAACAATTCACTTCATAAGTCACATAATTAGCTGATTAAGATCCACCTGTGTGCAATCAAAGTGTCACAACAAAGGACACCAAAGACAACACTGAAGGAGCTGCAAAGATCCACAGTGGAGATGGGAGTATCTGTCCATAGGACCACTTTAAGCCGTACACTCCACAGAGCGGGGCTTTATGGAAGAGTGGACAGAAAAAAGTAATTGCTTAAGAAACCATCTTTGGAGTTTGCCCAACAGCATGTGGCAGACTCTCCAAACACATGGAAGAAGATTCTCTGGTCAGATGAGACTAAAATTTAACTTTTTGGCCATCATGGGAAATGCCATGTGCGGTGCAAACCCAACACCCTGAGAACACCATTCCTACAGTGAAGCATGGTGGTGGCAGCATCATGCTGTGGGGATGTTTTTCATCGGCAAGGGCAGGAAAGCTGGTCAGGACTGAAGGAAAGATGGATGGCACTAAATACAGGGCAATTCTGGAGAAAAACCGGTTTGAGTCGGCCAGAGGTTTGAGACTGGGACGAAGGTTCACGTTCCAGCAGGACAATGACCCTAAACATACTGCTAAAGCTACACTGGAGTGGTTTAAAGGGAAACATTTAAATGTCTTGGAATGGCCTAGTCAAAGCCCAGACCTCAATCCAACTGAGAATCTGTGGCATAACTTGAAGATTGCTGTTCACCAACAGAACCCATCTAACTTGAAGGAGTTGGAGCAGTTTTGCCTTGAGGAATGGGCAAAAATCCCAGTGGCTAGATGTGCTAAGCTAACACAGACATACCCCAAGAGACTTGCAGCTGTAATTGCAGCAAAAGGTGGCTCTACAAAGTATTGACTTTGGGGGGTGAATACCTATGCACACTCCAGATTTCTGTTTTTTCCTCTTAATTATTGTTTGTGTCACAATAAAACAACAATGTGCACCTTTAAAGTTGTGTAAATCAAATGGTGCTAACCCTCCAAAAATCCATTTTAATTCCAGCTTGTAATGCGACAAAACAGGACAAACACCAAGGGGGATGAATACTTTTGCATGACACTGTATGTAAAAATTCACGATTCAATATGATTCACAATACTGGGTTCATGATTTGATTTTCCCATGATATGTTTGAAAAGTATTAAACGAAGAGAATTTTATTCCCAGAAAAATGCAGGATTTATTTTTCTGTTTATCAACTTAAATAGTCCTTTTGTTAAATAAATAAATAAATAAATAAATAAATAAACTTGTATTTCATTTTCTTAATAACCAACAATAATTATTTACCCACATTTGTAAATGCTGGAGTAAAATATAATAGCCTATAAATTAAAATATTCCTTTTATTAAAAATGAAAAACCTAATAACAAATAGGCCTTTTCTAAATAAACTTTTATTCACATTTCTCCTCCTTTCATTTTCTTTAGCTTTCCTCAGTCTGTAAAAAGAGAGCTCAGATTTCTTGTTAAATCTATTTGTACACAATCACACTGCAGCTTTTTCCCTTTTTAGATGTGCTTTTTTTGTTTTCTCGTGGCGTTAGAGCTGCGTTACTTCTGCCTAGGGTGAAGCCATGTGTCTTCCCACCATTTTACACCCTCTGCTCTCTAAACAATACAGTTGCAGTGAAGAAAAATTAAGACATTATGCAGCTTGATAAACGTCACAATTTTTTATTTCATCAATTCAAAGTCATAAATTTGCATTGCGATTTATCGTCACATGATATATCGTTACATGACTAACGTTCATGCTACAGCTAGAACTATTGTCTGAGCCACGTTGTCATTAAAAAAAAAAAAATAATAATAATCATAAAGGCATCCCTTCTGACCAATCAGTTTGGAAAATTCAATCAAGCTCGTATACTTTCATTTAACAATAGACCACGTTGTGTTTTACAGGGATGAGAGTCTTCTGCTTTTCGGCGGATTTCTGCTTTTTCTGAGTAAAAACCAACCTTTTTATATTATGCCAAATCCGTTGAGAAGTTTTTTTTTAAATTAATTTTGGGGGGTTGGGGTATGTTCCTTCATGTTGTTCAAACTTTATTAACTCCAACGATGCTTACACATTATTTGTAAGTCGCCATCTTTAGTCTCTTAATCTCGTTGAATGTGATGTAAAATTCGTGTTATCTACATTGTTATTGGTCAAAACATCGATGTCGAGACCATAATAGCCAATCAAAACAGTTTTTACAAAGACACCCATAGCCGTTTTCTTTTATCAAAACTTGCACATGTTCGTGAGCTGCATATCAAAAATACTTTCCTCTAATCGGCGTGTTTTCTCAAGATGCCGAATACTATTGACAAGCGAGATGAAGCGAAGGTACGTGAAATTGATGCTGGTATAAAAAACAAGTTTAGCAAAGCAAAAGGAAAGCGAGAGAGGAGTGTGAGAGAGAGCAGAAGAGAGCCAGGTTAGAGCATGTAAAAGCACAGGAGGCGCTGGCTAATGAAAGAAAAAGGAAAAAAGAGAGGACTGATGAGCTTTTGGCTTTGGCCAAGAAGCTGAAGAAGAATTCAAAATGATGTAATGAAAATTTGTTTCAAAAATAACTGGAAACTGTAAACAACTTAACTGTAAAAAGTGTGAATAGGCATATGCGCTTCCTTTTGAAGAAAACATACAAGTGATGTGGACAATAAGATAAAGACAGTCCCCATAAAATACGCATTTGTTTGATTCAGTACATTGAATATATGATCATTCGAATTATAGCCGACAGTGTTGATAACTGTATAACTTTTAAAGTTTAAATAGACACTGTGAAGAAATCATATACAAGTAATGTATATGTTTTTATTTAATTCAATATATTGAATATATGGGTGGCATGGTGGTGTAGTGGTTAGCGCTGTCGCCTCACAGCAAGAAGGTCCGGGTTCGAGCCCCGTGGCCGGCGAGGGCCTTTCTGTGTGGAGTTTGCATGTTCTCCCCGTGTCCGCGTGGGTTTCCTCCGGGTGCTCCGGTTTCCCCCACAGTCCAAAGACATGCAGGTTAGGTTAACTGGTGACTCTAAATTGACCGTAGGTGTGAATGTGACCTCTGTGTCTATGTGTCAGCCCTGTGATGACCTGGCGACTTGTCCAGGGTGTACCCCGCCTTTCGCCCGTAGTCAGCTGGGATAGGCTCCAGCTCGCCTGCGACCCTGTAGGACAGGATAAAGCGGCTAGAGATAATGAGATGAGATGAGAAGTATGAAAATAGACATCAGGTGTTTTAATTAACTACAGCTCAGATTGCAGGAAATAGGGTGTGTAAGGTCTCATTTTGAAAAAAAATTTCACAGAGGGTGTCCCCCTGGACCCCCCTTATTACTTCAGGCGCCTTCGGTGCCTTCAGGACATTTTACAGATTTTCTGCTTTTTTTCATCAGGACCCACTCTCATCCCTGGTTTTATTCCTCAGCTGGTTGGTCAGTTTGAGCTGCTTTTCTCTTTCGAGTCAGCACAGTGGAGCTTTTTATACGGAATCAGTGATTATAGACTTAACAGCTAAGTACATTTTAAAATTAAGGTGGCCATTCACAGTAGGTTTAAATCGTAATAGGAGACGAGTTGGAAATGAGTCGTGCGAGCGTTGTGCTTTAATCAAGTGCTGAGAAAAGTTCAAAAGCCTCAAATTATGTTTTCCATTAGACAGTGTGACTCCGTACAATCTTTCTCAAGAAGCCGGAATAAAAACATCAACATCCCGAGCTCAGAAAAAGTGCTGACGTTTTCTTCCATCGTACAATAAAAGTTCACCTTCACGCACTATCATACCCGCGTCCTTGCTCGATGGACAGCGAAGGTCCTCTTATTGTTCTGAAAGACTGTGAAAGCTCACACCTCTTCACCTCTGAAGAAGCAGAACAAGCCCTTTCGCAGAGCAGCCTGGATCGAGTTTAAAGGAATACACCAGAGTTGTTTTCAAGCCAATTTTCCAAATCTGTAGCGTGTATGTGATTATCACAGACAACACATTTCTTTGTACCCATAAAAAAAAAAAAAGGCTGTTTACTCAAAACTACCTTATCTTTGAAGTGCAGTGGCTGTGGTCTAAACAGTCAATAAGTCTTAAAAGGAAAACTGAATATTACATTCAAAAGTTGTTCTAAATCTTTAAAACTTCTGTTCATCTAAAGGTCTCATCCTGAGAGTTTTATTTTTTAGACTGCAATAGTCGGCGTATCAGGCGCTCGCTGGCCGTGCTGTGAAAATTGTCCATGCAGACGCTCATCCAAGTTTCCAAATCTGTCATTGCTTAATTCTTGAATATTTTCTATCGTGAATATTATCATTAAAATGCTTATAATCTCTGCTTTCCAAAGAAATGTATCTGGTTAAGATCGGTTCAGTACTTTGGGAGTAACGGCAGGTTGAAGTCGGTGCAACAGAGTTCACTCTCTGCTCGCGGGACGTCGGGAAACTGCCGGTGATTTTTGAGTAGCGGGAAAGCGGTCAGTCTCTCTCTCTCTCTCCTGATCGGTTTCCGACTGGATTACACGTCAGTATCAATCAGATAACTTTTATAGGGACGTTCTCTCGCTCTCACTGTTTCTGATGAAGGATTCAGCAAAATTTTCCGTCTGCTAGTTTTGCACTGTAAAAAACAGAATTACGCTTTGTTCAAGTAATTCCATATTCACAATTGAATGGACAAGAAAATATGAATAATTATTAACGAACAGAAAAATCCACATCAAACTGATAGGGTGCACCTCAATGATGTGTAAATATACAATAGTGAATAATCTGAATTGAAAATACATAATTGCCACAGGTGTTTATTCAGCGCATGCTCTTAATGACCAAGACACGGGGTTTCCTCTCCCAAATGCAAGGGCTGGGCAATGTGGTTCTCTCTCCGGTTGAAGTTCATGTTGTCGTGGCTCAGGTGGATAAGGCGCCATACCATAAATCCGGGGACCCGGGTTCGATAAAAAAAATTGTGATAACCTCAATTGCCTTTTTGTACTACTGTGAATGCCACTGTTCAGCAAAAAGAGAAATCTATGTTGGCAGAATGAGGAATTGAAAATTGACAATTAGGAATTCTTAATAAAGATAACAGTGTTATCATAGTTTGGATTATCATGGGTACATCGTTGGCAAAACATAAAATTCTTAATGCAGACGGTTGCCTTGAAATTTCAAGTATTCTCAACTATTCTTTTTTTACAGTGTGATGTTATGATTCACGGGAAACTCTGAAGTGAGTTTTCAGAGCTTTACCTACTTATTTTTTCAAATCAAACCAATTCATGTAAATAAATAACTATTTTAGAGTAGAACTGGAGTTGTTTTGATGAAAAATATTGGGATCTTAGTGGTCGGAATGAGATTTAAAAACACCGGAAGTCAGAAATGCGAGTGTCAATTTCAATATCTGCCTCAGGCGGATAATTGTTTTAGTATAAGGCCAAATAAAAAAAAATAGTGTGTTTCCGGTAACCCGACCGATCGAGAATTTCGGCGGCGAAATTGCCGACCGTAAAGTTTTTATTACAAATTTCCCTCGATATTTTAGTGTAAGCGGCGTTAGTTTGTCATAATTTTTTGTTTCAACGCATTCAAGTTGTGAAAGAAACGATAAAAAGTAAAATGTTTCGCCACTTCTGTCAGTCCTCCTGCATAAACATGGAAGCGCACTTGTATACTGAAGGAGGAAGGGAAAACTGAGCCGAGCCGCCATTTTGAATCCTCATTCAAGGCTGTAATGCAAATTGCTTCCTCTTCAGTATACAAGTGCACTTCCATGGCAGGGAAAAACACTACATTTTGCCGCCTATGTAGTCCCCTATTTATACAAATAGGAGTCATTCAGGATTCAGCCATGTTTTTGCTCGGTGTTTTTGCTCGACCCAAGTTCTACAGTAGGCTAGGCGAGGCCGTCTGCTTTTAATGGAAGTAGCCGAGCCTAGGACGTTATTTTCACGTTATTTCTTGATAAGGTGTTTTCATGTTATTACATGAAAATATCATGAAATAACGTGATAATTTCGTATCATGAAATTACGTGATGTTATTACATGATAAATATATTGTAAAAACGTGATAACTTTGTTAACAATATCTTTTCACATAATTACTTGATTCTAAGCCAATTTTTTTTGAGTGTGGCAGCAATACGCTTCCGCAGATCATAACTCGAACTCTTGCGATATTTTTTTTTTATTCGTTTAAAGATTTAAAACACATTTTATTATGGTGTGTGGTATAAAGGATTCTGTGCCAAAGTACTATTTTGTAAGATGTTTACTTGTGTTAATTTTTTCGAACAAAATTAAAAAAAATTAAGAAAAAAAAAAAACTTTTTCCTACCTACCGACCTTATTTTAGTATTTCATGTTACCTGAAACACACTATCTTTTTTTTTTGGCCTAAATACACCGGTGATTATTTTAAAAACATTAAAAAATCATATCAAAAAACATTTATTTCAAAGTTCAAAACAACAACGTGGCGCAGACTTGTCACTTATCTACGCCCGATCGCATAAAATACTTTGTTTTGAAATCAATAAAATAAAATCACAATCCCAGCTTACCGCTGAATAGTTTTAGACCAACATTCATAGCGCCTTTAGTGCTTTTAGGAACAGCATTTTCTTTCATAATTTGTAATTCTTCCTCACTTACGGTGACGAAGCGACTGGCTGCCATATTGCCGAGGTGATTATCGAGAAATAGTCTGAATTTCTCGACCAATCAGCGCGTACGGTTTCCTATAATCATTTGCATATTTATACGAAAAATATACAGTATATTTGTCCTGAGGGTCTGCAAATTTTTGCACTCAAGTCCAAATGTGTTTTAAGTAAACACGTTTTCCGTTCTCAACACAGGGAAACGCTGAAAAATCAGGTCCTACAGATGCTAGAGAGGCGACGGAGATGGGAGATCAAGCTGAAAAACTGACCAAGTTGAAAAGTAAGTCAGCTGCAAATACAATTTTACCGCTGGAACTTTTTGAAGAAGTTATACAAACTACATGTAAACAGAAAACAAACTGGAAACAATCCTCCGGGTGTGTTGAGCGAGTGTGTAGTGAAGTCTGCAGTAGAGTAACAGTGTGTGTGTGTGTGAGAGAGAGATGGAATGTGCTTGCTCTGTGGGGATGCGGTCCTGTGCGATGAGGACATGCAGGGCGGAAATGTAAAGTAAAAGCACGCTATGTTCTTCCCTTCACGTTCGCAGAACGGCTCGAATTGCTCGACTGAGAGGAGGTGTGGGGGCTGGAGCTCCACCTATATACGCAAGAACCCATCCAGGAAGCAGCTGGTGTGTGGACTTGCGCTAGGTAGATTGTGTAAAGTGCTTGAACGCGATTCAAGTTTGGAGAAAAACACTCATGAAAATGGGTAACTTGCTATATTCAATTTTGATCCAAGCATGCTTCTTTTTTTTTTTTTTTCTCCCCCGTCCACATTTTTTTCCATAACACATGCCTCAAGCCCCCGTTTCCTGTTGTGGAGAGTCCGCAGATGCACATTCAGGAGCCAAGTTTTCAATTACATTGTCTTTGAATCAGGCAGCAAAAAGAAAATCACAACAGAAGCTCAAACTTGTTCACCTTCGGTCATGAAGTACGGGATTCGGAAGCGGCCTTCTAACACGCGCTGCCTTAACACAGGTAGGGAGGGACCATCAAAAGGCAAGGCTCCACACACCAGCACATAAAGGACCACCCCCAAGCTCTGCAAAACACACACACACGCACGCACAGTAAAATCATTAACAGTGCATAACCAGATAACTCAGCACACACACCACGCATTAAGTGTCAAGGTACAGGTGCACTCACATGACCCTTCTCTCTATCGCTCATGTACTCTATGGCGTACTGTTTGGTTTACACACTGACGTCAGACGAGATCAAGAGGTCACACAAACAGCCTGTCAGATGACTAATTAACCGCTCAGGTGTCCTGTAAATAAATGGAAGACTTTCGAATGCTTTTTCAGGCCACTTCATACCTAATGTAGACAACGGTGACATACCAAATATGGAAACACTCCTCAAAATAAGAAGGATCAGGAAAGGTGTTTATTCTCAGCGGGAAGTCATACCACCAAAGTGGGTTTTAGAGGACGGTATGGAATAAGCACTACATCTGGCCACTGGTTTTAATCCAGTATAAATACCATATTTGCTGTTCTGTCACCGTCAGCCAGATTACCCATCTTGCCTGGGGTGGATGTATATACCGTAAAATACCAAATAATAGCCGAGTTCCAATTAACCGCCGAGTTCCCTTTAACGGCCGGGTGTACGCGTGTGTTGTGACAAATAAAGGCCGGTTCCGAATACTCGCCGGGGTCTAAAAAAAAAAAAAAGCGTCCGAACGTTCTATCTAGAATCTTGAGGCCCAGCACTTTTCTGGTTTTCTGGTGTTTAAACGATTTTGCATTGCATAGTTTTCTACCGAAACAATATGAATGAATGAATGAATGAATGAATGAATGCAAAATGAAATTATTTCTATAATACTGTTTACAACATTTTGTTACGCAGGGGTGATAGCGTTCCGGCGCGCCGTGGCTGGGGAAAAAAAAAAAAAATCTAGTTCGCCCATTGTCCTGTGTCATTCTGAGATGCGCAGATAAACAGTAAAGGGAATTCGGAATTCCCTTTACTGTCTATCTGCGCATCTCAGAATGACACGTAACTTACACGTAACTTACGTGATAATAAACATGCCATTTCAATGTTATAATCTTGGTCTACCGTAATATTTCTTGAGGAATGCAACTCCGTAACTTTTGACAGCTGTCTTAGCCAATTACGTTTGACATGGGTGTGTGGGATATCACTTACGTCATCGAATGAGGAATACCCCTTTGGGTATACCCAACGAAAGCCAGCGTGTGTGGTGACATTGAGGACTGCGGGTTTCCAAGGTTGGACTGCTGCTTCTGTTAAACGACCTAAATTGCCGAATGCATGCGTCAAAGCACACACTGAGTTTTATTAAAGACCTTATACCATTTCACTTGCCCTTACCCATTCGGATCTGGAAGACGCTTTACAAAAAAGGTGAGCGCGTTCTAACATGCATTTCAGTCTGCTCGCGGCCAATCTAATCCAAGGGGCCTTTTCAACAAGTAATCTGTCGTGCAAGTTGGGCAGAAGCACGCGTCAGGCAGGCAACATGTAGGCCTACAAGTCAGTAACCTATTCAACTAACTTTCATCCGAACTTTAAGTTTTCTACGGGGTCGAGCCACCGTACCAACTCACTCGGGGAATAGGCTCATATCGGCCAAATAGGGAGACGTCTTGGAGAGAAACGTGAGAATGCAAGATGACAGTATGTAGCCACTGCAGGTCACTTATTTTTCAGCATAAGAAAAAACCCTTTGGTTTGACACTTCGCACCCTAATTATGTTGCTTCAACGTCGCGCCCTCCATGCAATTTCAGATTGACAGACATCGCGAAGCGCAAAGGGTGGAGGCTGCATGGGTGAGGGTGATAGCAAGTGACCATAACTTTGCAGAGTAATTAAATCACAGTGCTGCGCACAGACAATGGTGTGGTTTCTTGATTATTTTGTAAAGCATGCGCTTAACTAGTCATTAACAGGAAAAGGTGTGTGATTTATCCTTTATCCACCCTGACTGTGCCATGCGAAGATGCATTCTGCGTCTTCAAAATTCCCCGAAGTGGGCACCGTGCTATCTGTAATCTAACTCTAAACAAACTGTAAGTTATACTGGTTAAAAGTAGGCCTATCTGAGAATGATTTTTTCCCCGTTTTGAGGTAGATTTTGGGGAAGGTGTTTGTGAAGAAGGAATTAATCGCCTGTTCCAAATAGCCGCCTAGTCTCTAATACGCGCCGGGTCTCTTACGTGATTGAGACAAATAATAGCCCGGGCTATTATTTGGTATTTTACGGTATATAAATCGTACAGCCCACTGATTGCTCAAATATAATAACAATTACTATAGCCACATTCACTGGATATGAGCAATCGTGTGCTCTGATTGGCTACTCGGCTATCAGCTCATATACCGTGAGTAGAGAAAAACAAAATGGCAGAGTGCATCAAGTCAGATATATAACTTTGTTATCGAGCATTTAAAGTGCATATTCTGGACCAATTTCGTTTTTTTTTTTTCTATGAAAGCATGTCCCTTTACACACTCATCCAGAAGGGTAATTTTACACAAGGCCATCTGTCTACAGCAGAAAAAAATAAAATAACAAAACACGTCTGGAAAAATCCCAAGGGAGTCTGGAGCCAGATTCGTGACGTCACCTGCGGAGGCGCCAGCAGGCTGCGCGAGCTTTACACGGTTTCAGTGCACAGCCTGTGTAGACCAAGCGCTCCCGTTTCTCTCTCATTGTCCGGTCTTTTGGAAAACGATGAGTACTAATCCCATCAAGATTGGTGTTGCTACACCCTCCTACGATACATCTGTTAACCATTTTAATAATTACGCGATAACGTTGAAGAAATTTGCAGAAAACCACCAGGTCGTTTTCTCATAAACAAACCAGCGCTGGCGTAGGATTCAGAGGGAGGCGTCCCGCACGCGACGTCATGAAAGTCAATGTTTGCCGGGAAATCCAAATGCCAAGTTTTTTCAGAGGCGGACCAATTCGCCTCAAATGGCTCCATTTCAGCTGAATTTTTCTGGTATTGCGCACGGTAAAAAAATTGCAGAGAATGCAGAATGTTACAGATATTTGACCAAAGTTTAATATAAAATAGGAGAATTACATTGATCTTGCTCCTGAATTTACCCGTGATAGGCACTTTAAAAGAAACCGCAACAGCTAAAAGAATATAGTCCCGCTCGCCCCCAATATTGCATCCTGTTCCACACTCCAGCCCAGTCGGTGGCAGTAATGCACCTTTAAGTTGGTTTGCCAACCACCAAAAAAAAAACCTAAAGAAGAAGAAAATGGCAGCGCGCTTTGCTGAACCAACCGAGAACAAAATAAAACCTCTACTCAAAAACAAAACCCCAAAAAATAAAAAAAAGTGACAAAATATGAAATAAAAGTATTTGATGGTAAGAACGTATCTCTCTTTATTTTTCAAGAATTATTATTATAGCATTTTTCACAAATTGCTCCTGTCATTTCACCGGTTTGTTTACATTCCAAGCGGAAATGATTCTGTCAGTCGTTTTGTATGAAGTTTTTATTTATCGAATTGGCAAAAAATAAAAATGCTCTGTTTCTGAAAATCCAGTGAATGTGGATCGAATAAAAAACAAACAGATATTCCACTCAATCTCGTCGTGCATGGCTTATAACCGACTCGGTGCTACGAGCCTCATCGACTATCAGCTCCTGTACGACTTGATTTTGTGGAATAACTGGTGTCACTTGAGTCAAACAGCCTTTATTTTGGAAATGAAAAGCACCGTCTATCCAGTAACCAACAGCAATGTTCCACAGTAGTCTTGTGACTGTCATAACACCAAATTTTAAAGCTAGACCGCCTTTCAGATTTTTCAAGTGTAGGTCATAAAAAGAATTTTCCCCGACACCCAGTTATTTTTGTTTAGTGGACTGAAAGCTACTGAGTTCAAATCACAGACTTCCAATTTTATTAGTTTTTTTAAAATAGAACAATTAATGAATTTATCTCCATGTGACCCTAAATTCTCCGCTATTTTTTCCTGCTTCACCATGACCCAATTCAAGATACTACATCATGCATCACGTGGTGGGCTTTCCTCGTTCATGCAAGGCATTGTGGGATACAAGTTTGAAACAGGAGAGAAAAATGGAGGACGTGAGTGTGCGAATGAAACGTGAAAGACCGACTACAGTAACGGAAAGAAAGCGAGAAGAAAAGGCGTTATGTTCTAAACAAAGGAACGGAAACGCAGGACCAAACTAATAAATATCGGCGCTCAGCGAGCACCTCTGTGTGATCAGCTGTTCGTTTAGCGACAGAATGATGGAACTGTCAGTGCACGCTCAAAGGTAAACCTGCGCATGCGCACACACACACACGGACTTCCTCTGTCTGCTTGACTGCGCAAAGCCAGCGATTTCATGCACATTATTTGCTTTAATCCCCTCAAATTAAATAACTTCCCAGCTACAGAATGGCCTGATATTTTGTGAGATATTACAGAAATAAACATATATCACAATGACCACATTTCAGACAGAACTAAATTTCACCGATTTTATGAAATCGAAAGGCCGTCTAGCTTTAAGTTAAAAATGTTACGATCCATCACCAATATGGCTTCCTATTCGCTATCTAGCTCTAATACAAAGAATTCACGTGGCTCACTTCACGTCGGATATAAACGAGCTCTTTTTTTTTTGTGGCGGAACATTGATTATCTTAAGAGTTTTCACAGTTCCAAAGGTAAAATTGGTAAGTATTGGCACCCATGCCATCATGGTTCATGCTCAGTAGTTTTCAATCAAATCGACAGCACCACGTTTGTTTTTAACATTTTACGTCACGCACCTGCGTCTTTGTTTTTCCAAAGGAAATCAATTTGCAAAGTGGCATCCTACTTGCTCACATCTTTTACTTTTTTTTTTAATCTGCAAGGGAATTTACTGATGTAAGATCTCTAACACGATCTCATCATTGGGGCATTTCCTGTTGTTGTTGTTGTTGTTTTTGAAGTCACAAAAGGCTTACCCAGATGTCCAGCTGTGGTCCTTCGTATTGCTGTCCTTCAAACACTTCAGGGGCGGCGTACGGTGGGCTGCCACACCACGTAGCCAAAGGCTTTCCTGACTGGAAGAAGTTTGCAAAGCCAAAATCTAGAGAGAGAGAAAGAGAGAGAAAGGCAAGATGTGAGCGAGTGTAGGAATGGATGATAAGCATGACAGACTGCTCTGTTTTGGATGAGGGGGTGGACTGGCGGAAAGGAGACGAGTGAGACGAGCGAGATCATTCTCTCCAGCAGTGGCACAAAAATCAGAAGGGGATTAGAAGCCTGACTCACAGGAAGCACACGCTGACTGACAGCAGCCTGAATTACAGCAGCGTTTGTGCGCGTGTGTGAATCAGGTCATGAGGAGGTGGGAGAGATCATTACAGCGAGACATGCGCTCATTAACCCTCATTCCCCTGTGCGAGACGGTGTCTTTCACGTTGCAGGACGAATGCTTGTCATCTGACCTTCAGGAGAAGGTCCTGCTCTCGTGCAGAGGTTTTTCAATCAGAGCTGCGCAGCAGTAATGATGTCATTACAGTTCCATTGTCTCCATAATCAGAGCTTGGGGCCATCGTGATTAAGTGTAAATCTCCATTTGTGTCATTAACATCCTGGGCGAGGTTATGACCAGGAATAAGGGCCCAAAATCGACGGGAGTCTTAGGCAAACATTTCAGAACAAACCCAGCTTTAACCTTTCACACAACGCTGAGTTGAAGTAAAAACCGACATGCTATAATGCCACGTAACAGAAGCCGCCCTGATTACATAAACCCACTCAATCTGGCTGCTTTATCCCGTGATAACTGGCATGCATGTGCCACACCACACTCGGCGGGTATATCAGCATCTCACATCTCGATAACAGTACACTCTAGACTGCAAAACAAGCTGGAATGTTCGTGCAGTGAGGCTGGAAGCTGGTACAGTAAAGTCACAGCCAGGCTTTTTTTTTTTATGGTCAGACATGCTGGGCAAAGTGCTTACAGATTAGATAGAGAGTCTGTTCATGGCAGAACAATGGGGCAAGGTCACCAAATATGGCTTGCAAACAGAGCAAAGACTAATCAAATCCCCCACCCATCTGCAAAGTAAAATACCCATAGTGTCACCACAGGACACAGACAGGATCAACCTGAAACGGCTATACAAGAACAACGCAAAAACCCATGACCGCACTTGTATACAATTATCACGAGTAACGCAAGGTTACACAAACACAAAACACCGCCTTGATGAGTAAGATCTGAAACGGTTCTGTTTCAGAAGGCGAAGCAGGACAGATGATGTTCTACAACAAACCGACTTCAGGGTTGTTTTACAATCAGGGTACGCGAGCTAAAAATCACATTTAACACTTATTATCTTCAATATCAAAAGGCTTGACTAAATAGACTTGGTTGTTTATTGTAGCCCTGTGATAGCTCTATTTACCATGCAAAAAAAATTTGGTGATAACGTTATTTTTGGTGAACGTACACTACCGTTCAAAAGTTTGGGGTCACCCAGACAATTTTGTGCTTTCCATGAAAAGTCACACTTTTATTTCCCACCATAAGTTGTAAAATGAATAGAAAATATAGTCAAGACATTTTTCTGGCCATTTTGAGCATTTAATCGACCCCACAAATGTGATGCTCCAGAAACTCAATCTGCTCAAAGGAAGGTCAGTTTTATAGCTTCTCTAAAGAGCTCAACTGTTTTCAGCTGTGCTAACATGATTGTACAAGGGTTTTCTAATCATCCATTAGCCTTCTGAGGCAATGAGCAAACACATTGTACCATTAGAACACTGGAGTGAGAGTTGCTGGAAATGGGCCTCTATACACCTATGGAGATATTGCACCAAAAACCACACATTTGCAGCTAGAATAGTCATTTAGCACATTAGCAATGTATAGAGTGGATTTCTGATTAGTTTAAAGTGATCTTCATTGAAAAGAACAGTGCTTTTCTTTCAAAAATAAGGACATTTCAAAGTGACCCCAAACTTTTGAACGGTAGTGTATATGTTCCATTTGTTATTTCATAGTTTTGATTTCAAAACCTGTAAACGAGTAGACGTGTCCAAACTTTTGACTGGTACTATCATAAATGTTGTGAAATAGCAACGTTGTGAGTCAGAGTGTCACATCCTGCATGCTTTTCTTTCAAAAATATGGACATGACCCCAAACTTTTGAACGATAGTGTATGGCAATATATGTCATATTTAGCAAAATTACTCGTGTCATTTAGAAAAAGTGCTTTTTTGACCACAGGTAGCTCCAAAAGGGATGCACTTAAATCATTCTTTATACCATAAAGCAAATATTTGGTTCCATATCATTGGAAACATAGTTAAGTTTTAATGTTGAATGCCAGTAAGTTTTCAGACTATTTTGATCAAATTAGTATGTACAGTAATTGTGTCAAAAAAAAAAAAGTCCTCGCCGAGACAGCTAATTTTTCAATATAAAATAACATATCTAAAATGAGGGCGGCACGGTGGTGTAGTGGTTAGCGCTGTCGCCTCACAGCAAGAAGGTCCTGGGTTTGAGCCCCGGGGCCGGCGAGGGCCTTTCTGTGTGGAGTTTGCATGTTCTCCCCGTGTCCGCATGGGTTTCCTCTGGGTGCTCCGGTTTCCCCCACAGTCCAAAGACATGCAGGTTAGGTTAACTGGTGACTCTAAATTGACCGTAGGTGTGAATGTGAATGTGAATGGTTGTCTGTGTCTATGTGTCAGCCCTGCGATGACCTGGCGACTTGTCCAGGGTGTACCCCGCCTTTCGCCCGTAGTCAGCTGGGATAGGCTCCAGCTCGCCTGCGACCCTGTAGAAGGATAAAGCGGCTAGAGATAATGAGATGAGATATCTAAAATGATTATTTTCATCCTAAAATGTGGTCAAGATATTGGGACATAAATATTAGAGACAACTAACACAAAGCTTACAGCCTTCTATTTAAAAGCACTATGGAAGTAGTGGATTCTGAATTGTCAAAAAAAAAAATGTCCTCTCCGAGAATCACTTCATTTGTTTCTCCCAGCCCTGCTTAAAGCGACACTTAATTTTCTTTATCTTATAGCAGATTACACAAAACTACCATACACATATGTCAAAAAATTACCTGAAATCTGTTCTTTAACTTGTCCTTCACTTAAAAACTGGTACAAGAACCAGTTTGAATCAATTTGAATTTTGGACCCCTGTGACACAAACTTTATACCCTGATTGTAAAACAACCCTTCAGCAATCATGAACTCGACAGGAAAACGCTGCATCGGACCAGAAAACCTGAAGCCTTCATCGTAAAACGCTGGAGAACCTTAACATCAATAGTGTATTGTCTTTGAAATGGAGGACATTTTTTTTGGACTGACATGATTGTCTCACATATAAAAGGACAATTTATAAATTAACCTATTTATATAATCATGGTTTACCCATGTGGCTGTGTAGCACGATCAGAGCAACAAAGGTGATGATACATGGGGCGACTTTTTAGGCAATGCTGCCGCGCTTCGACACTTTCCCGCTGAGATTGCGCGACATCGTTTCTATCTGAACGATTTCGATCACTTTGGGCAACTTTTTCAGATCATCCAATCAGAGTGCTAGCAGCAAATCACATGACCACCTGAGAGGCTTCTGAAATTTGCAACAAAGATGGCGCCGTCTCTCTCCGGCAGTGGAGCGAAGAGAAAGAGAGACGACTTGTATCTTTTTACGGCGGTAAGTTGTTATGTGTAAACACAAAGTGGTGAATTTACCTCATCAAATGCTTAGAAAACCAACAGACATCTATTATGTGCTCAGATTGGAATTAAAACATCAATTTTTTTTTTCAAAGTGTAAACTGCTGTTAGCTGACCACCGTTCCATAGAGACTGAACGGGATTTAGCTAACTAGCATTGGTTTTTGCAAACATGGTTAACTGAAAGTTATAGCTAGCTGTGTAGGGATAACGTAAGCTTTCTTGCGTCAAGTTAAAAGTGATGGGCAGCTAATGATTTTTTTTTTGTGAGTTGTAATAGAGATTGTCGAACTTATCGTCTGATTTAATTCACATCCAGAGCACGACTACTTGTGGAACCCGAGGGTGAAACAGTACAAACTTCAGGATCTAAAAAAGAAAGAGAGCCTTTCAGGAGCTCTGCCACGCCCTTTTCCTCCTCAGCAGCATCTCCTGGTCCGTGTCCTTTTGTCCTTTTTGCCGAGATGAGAATTAAACCATTTTATTTTTTTCGCTGTCCGGTTTCCATCAAATCCTGCGCTCTGATTGGCTGGCGAGCAGGTCCGTATCCTACGATACGGACCCCAGTTACGGACCCTGGTTGCGGATTCGCTCGTTCACAACAACAACAAACATAGTAGCAATTTTTGCCAACATTTATCTTTTTTTTTTTAATAAGATGTATTTATAAGATTTTTATCAAAAATCTTACAAATTTTTGCCAGCATTTCTCAGCATAACAGCATTAATTTTACATCATGGATCACGATAACGACAGTGTTCACAGCGAAAGAGAGTTTTACTACCCTGAGGAAGAAGAAATAAAATAAAACATTTCAGGAGAAAGCTAAAAACCTGTAACTTGCTAACGCCGAGCAAAAACATGGCTGAATCCTGAATGGCTCCTATTTGTATAAATAGGGGACTACATAGGCGGTAAAATGTATTTTTTTTTCCTGCCATGGAAGTGCACTTGTATACTGAGGAGGAAGCCATTTGCATTACAGCCGTGAATGAGGATTCAAAATGGCGTCTTGGCTCAGTTTTCCCTTTCGGGTGCTCTCGTTTTCTGTTAGAATTTGGTAAAGAAAAAAATAAATATATTATTTACCAGCTTAAGGTCGGTCCGTATGGTGAAATACCGTGACCTCGGCCTTGAATACTGACCTCGACCCAGAGGGCCTCGATCAGTACTTTCAAGACCTCGGTCACGGTATTTCACGATACGGACCTCCCAGCTGGTAAATAACGTATATATTTTTTTTTTTGTGATATATGTGCCAGTTATTAGTTCTAGCATATGTGATTGAGGCTAGTAGCATTTTTAGAGATTTAAAACGTGTTTATTATTAACAGAATAATGTGTTTATTTTGACTTGTAAATGTTAGAATAATGGCAAATTATCTTCTGACCAGAGGATCTATTCAGTTTTGTTCCAGAAGTGAGACTTACTTGAGCGAAATAAAGGCTGAAGCCAAGAGAAAAGTGAAAATGTTTCAGTGTCCATCTTTGCGGTGTACATCTCCCTGGCAATAGATTTGCTCTTATCTGATTGGTTGTTGCCAATTGTCTGTTGCCCCGTCTCTCACCTGGTTGCCCATTGCTGGGCAACACTGCCCAAAACGTTGCCCCATGTATCAACACCTATTATCAGGCTTATCTCCTGTGTGGTTAGAGAAGGCAGGATGCAAGTGCGTAGATACGGTGAGCTGTTTAACAGAAACGATCCAAAAATCATTGTCATAGTCCGGTCCGTACTGGGAGTCCAATCACAGGCAGGTTGAACTGACTGAATTATCTACAACCCCTTATATTAATAATAACAGTCTTAGGATGAGACGAGGCGATACCAACTTCCCAACAACGGAGCAATACAGTAAATTTCCTGTGGTTTTTGTGGTGTCCAAACACAATCAGTCAGAAACTGAGGCACTTCCGTGTTTCGTGGGGAAGTCATGGCCAAAAGGTGAGATAAGCAGCTTTGGGACCAAAAGGTTGCTGGTTTGATTCCATAAAACAGCAAGAATGGCTGAAGTGCCCTTGAACAAGGCACCTAACCCCCATCTGCTCTGGGTATGTTGTACGTTGCTCTGGATTAGAGTGTCTGTTAAATGCCAGTAATGTAATGTTTTGTACAACCAAAAATTCCTCATGATGAAAAAACCAGCACCATCTTTCAATGGGCAAATTAAGATTTTAATTTACAAAGGAGGGGTCGCATAGTGCTTAGCGCTGTCGCCTCACAGCAAGAAGGTCCGGGTTCGAGCCCCGGGGCCGGCGAGGGCCTTTCTGTGCGGAGTTTGCATGTTCTCCCCGTGTCGGCGTGGGTTTCCTCCGGGTGCTCCGGTTTCCCCCACAGTCCAAAGACATGCAGGTTAGGTTAACTGGTGACTCTAAATTGAGCGTAGGTGTGAATGTGAGTGTGAATGATTGTCTGTATCTATGTGTCAGCCCTGTGATGATCTGGCGACTTGTCCAGGGTGTACCCCGCCTTTCGCCCGTAGTCAGCTGGGATAGGCTCCAGCTTGCCCACAACCCTGCACAGGATACATGGTTACAGATAACAGATGGATGGATTTACAAAGGCCTTTGCCGAAAGACTCGTGAAAGCCTTACAGATTTACTTGTGTTCACTGGCTGCCCCAACAGCTGCCCTTGAGTTTTGATAAAATGGCTTTTCCACTATTTTCTGAGCACAGGAGGTGTCTCAATTCTTCTCCATGGTAATTGTAGATATGGTGCATGGAAAGTAAGTTGAAACCATGTCTGTAAAATCTCACCCATCAAACCATTGACATTCAGTCAGTGCTCTGTACTGATTTCCTAATGAGTGGCTTCTTGTTTCTCATGCAGCAGAGTTTCCACGTCAAACACATTCATGCTGATTTCATTTGTTCCGGGATAAACACTGAACATGGACGTGCTGTCTGTTTTTGTATTTGCCCCATCCGATCTTTATGAAGGCATTTGACATACAGTCTGTTCAGCTGCAAACAGAACTAGCTTCAACTTCACTCTGCTCCATGCAGGACACGTTGATTTATAAAGGTAGATTCAATCAGAGGAGGTCAAAAGATGAATGGCATGTCGGAGCTGCAATTTGGTCTCGATTCCTGTGAGTAATGGAAAAAGAGACTGAGGCCAGGAGACAAAATGATGGAGGGATTAATACGAAGGGGAGGTGAGAGGTACGAAGGGAGGGGAGGTGGAAGAAAAACATCTGAGATGTGTGAGGCAGGGATGGTGAAGACTCCTTCGAAGAGCTGACCCACTTTACAAGCTGAATGCTGAGCAGTAGAGATTGACGTCAATGCTGCCCCAGCTGACACTGCAGAGGTGAGTCCTTCAGTGCTCCATACCGCAATCACTCATTCTTATCCAACTCTCTGACTACCGCTCTTATTAAAGCACAAGCACATAACAGCTAGCTTGGATAGTGTGTTAACAAAAGCTTGTACACAGGTCAGCAAGCTCTTTCATAATGGAACCCTCCTGTGGACCCAAATGTGTACTGGGTTCACAACCACTCTCAACGCGTGAGCACAACAGCCTTGCGCAAGTCTCTGGGGATTCAGTCGTGACACGCTTTTCTGCCGTTTCACAATCGTCCAACGTCCATGACGTGTCTTCCATTCCTACATGTTTGCTTAGGAAGATGACCAAACCGGTAATTGATCCTGGGAGCACAGATCTGGGGCACATCTGTTTCACACTTTGATGCGACGGTACAAATGCACATGGCTGATCACTGAGTGCAAAGTTTGACCTCTCCCTGAGCTCCACATATAGACATCCTGTTCTTTTGAGCTGCAGATAAAAGGCTACTTTAATGCTATGACCTTTCTCTGAGAGCCTGCAGATCTAGGTGGCTTCTGAGGGTTTACCAAAGCATCAAATAGAGGGTCAAACACTCTACTAGAACCACTGTACTGTTAGTCTTTGGCATGGATGGATGGACTTTATTTCAACAGGGTGGCCCATTCAGCACAGCTGGTATCCATAGGGGTCTTGCAAAACCATACCGATCCACAACTTCAAGAATACAATACAAGACTACACTAATGTACAATTTCAAAAATGCGTTACAACAATCTTTAAAAATTTCATTAACATGATTAATCCAACAAGAGTGCTCTGAGAGCACAATATCCCCCGCTGGCAACTCGGCCATAACTCTGGTAACATGTGACTGAATTGAACAAAATTGCAATATGTGTATTATGGACATATAACAAGGAATCCTGCCAAGTTTTGTGAAATTCTTCCAAAAATTGTGAGAGGAGTCGATTTCAGAAGGCGAGTACCCTTCTTGGGACGGACAGACATCGCCACGACGCAATCCCCCTTCGGGCCTTTTGGCCAGCGGGGGATAAAAATTGTGCGGGAAGTTGATTTCAGAAAGTAAGCACACCTTGATGAAATTGCCAAAGTTCAAGTTTGTTAATAATCAAGGGCATAACTCTGGTAAAATTTGCCCAAATTAAACGAAATTTCAATATGCGTAGAACTGTCATATAACAAAGCCTTCTGCCAAGTTTGGTGAAATTCCTCCACAAATTGTGAGAGGAGTTGATTTCAGAAGAACGTACACCCTCATGAAATTGTCCTAGTACAAGTTATTTAATCAAGGGTCAAAACTCTGGGAAAATTTTTTCACAAACTAAATTGAATCGCAATCTGCGTATTACTGTCATATAACAAGGCCTTTTGCCAAACTTCAAGAAATTCGTCCAAAAATTGTGAGAGGAGTTGATGTCAGAAGGCGAGCACACCTTCATGAAATTGTCAAAGTACAAGGCTGTTAATGAACGGCTGCAACTGATAAAACGTGACCCAATTTAACGAAATTACAATCTGTGTATTACCGACATATAAGAGAATCCTGCCAAGTTTCGTGAAATTAATCCAAAAATTGTAAAAGGAGTTGATTTCAGAAGATGAGTACCCTTCCCAGCGGGGGATAAAAATTCAATTAATACCATCACCATGGTCTCAAGAAAAAAGAAACACAACAAAAACCAAGAAAAAAGACATATCAAACGAACAAAAATATCATAAAAATTATATAATATAAATAAGACTACCAAAAATATGACATAATGAGCCTTTTAAATTGATTTAGAGACGTAGTTGATTTAACATTTGCTGGCAATGAATTAAAAAGTATTGAACCTGAATATCTTAAAGTTCGTGTACAGAGTGTAAGCGTAGGTTTTGGGAAATGCAGGTCAGATTTATTTCGAGTGTTATAACTAGGAATACAAGTGAAAATAATCGCTCAAATATTTAAGAACTAAATTAAGGCATTTGCATACGAACAAACACTTAAGAACTTTTCTGTTCGTCCCTAAATCAATCCAGTTTAAAACTTCTGTAGCATCTTTACAGGAGTCTCGCCTGGTGATGATGCGAGTAGCGTTATTGGTTTTGTAGCCTCTGTAAGCTTGTGCAACTTCCAACGGATAAACGACCCCATACACTGTCAGCATAGTTTCGAACTGGTTCGATTATACTACGGTAAACACATTTTGCAGCTTTGAAAGTGAGACAGTGTCGAACACGTGAGAAAAGACCCAAGCATTTAACCACTTTATTGTAGACCCGTGCTGTAGTCGAGTCACTAAACCTCGAGTCCGAGTCCAGTCTCGAGTCCCCAGTGTTTAAGTCCGAGTCATTAAATAAAAAAAAATTCGAGTCGAGTCCAACACTCCAACCGCACCATTTGACGGCAGCTGTTTCAGCGCCATTAACATTAGTTTGTTCTTGAACATGGCGTATGAACAGGTGAATGTGCTTCTCTTTATCAGGGAGTGCGAAGTATTCTGTCAGAGATGGTTGGGAGATGGATGTAAGTGCAGAAGGTGTGTTTATTAATACAAGCGAAGACGGTAAGCAATCCAGAACGGCAGGCAGAATCGTAAAGCGGTGAAATGGGCAACAGGTCGAGCGAGGCACAAACAGGCTATCGTAGACTCGGCAGAATCAAAGACGAGAAACAGGAAATCAGGGATCAGGAAACCAAACAACGAAATAAGGCTCGGTAATGTGTCAGCAATGCAACTCAATACTTCGCAAAGTAAGTGTGTTTTCACAGTTTTTATATAGGCATGCTGTTTGTGCCTTAATCCTGTGCAGGTGCGAGTCGTTTACGAGCACTTGGTGCGCGCACTGTCCAGAGAGCGCCCGAGAGTCTATCTGATGCACATGCCAAGGTGTGCCGGTGTGACACTCTTACACGAAATTAGTACAAAGATTAATGTAGATATAAATATCTTATGCCAAATTATTGTGGCATGTTACAAAAAAAATAAAGAAAAAATCAGAGTCCTCGTCTCCATTCTCCGAGTCCTAATGCAGTTAATGCACGAGTCCGAGTCCAAGTCATCAGTGCTCAAGTCCGAGTCAAGAGTCCTTAAAATTAGGGCACGAGTCGGGCTCGAGTACTACTGTACAAGCCTGTTGTAGACAAAGTCAAAATGTTCCTTCCACGTAAGATTTTCATCGAGCATAATGCCCAGATAGTTACATTTTGTGACTCTTTCTTTCCATGGTCTTTCCTTTGAGTTGGAGAATGCAATCTGCAGTGACTTCTAACTTCTGTCTTGTTCTAAGGGGTAGTCCTTTTGTCTTACTCTGATTTAGTACCAGCTGACTTCCCTCCATCCACTGCTCAACACGGTTTAGATCTTCTTGTAACGCAGCCTTGATTGTACTTACGTTGGTTCCAGAGACGTGCATGACAGTATCGTCGGCATACAGGCTGATCGGAGAGCTTTTTAAACACTGTGGCAAGTCATTTATACGAACGACAAGAAGTAAAGGCCCAAGTAAAGAACCCTGTGGGACGCCATAATCAAGGTTGTAGACTAGGTGATCAGTCCTGTTCGTACTGTACTTTTTAAAAACGTGGAGTTCAATACTTTCTGAACCAATTTCAGCTCTGACCTCTAACTCCATAATGTTCCAATTTATGAAGAAGACGTTTACTCGATCGAAAGCCTTTTTAAGGTCAATAAAGACTTCAGATGCTTTTCTCGCATATCTATTATGTTTCTGTACGCTTATCTGGCCACGAGCTTCAGAATCTTAAAGGCTGCAATCTGATTGGCTCTTCACTTTTATGTGCACTTTAGTACTTTGGTTTTGGATGGGAGCACTAAAATGAGCCTTTTGGAACAATATAAGGTCACTGGATTAAAGAAGAAAAATTCTTTGAAAGAGTATAAAATAAACACGGTTGGCAGTTTGCCATGTCAGTCAAAAGCCCTCTTTCTGTGAAAGTAGACGGTTCTTGTTATCTGTAAATGGACCAGACTTGCAAGTCAGACTTGTAAGACGAGACAAATCATCTGCGTACGTCTCATCTCATCTCATTATCTGTAGCCACTTTATCCTGTTCTACAGGGTCGTGGGCAAGCTGGAGCCTATCCCAGCTGACTACGGGCGAAAGGCGGGGTACACCCTGGACAAGTCGCCAGGTCATCACAGGGCGTCTGCATGAAAATCATAAATTGCTTGTTATTTCCTTGCTAAGTCGAATTACTGTAAGGTGCATTTATAAATATAGCTTCATGCTATCGTGTACAAGTGTCTCTCTCTCTCTCTCTCTCTCTCTCAGCTGGATAGTCCATATACTGTAGCTGTCATCCTGGGAACAGAGCCCAAGCTGGACTGCTGGCTGTTAATACCTTGTAGCCCAGAGTAAATAGTGTTTGTGGACGGCTGTGTGGTGTATCTGTCTGGTCAGCACAGGATGTGCCCGTTACAGCCTGCTGACTTCATTACCTCCAGAATATCAGATCCGTTTCTTGGCGCTCCACCTCCTAATCAAAGCACACCTACTCATCAAGCTGAACCTGAGTCAGATCAAATCAAATCCCCCCTTCTTCATTTTGCAGGGACGTATCTCGCTCGTATCATTTCACTTGAATCTGGCTCTTGTTAAAGTCACTACCAGGAACCAGACGTGTCTGGCCCGCGTGTGTTTAAGCGCCGCTATCATGTCCTTATCTCCTTCCACACATATCATTTTGCATCATCCGTATTAATAACCGCAGCATGTGTTTAGTGTAAGCAGTGTTCCTGGAGGAACCGAGGGACTGAGCCAGGAAGGATTGGAGAAGCGCTGAAGTCACTGGATACACAGCCGAAGGATGAAGTCAGAGGGACAATTATAATCAGCGAAGGGCTCGCTTTAAAGCGCCCACGCACATACCAAGGAGGATGGGGTGACACGACCATGGAGTACTGTATGCAAGGGTGTGGAACTAATATCAGAGAATTACTCTTCCACACTGTCATGAAGTTACAGTTAACTTGGAAAAAAAAAAGTTATTAGGATTTACTTTATAACGCCGTGATGTTAAATTCTCAAATCTGATTGGTCATAAAGTCGTGATGATTAGTTCGTCAGCAATGTCGGCGGTAAATCAACGCACAGGTTTACATTAATGGGCTCGGTCTAATATATTCTTGTTTCTATAGTAACCGCTAATTCACAGGGTCTTGTATGATGGATGCACCACATCAGACATAATGGGTGTTCACACGGCAACTTTTACTCCGGTGTAGCACCGGGACTGCCCCGGTAGAGCGTTCACACGGTACAAAGTTATAGCGGTGTCGCCCCTGAAAGCTGCTTAAACCGGTGCAAATCTAACCCTGCTCGGGAGGTGGTTTAAGAAATTTACTCCGGAGTAAGTGCTAGTTTGCGGGGCAGCTCCGATATAAAATGGGACGTCTGAACGCTACAGGGGTAGACTCGCTACGCGTGAGGAGAGTTGATTACATACGGGCATTGCATAATTTGCATCCTGGTATTTTGTGCTTCCAAAATGGCGAATATCAACAACAACAGAACTGCGTGTCTTCCAGTGTTGCCAGATTGGGCGGTTTTAAGTGCATTTTGGCGGATTTGAACATATTTTGGGCTGGAAAACGTCAGCAGTATCTGGCAACACTGGTGTCTTCATCCACGTTGTTTTCCCGGCGCTTGGTGATGCCATGACAACCGGGAAAAGGAAGTACATTTTCACGCATGCTCATATTTCATTTCCGCATTATTACTATCGTATAGCACGGTCGCAAAAACTGCTGTGTGAACGCAAGTGAGCTGCACCGGTGCTAACACGCTTCTCTCTAGTAAGCAGGTTTGTGACGTGTGAACGCTCCACAAAATTTACACCGGTGTAAGATATATCGCAACAAAATACATCGGTGCAGCATCGATGCAAATATGTGCTGTGTGAACACCCCTATATATGGCGAATAATAAATGAATTAAAAAAACAACATGATGCCACTAAACATTTTCTATACAGATTTTATTGAACATTTATGGAAAGAGTTTCTAACTCCAGAACTTTGTAGCAGTTAAAATTAAGGCTACTGCTTTTTTAAAATTGTAATTTTATGAATTATAAGAAAAACTTTAGAAAACTGCTGTAGAGGAATAAAACACCGATGTGCTCTTATCGGAAAATAATCAACTTTGAAGTGGTCACAGTATATACGTCATGATTACATGACTGCATTCATATCATAGCAAACCCCGTCATGTTTTATTACTTATTCCTTCTAATAAGTAGAATTGCTGTACTTGACTTTTATCGAGTGTGAACCATTCATTACATTTCACAATTAAGACCTACACCTGGTTAATTCTAAGCTTTAAACATGGATAAATAAATCTGTGTGTGTCTAGTGCTTACTTCCAGTCATCATTTGCCTGCTTCTGAAACACTGATGGTCCTGTTTTACCTGCGATCTTGATGTTCATGTGTCCATCCAGCAGCAGGTTCTCAGCTTTCAGGTCCCGGTGTACAACGTTGCGGTTGTGGCAATATTCCACTGCAGACAGAATCTGCCAGAACTTGCGACGGGCTTCGGGCTCACTCAGCCGTCCGTGTTTGGCCAGATAGTCTGAAAGATAAACGTGAGGACTAAATCAGTCGCCTCCAAAAGTATTGGAGCAGCAAGGTCAATTATTTTGTTTTTGCTGTGCATTGACGACATTTGGGTTTGAGATCAAAAGAAGAATACGAGACAGTAAATCGGAATTTCGGCTTTCGTTTCCTGATATTGACATCTAGATTTGTTAACCAATTTAAAACATGGCACCTTTTGTTTGAACCCACCCATTCCATTTTTCAAGTGATAAAAACTATTGTAACGTGACTGACCGGCATTGCTTGTTGCCCAGGAGTGACCTGTTAGATTGATTTTTTTTTTTTTAAATAATTAATAGCTCTGAATGTCTACTCGTGGTTTGAGCCCTGGCTTTTGCCTCCGAATACTGCACTTGTTAAAAAAGGATAAACCAACATGAAGACCAGAGTGCTGTCTTTGGGGGGGAAAAAAAGGGAAAATCAAATCGGAGCCATTGCACTGGGAATAGCCAATACAAGTTGGAATGTCCTGAAAAAGAAAGAAACTACTGGTGTACTAACAACCAGATATCAAACAGGTCAGCCAAGGAAAAAACACCAGCAGTTGATGCCAGGAACCTAGTGAACACCCAAACAAGAACATCCAAAAACAACAGTCAGTGACATCACCAACAATCTGCACAAGGCAGTGGTGAAGGTATCACAATCGACCATTTGAAGAAGATTTAGAGAGCAGAAATATGGAGGCTATACTATGCGATGCAAACCATTCATCAGCAGTAAAAATCAGAAGGCCAGATTGGAATTTGTAAAGAAAATACAAAAGACGAGTCTCAAAAGCTCTGGAATCAAGATTACCCTCGACCAAAGTGATGGAAAGGCCAAAGTACATAGAATGAAAAGTTCTGCTTGTGATCCAAAACATAGGAGTCACGGTGGAGGTAGTGTCAGGGCTTGGGCTTGTATGGATGCTTCTGGAAGGGGCTCGCCAGGCTTGTAGCACTTGAATCCAGGACTCGGACTCGAGTCCGACTCGGGCCCTAATTTTAAGGATTCATGACTTGACTTGGACTTGAGCACTGATGATTCGGACTCGTAAATTGGAGACGAGGACTCGGATTTATTCTTTATTTTTTGTAACATGCCATAATAATTTGGCATAAGATATTTATATCTACATTCATTTTTATACTAATTTCGTGCAAGAGAATGCACATCCACCTGTTCATACGTCATGTTCAGGAACAAACTAACATTAATGGCGCTAAAACGCCTGGAGAGACGCCGCTAGGATTGTCCGCTTTGCTTATACAGACTTCTCGTGCAGTGGGAAAAAATGCACTGCCGTGTGTTCCATATGTAGAAGAACTATCGAGGAGACGACGGGGACGACCTCGAACTTCAATCGTCGTTTGGTAAGACTCCACCCAGAGAAGGAAGTGACACGCTGTGTTCATTGCTCTGTTGATAGTGGGCGGGGCTTGCTGAGCGATGAACTAGCTAGTGTTAACCCTCTCTCATGTTATTTGCCCTGTTGATAGTGGGCGGGGCTTGCTGAGCGATGAACAAGCTGTTTAGCCGATTAACTAAAACAGGGCAGTCGAGTAGGAACGTTAGTCCAACACAGCAGCAGAGACGCTTTCACATAAAGGCAGCGACAGACACCGTCAAATGGTGCGGCTGGAGTCTTGTTCTCAGACTCGACTCAGATCAATAGTGGACATGACTCGGACTTGAACACTGGGGACTCGAGGTTTCGTGACTCGACTACAACACTGTGGCTCGCTAATCTTTATTGATGATGTAACTCCTAACTGGTAGCATCAGAATGAATTCACAAGTCTACAGAAACATTCTATCTGCCAATTTACAGAGAAATGCATCCACTGTACAACTCCGAATCAGAAAATTTGGAACGGTACGGTGAAATTGAAATTAAAACCGAAAACAATGATTTGTAAACAAACAATCTTTGACCTGTACTGCATTCAGAACAATACAACAGCACATTGTTTAATGTTTTACCACGTGAATATTATTTTACAACACATTAAAAAAGTTGGGACAGTAAAACATTTAGCACTTTACACTATTTCCGTTCCTTCTCTCAACACTTATAAGATGTTTAGGCACCAAGTGATGAAGCATTTCGGGTGTTATTTTGTCCCATTCTTCCTGCAAACAGGTCTTAAGGTGTGAAACAGAACACGTCTTTGTCATACTTTTCATTTCATCATTTGCCACACATTCTCTATTGGGGACTAATTACCAGCTCTAAATTACCCCAGTCACAACTTGTTTTGGAATGTGTTGCAGGCATGAAATCAGGAACGGATGTATAACCTAGATGTTTAGGCACTCCCTAAAAGCGGAGCTTCTGATGACTGTATGAGCAAAATATTTGCAAGGGCACAAAATCAACCTGAATAGAATAATAATATTACAGCACCATGAACTGTGTCGTGTCGTGTATTTCACGTCAGTAAATTTTGGTGATACCAATAATGAGATCCACATTGTAGTTATGAATATATATTTATTCCTTTCTTTGACACCGCATGCCGTGTGCCAGAAACAACACCACAACATTTATTATGGTGCAACTCTGCTGGGTACCTGGTGGACAGCAGTGCACCAGCGCTTTCACTTTACAGCATTACTCTATAGTTAAGATCGAATGTCAAACTTGATGTCAAACAGTTGTCTGGTTAAATCTGTCACATCTGCACGCAGCACCATTCCGACTAAGGCGACTCATTTTAGATTTTTCGGATCACAGATCTGCCGACAGCAGTTAAATACTACCGCTAGAAAAATAAAAAGTCTGTGCGTATTTTTATTTTTAGTTTAACCGCCGAAACGTACTAAAAGAAATGTAAAAAAAATAGTCACATATTTTTCTTGTAACAGCACTGTATCCCTGGTACTAGGCCATATTTCTTTAAGTAAAAAGTATTATAATTGCAAATATAAACGACAATGTGTGTTGTATATATCCACTTCAGCCGAGTCCGAAAACCAAACTATTTACGACATTGAGTATTCACTTGAATGTTTTTATGGTATTTACGACCACTTTACGACAGTGTCAACCTCGTGCTGATCATGCCTGACGCTGACAGCATGGATTCCGAGCTATCGCCTCAACTGTACGTCAGCATAAAGTGTGGTAAAGAAAAGTCTTTTCACTGTCTCACTAACCAAAACGTGGGCGATTTCGTCTCTCAAGCGTTGAAAGTAAACAATGAAAAGATCAAAACGATTTTTGCTTCTCAGAAAGAAGGTGGCGATGTAACGAGCGCGATGCCGAATATGCCTGCCATAACGTTAGTTCACGATTTTGGCTGCAAGTATCTGACTGTGGAATTAGAAGAGGATGGTGCCGCAGAGAGTCCTATCGAATCAAGTAGCATGAACGTATCAGCCTTCGATGTGCTCATGAGAGCTCAACGGTCATATGACCACATACCTTCAGAGAAGTAAGTACTGGAATGCTAGTCCGTGTTATAAACTTATACACAAGAACACACACACACACACACACACACACACACACTAATATATATATATGTGTGTGTGTGTGTGTGTGTGTGTGTGTGTATATATATATATATATATATATATATATATATATATATATATATATATATATGTGTGTGTGTGTGTGTGTGTGTGTGTGTGTGTAAAGTGTATCTCTTGAATTTAAATCATTTTATCATCTTAATCCGACATTGAAATTTTGCCATGCAAAAAAAAAAATTGGACAAGGACACTTTTATTTTTATTTCGACCGACATTATCAAAAATATGTTGAAAAAATCCGTGAACCTAAAGATAAAAAATGGGTGGCCTAATGACCATGCACCTGTTCCTGATTACAGCACAATCACAGCACATACATATAAGGACTCTGAGTAACGCACAGACTTTGCGAAGTATACCCTCTGTACCCTGCGTCTAACATTACCAAGCCTTGTATTTTGTGTCGCTTTTCTGGTTTTGACCCAGTTTGTGTTTTTGGACTGTGAGTATTGTATAACCGCTGATATCCTCAATTTTCCTCAATAAATAAATGGCCATGTATAATATTTGTGTCTCATTTGTTTAACTGGGTTCTCTTTATCTACTTTTAGGACGTGTGTGAAAATCTGATGATGTTTTAGATCATATTTATGCAGAAATATAGAAAATTCTAAAGGGTTCACAGACTTTCAAGCACCACTGGATATTGTGTGCAATGTTTATTTTGTAAAATCATTTTTGCTCATTTTTTAACAATTCTGGAGCACTGTATATAAAAGTTATCAGTGTTATTTAGTAATGTTCAAGACAAAGTGGACAGATAGGTTTAAACAGCAAACCAGATTCTGTGAATTTCTTCTCATTAATCTTTTGTTTGTTACCACAGAAAGAAAACTGAACTGTCTACTTTTTTTTGTTGTTTAAATGACACAAATTCAGAAAAGCACACGCTTCCACAAAGCTACAAGTATCAACACTGATCATTAGTAGTATAAAATGCTAACCCAGCACTACAAAAGACGTGAGCAGGTTTGCTTTGTCATGAGCCACTGTTTTACATGAGCTTTTCTCGTGTGAAAATGAGGCATGAGCTTGATGCAAATCAGCCACAATGGATGCAGATCAGGCAGCTTGAATACTGTTGTGATAAAAAAAAAAAAAAGGCTCTTCAGACTCCATCAAGCATCCGAATAACAATATTAAACTAGAAGGGCACTCGGTAGAGCGTATACCTCCACCAAGCCACATATTCTCATCTCATCAAGGTGATGTACAGTAGATGTGCCTTTTCATACTAAGAAATTTTGATAAAAAGAAATTTTAATTTTTCACGTTTCCATGGAAACAATTTCAGACTTAGTCTCTCAGGTTAGTCTTAAGGGTAGGTTTTGTTTCCGGAGCAGAACTTGCAAACTATGAGTGGTATGGTCTTGAAAGTTGGTATACGTGTTGATTCAGTAATGTATATGTGCCTTTTGATACTAAGAAATGTGAGAAATTGTAATTTTTAGCTCGCCTGGACCAAAGGTCTGGTGGGGTTTATGCTCTGGGCTGCTGAGGTCAGTGTAAAGAGGTCGGGTTGGTTTCCTGCAGCAGAACTTGAAAAATGTCTCATCATCTCTAGCCGCTTTATCCTGTTCTACAGGGTCGCAGGCAAGCTGGAGCCTATCCCAGCTGACTACGGGCGAAAGGCGGGGTACACCCTGGACAAGTCGCCAGGTCATCACAGGGCTGACACATAGACACAGACAACCATTCACACCTACGGTCAATTTAGAGTCACCAGTTAACCTAACCTGCATGTCTTTGGACTGTGGGGGAAACCGGAGCACCCGGAGGAAACCCACACGGACACGGGGAGAACATGCAAACTCCTCACAGAAAGGCCCTCGCCGGCCCCGGGGCTCGAACCCGGACCTTCTTGCTGTGAGGCGACAGCGCTAACCACTACACCACCGTGCCACCGCCACATATTCTCAACAACAAAATCAAATCACTTGAATCTAGGATAATACTAAAGCTGTACACCAAATTGAATCAAAATCTGTTTACTATTTTGAGTTACACTGGGAACGGACAAATAAATCCTGGATCCACATACACTACCGTTCAAAAGTTTGGGGTCACCCAGACAATTTTGTGTTTTCCATGAAAAGTCACACTTTTATTTCCCACCATAAGTTGTAAAATGAATAGAAAATATAGTCGAGACATTTTTCTGGCCATTTTGAGCATTTAATCGACCCCACAAATGTGATGCTCCAGAAACTCAATCTGCTCAAAGGAAGGTCAGTTTTATAGCTTCTCTAAAGAGCTCAACTGTTTTCAGCTGTGCTAACATGATTGTACAAGGGTTTTCTAATCCTCCATTAGCCTTCTGAGGCAATGAGCAAACACATTGTACCATTAGAACACTGGAGTGAGAGTTGCTGGAAATGGGCCTCTATACACCTATGGAGATATTGCACCAAAAACCAGACATTTGCAGCTAGAATAGTCATTTAGCACATTAGCAATGTATAGAGTGTATTTCTGATTAGTTTAAAGTGATCTTCATTGAAAAGAACAGTGCTTTTCTTTCAAAAATAAGGAAATTTCAAAGTGACCCCAAACTTTTGAACGGTAGTGTACATATCCAGATCTGCATCAAAATCCAATTGACTGTTCCTCGGCCCATGGCTCAAAATTTCATCCAAATCAGTTCACTACTTTTTGAGTTACGTTGGGAACAAACAAACAAACGGAGGCAAAAACGTAACCTCCTTGCACAGAGGTAAACATTACCAGAGAGAAAACTGACAGTGGAAAATAGTTGAAAATGCATACAATTATTTAAAATAATTAAAGAATAAATCATTTCGCAAAAACTATTCCGTGTGATGTGCTTTGAGAGAGGGTATGCACCTTTCTCTGTGCAGTGTGTGTGTGGTGTTTTTCCACCTCGCTGTGGTGAGTTTACCGGCTTTACCCAATAGCTCACTCTGATTGGTTCTAGCGCTCAAGTTTCTGTTTGGCCACAAGTCACCTGACCGAGTTTTTCCTTTTCTTTGGCAGACTGTTGCTTACACTAGTTTTCGCCACTGTGGTTAATTTATAGCTCACACACACACACACACACACACACGTAAATACTACTGGATTACACTACAGAGCAATGTTCACAAGTTCTAAACTCAAAACCTGTGGCAACAACAAAAACAATTCTAACCTGAAGAGCGCTTCGATCATCATGATGAAATTATCCGTACTGAATGGAAGGTGTGCAATGTCCGCAAGTCACCTGACTACATTCTTTTGTTGTTGCTATGGAAACATATGATCAGGAGACATCGCACACTTTTCCCTTCGAGCAAATTCTCCATTTTAAAAATCGCAATAAACGATTTCGTTGTCCAGAGCCAGAAGCCTGAAACAGAGACAGGAAGCCAAGCATTTACGCCATTTCACGTGTAAGCAAAGTTAAAAACAGTGCGTTTTCTATCTCATCCTTTTACAAATTGGCACAGACGAGTGCCAGAAAGCGCTGGTCAAAATCAGTATGATTCAAAAACTGGTCAAAAAATTTGTATGATTCATATTATTATTATTTCGAAAATGTTTTTCGGTCAACATTTTTGTTTATTTGTGCTGTTTTTGGCCATTTTCCAGTGGCACTCATAATAAAATCGTTAATTGACATTAACTACTGTATATACTTGTCTAACGTTATCTATCCATTATCTGGAGCCGCTTTATCCTGTTCTACAGTACAGGGTCGCAGGCAAGCTGGAGCCTATCCCAGCTGACTCCGGGCGAAAGGCGGGGTACACCCTGGACAAGTCGCCAGGTCATCACAGGGCTGACACATAGACACAGACAACCATTCACACTCACATTCACACCTACGCTCAATTTAGAGTCACCAGTTAACCTAACCTGCATGTCTTTGGACTGTGGGGGAAACCGGAGCACCCGGAGGAAACCCACGCGGACACGGGGAGAACATGCAAACTCCGCACAGAAAGGCTCCCATTGGCCACTGGGCTCGAACCCAGGACCTTCTTGCTGTGACGCGACAGTGCTAACCACTACACCACCGTGCCGCCGCGCTACTGGATATCATGGCAGTGTAATATCATGTAGTGATAACAGCTTCATTATATTGCATAAGCCACAATAGTAATGTCCCAATTTCAGTAGATACTGTGACACTTTTCAGTACCACTATCCTGTCCAGTTCTAGTAGGCTGCCTGGATGTCCTGTTTCCAGTCCAAATATCATCCAGTTTATCCATCCATCCATTATCTATACTGCCTATCATCTGTCAGGGGCATGGAGCCAATCCCAGCTGACGTTGGGCGAGAGGCGGGGTACACCCTAGACAAGTCGCCAATGTATCGTGGGACAATACAGAGACGAACAACCATTCACACTCACATTCACAACTACGGGCAATTTAGAGTCGCCAGTTGACGTAATCCACAAGTCTTGGCAGTATTGGAGGAAACCAGAGCACCTGAAGGAAACCCATTGCAGGCATGCGGAGAACATGCAAACTCCACATAGAAGTCAACTCATCAGAGCCTAATCTAGGAATTTGAAAATAGGGGACAGATCCCTCACTAGTTGTAGAAACAGGGGACAGAAAATATTAACATGGGTAAAAATATCCCTCATTTGTTCCAGTTAGTGGGGACAGAAAAATAAGTAATACATTGGTAGATATTTTCAAGAGTACATCTATAAACAGAACAGTTTTATTAATACAACTAAATACATGTAACAAACATTCATATCAGATGTTAATCTATATAATATCATAATTATGGCGCTATACATATCCTTTAATACAGTGATATGAAAACCATATCAGCAAACACTTATCCACAGTTTATAGTATTGCACAAACATTATGATCAGATCTGAACTTTAAAAATGTAAAGATTTTAGATCAAAAACTATATGAAGAATTATATACTGCAAAACCTTACAAATATGACTAGTTTTCTGTTATATGACTAGGTTACTGTTTTACTATAAATCATGTGACTAGCCCAGGGGTTTTCAAAGTGTGGGAGAGTCAGCCCCGCCCCCCCTCAGAGAGCAAATAAACAACAGCGCCCCCTCACAATTTTTGTTGCTATACTTAATGTTCCATTCGTATTTTTAAAAAAATGGCTGTACACATTTTTATTTTTTTCTTTTACACATTTTAAACATCTGTGCTTTTTAAAACATCTTTTTTTTACACATTTTAAACATCTCATAGCATCGTTAGTGAGCACCTCTTGGCGGACAACACACCGTGGCAGTGGAGCATCTTCAGATCCAGTCCATGAAAATCCAAACTTTAAATAATCATGGTCATACTTCCTTCTTTTTTCAGTCCCCCCAGGATCCCGCGGGCCTTTTTTGTGATTGTTGCGGGCTAAAATGTCTGATGTTGCAGGGGGTTTTCCAAAAAATTGCGATGAAAGTTGCGGTGTTTTTTTTGTTTTTGTTGCGATTACATTGCGGGGGGAAGTGAAAGTTGCGAGAAATTGTTGCGATTTTCTCTTTTTGTGATTAAAATTGAGTGATATGTTAAATATTAAGTTATTACCGAAAAACTATTGATTAAAAAAACAAAAAGACACTGAGAAATGGTCCTATAAACAACTTTACCAATATAAAAGATTACCAGGACTACAAAAATGCAGAAAAATAGGCTTTACTTATCCAAATGCACCTGTTGGTTCAAAAGTTAAAGTGCAGAGAACCTCACAGCACAACATGAAGTTACCTTAAAATATAATATAAATGCCTCAGCTTTCATGTAAGAAAAAAAAAAAACTAATACTAGTACTGTGTGCAGGCAGTCTCTCCTGAAGACTAAATTAAACAATAATTATAAACTAATAAAATAAATGGCTCAGGCTTCATAGAAGAAAAAACAATTTGAACAGAATCTCACAGTATGATGCTGAAGCTGCCTAAACAATGGAAAATAAAATACCATTTTGGCAAAAATGTTGGCATCCATTAATTTCTTGTATTAAGTAAAAAATAATGTAAAGTGCACACAGTCCTTCACTGTAAACATAACACACTTTCAGTAACAGAATTTAAGCCTACATAAACACTGACTCGCACATGCAGTGTTGCCAGATACTGCTGACGTTTGCCAGTCCAAAATATGTTCAAAACCCGCCAAAATGCACTTAAAACCGCCCAATCTGGCAACACTGCGCGCATGCTGCTTCTCTTGAATGTATACACGGAAGTAAGGCGGAAGGTAGTTTGTCGACGTCACCTCAAGACGACGCCAACGATTGGTCAAATTTGCGGGAAAGTTGCGGTGATTGGATATGATTGCAACACCACCCTGAATTCACGGGGATAGGTTGAATTTGCGTTGAAGTTGCAAATCGCAACATCGCGAAATCCTGGAGGGTCTGGTTTTTTGCTTGGCTCAGACTCTGTCTCCTCACTCACTGTAGCTTTAGGTACTAAAAATCGATCCATTTTGTCTCTGGCAAAGGCTAACTGAAGTTCGCTAAATGTCCGCAATAGTAACTTATTCTGGTTTATTTTTCCTCACGTTGCGCCCCCCCCGAAGAACTCTGGCGCCCCCCAGGGGAGGCGCGCCCCACACTTTGAAAAGCCCTGGACTAGCCTATTTTTACCAATTTGACCACCAGTAGTATAATGTTGCATTTCAAATATGACTAGGTTAATATTGCATCATTTGATATAGTTAAGTCTAAAATCCATGTAGTCTTGCCACTATTAATTAATAATATGAAAAATCTGACTTTCTGAATAAAATAAAATCACTATCAAATATTTCTACCTATGTTTAAACTAGATTTTGACATAAATGACTGGAGATAATCTCAAAATTCAGACTTCCTAAAAAGTATATAATCTCTATCATTTACAATCTTACAGTACCTACAATTACACAAGAACAGATTAAATATAGTTCATAATATTTTTAAATAAAACTTACATAATACCAAACATTATCAAACTAATTGTATATTGACATTAGGAAAATAATATCAAATTCAAACTTCAAAAACCATCATCAATCAGAATCAAATGACTTAGTATGTCTTCACACTGTCATAATTACTCTAAGATCATATTTGTGCACAAACTTATATATCAACTAAGCACCTTTACTATTTGAATTAATAACATAATACTAAACTGAATTAAACAAATTACTCCCAAAAAACCAACAAACAAACAAAAAAATCAACTAGCATTCATGTAGAACTTATCTTTAAACTAGTTTTTGACATGGATGACTAGAGATAATCCCACAATTCAGACTTCCTAAACAGTATATTATCATGATAATCTCTTATTATTTACAGTAATGTTACAGTACCTACCATTATACAAGAACAGATTAAATCTATTTCATAATATCTTGCATCGGGTTGTGTAATGTCGGCTGGATTAGTATCTGTCACTTCTGTGTCTTCGTTTTGTTTCCTTTTTTCATCCAAAGGTCTTTCAACGTGACCACGCGTTTTGACATTGTTATGTTTGGATGAGACAGAACGATATGCCATGTGCTTTTGGGTATTTTTAAAACACTTCACACGATTGGTTGAGATACACTGTCTTCCGGTTCAGTGACCAATGATATAATAGTTCACAAAACTGTTTCACCCGCTAAATAAACCATTCGGAATACTTCGGTCCTTTCCGATATTTTCCGATTGGTGTGTAAACAACGCTATATTTACCGCAGTGTTTGCTAGCTGGTGCTGACAAATTGATACGCACAAGATTCAGTAAAACGTGACTACACGCGCTCTACTTATAAATGCGCGACAAAATGAATAGATACGCAATATCACTCTCGCGCCCAAAAAGTGGATGTGCGACAGACAGATAAAAAACGCGTATTACGCGCCCTAGATTAGGCTCTGCTCACGTCACAGAGAACAAGACCTGCAATGAGCTACCAGTCTGAGTCAATTTCTCAGCTCGAGATAAGATCTCAAGTTCTAACAACAATGACCAAGGTGAAATTGTCAACAATGAACAGTGAGTGATGAGAACAAATGTCATTTTAACCACAATGTTTAACATCAGCCAAACCAGCTCTCCCCTATCGCATGCCAATCACTAACCGTGGAAGGTGAAAGTAAACATGTGCTTCCTCTGAGACATGTGAAACACACCCCAGCAACTTTTCAAACTGCTGCTCATACGCCATCACAGGACAGCGGAGCAAAGTGCTATCTGCCCTCTTCTGCATACCGGGGCTCAGAGATGTCTTTAATTTGTTAGTGTCCCTGTGACCGACAGAGAAGAAACATCATGACCCAGACAGCACGGCCCATACTGCTCTCTTCTGCTGCTTCTTTCTTCTTTTCCTTGATGTTGGCTGAACTTTCAGTGCGTCCCTAATTTAAAAGCCCAATCATACCCACCATATCTTAACAATAATGCAAAATGCACATAAAAACGCACTCGTGCTCATTATGTTAGGAACTTGTCTTGTAGTTTAACAGAAAAAAAAACTTGTGTAACAGTAAACATGCTGTTACAAAGCTGACACTGGCGACTCCTTTAATAAACGTTAAAGCTAGGCGCCCTTTCGGATTCATAAAATCGGAGAAATTTAGTTCGCTCTGAAATTTGATTATTGTGATCTATGTTTTTTTTCTGTAATAGGTCACAAAATATCAGGCCATTCTGTGGCTGGGAAGTTATTTAATTTGAGGGGATTCCCGAGCAAATAATGTGCATGAAATCGCTCGCTTCGCGCAGTCAAGCAGACAGAGGAAGTCCGTGTGTGTGTGTGTGCATGCGCAGGTTTCCCTTTGAGCGTGCACTGACAGTTCCATCATTCTGTCTCTAAACGAACAGCTGATCACACCGAGGTGCTCGCTGAGCGCCGATATTTATTAGTTTGGTCCTGCGTTTCCTTTCCTTCGTATATAACATAACGTCTTTTCTTCTCGCTTTCTTTCCGTTACTGTAGTCGGTCTTTCACGTTTCATTCGCACACTCACGTCCTCCATTTTTCTCTCCCGTTTCAAATTTGTATCCCACAATGCCTTGTGCGAACGGGGAAAAACCACCATGCCATGCATGACGTAGTATCTTGTATTGGGTCATGGTGAAGCAGGAAAAAATAGCGGGCCATATCTTTAAAACTACTGAAGATATCTTCATGAAACTTTGTATACATATCAAGCAACGTGAACTGGTGGCTTTTGCTATTGAAAAAAAAAGTATTTTTCAAATTTTTACATAAAAAATAGATTTTGACTTCGTTTCTAAGAGCAATGTTCGTTTTCGGAGCAAATATCCAAAACTATTCATGATACGGATTTGAAACTTGGTATACATGTTAACAAGGTGATGTACAGTAGATGTGCCTTTTCATACTAAGAAATTTTCATAAAAAGAAATTTTAATTTTTCACGTTTCCATGGAAACAATTTCAGACTTAGTCTCTCAGATTAGTCTTAAGGGTAGGTTTTGTTTCCGGAGCAGAACTTGAAAACTATGAGTGGTATGGTCTTGAAAGTTGGTATACGTGTTGATTCAGTAATGTATATGTGCCTTTTGATGCTAAGAAATGTGAGAAATTGTAATTTTTAGCTCGCCTGGACCAAAGGTCCGGTGGGGTTTATGCCCTGGGCTGCTGAGGTCAGTGTAAAGAGGTCGGGTTGGTTTCCTGCAGCAGAACTTGAAAAATGTCTCATCTCAGTATCTCTAGCCGCTTTATCCTGTTCTACAGGGTCGCAGGCAAGCTGGAGCCTATCCCAGCTGACTACGGGCGAAAGGCGGGGTACACCCTGGACAAGTCGCCAGGTCATCACAGGGCCGACACATAGACACAGACAACCATTCACACTCACATTCACACCTACGGTCAATTTAGAGTCACCAGTTAACCTAACCTGCATGTCTTTGGACTGTGGGGGAAACCAGAGCACCCGGAGGAAACCCACGCGGACACGGGGAGAACATGCAAACTCCACACAGAAAGGCCCTCGCCGGCCGCGGGGCTCGAACCCGGACCTTCTTGCTGTGAGGCGACAGCGCTAACCACTACACCACCGTGCCGCCCCTCAGGAAAAATGTGACAAATAATATTTTGAAACTTGGTATATAGTTGGTATATAGGGCGGGGGATATAGATGACTCTGTCTTCTTGTTCTTTAAAAAAAAAAAGCTAATAAAATTGGAAGTCTGTGATTCGAATTCAGACTCCACTAAACAAAAATAATTGGGTGTCAGGGAAATGATCTAAACTTGAAAAATCTGAAAGGCAGTGTATAAATTCTCCTTCACCATTTTAACAATTAAATTATTTCTTGTTTTTAAACTCCTTTAGGTTTAGTTATTCGATTATGTGAAGTGCGCACCTTAAACGCCCTTGTGAATTAGTTGTCACGATGGAAATAGCATAGAAGAACGAGCGCATTAATAGAGACCTGTGATTTTTCTTGCAGCCAGTACGACTGTCTGCGCCATGAAGTTACTGAAAATTAATCAACACCTTTCCACCAATCAATAAAGCACTGCCTCTAGCTGTACCAGCGAAAAGAGTGCTGCATGTAGAATTGGCACAGATGTCACAGAGTCACGACAGGGAGGCTCTGTATTGTGGGAGTTGGGTAAACATGCCCTGAATGGCACAACCATGCTGCGCTCACGTTCAGGAGTGCTGGGTGAGGTCAAAACCCGCAGCACTCGCACATTCCGGCTCTGAGTCAGCCTGGCAGCACCGGGCACTGATGCAAATTGTTTCACAAACAATGCTTATGGTGGACACAGTAAGCATGGTGCAGGCCTGCATCGCAGCGTTCACTCATAATATTTACCCTGCAGGCTGTAAAACACACCGCAGCCTCCTTCCGAACACATGGGATGGTGTGGAAGCAGTCTGGAAGTGGGTAAGAATGTGTGTTTACAGTGTGTGTGGCTCCACAGAGCACACACCACAGCACCTGCTCAAAACATCACAGCCTTCTCTAGCACAAGACAACAGGGCAAACATGACAAAGCAGAAAACGATCCCCAGCCGCTTCACATGGTGTCTATGAAGTGCTTACAGTGGTGAACTAAAGGAGTCAGAGGAAAAGAGCTCTAGCCGACAGCTATTTGCACATTAAACACACCCAACAAAACAAAAGCTATAACTTGATCATGCAACATCACTCGCTTTTCTTTTTCTTTTTTAAACTTCATTGGCTTCACCTAAAATAAAAGCTTAAAGATAGACCGCCTTTCAGATTTTTCAAGTGTAGGTCATAAAAGAATTTTCCCCGATTTTTCTTTAGTGAGAAAAAGTTACTGAATTCGAATCACAGACTTCCAATTTTATTAGGGTTTTTAAAAATAGAACAATTAATGAATTTAAGGCCACATGGCCCTAAATTCTCCGCTATTTTTTCCTGCTTCACCATGACCCAATACAAGATACTACATCATGCATGACGTGGTGGGCTTTCCCCGTTCGCACAAGGCATTGTGGGATACAAATTTGAAACAGGAGAGAAAAACGGAGGACGTGAGTGTGCGAATGAAACGTGAAAGACCGACTACAGTAACGGAAAGAAAGCTAGAAGAAAATACGTTATGTTATATACGAAGGAAAGGAAACGCAGGACCAAACTAATAAATATCGGTGCTCAGCGAGCACCTCGGTGTGATCAGCTGTTCGTTTAGCGACAGAATGATGGAACTGTCAGTGCACGCTCAAAGGGAAACCTGCGCATGCGCGCACACACACACACACACACACACACACACGGACTTCCTCTGTCTGCTTGACTGCGTGAAGCGAGCGATTTCATGCACATTATTTGCTTTAATCCCCTCAAATTAAATAACTTCCCAGCCACAGAATGGCCTGGTTTTTTGTGAGATGTTACAGAAATAAACATATATCACCATGACCACATTTCAGAGGGAACTAAATTTCACCGATTTTATGAAATCGAAAGGCCGTCTAGCTTTAATTTCTTTATTTATCTTCAGTAACTGTTTTATCCTGGTCTATCCCAGATCTGGGGTCTATCCCAGGATCCCTGAGCCCAAGGCAGGGATACACCCTTCACACCTCGGAGCAATTTCCACTCATCAATAAGTAGCCATGATATTGTTCAAATATGAATAATGTTTGCATACTGTATTACCTAAAATTACAACCGCAATTCCAAAAAAGTTGGGACGCTGTGTAAACTGCAAATAAAAACTGAATGTGAAGATTTGCAAATCATGGAAACCCAATATTTCATTGAAAATAGTACAAAGGCAACATATTAAATGTTGAAACTAAGAAATGTTTTTGTTTTTTGAAAAATAGATGCTCATTTTGAATTTGACCTCAGCAACACGTTTCAGAAAAGTTGGGACAGAAGCAACAAAAGACTGAAAAAGTTGTGTAATGCTTATAAAATAAAATTAAAAAAAATAAAATAACCTAATTTGGTTAATTGGCAACAGGCCAGTAACATGATTGGGTATAAAAAGAGCATCCCAGATAGGCGGAGTCTCTCAGAAGTAAAGATAGGGAGGGGTTCACCGCTCTGTGAAAGACTGCGTGGGCAAACAGTGCAACAATTTAAGAATAACGTAACATCCTCAATGTAAAATTGCAAAGAATTTGTGAATCACATCATCTCTGGTCCATAATATCATTAAAAGAGTCAGAGAATCTGGAGAAATCTCTGTATGCAAGAGACAAGGCTGAAAACTGACACTGGATGCCTGTGATCTTCAGGCCCTCAGGAGACGCTGCATTAAAAGCAGACACGTGTCTGTATGGGCTCAGGAACACTTCAGAAAACCATCGTCTGTGAAAACAGTTCATTACTGCATCCACAAATGCAAGTTAAAACCAGATATAAACAATATCCAGAAACACCGCCACCTTCTCTGGACCTGAGCTCTTTTACGATGGACTGAGGTGAAGTGGAAAATTGTCCCGAGGCCTGACGAATCAAAATTAGAAATTCTTTTTAGAAATCATGGACACCACGTTCTCCAGGCTAAAGAGGAGAGGGACCATCCGGCTGGTTATCAGTGCACAGTTCAAAAGCCAGCATCTGTGATGGTATGAGGGTGCATTAGCGCACACAACATGGGTAACTTGTACATCTGGGAAGGCATCATTAATGCTGAATGATATATACACGTTTCAGAGCAACATGCTGCCATGCAGACAAAATCTTTTTCAGGGAAGGCCTTCCTTCTTTCAGCAAGACAACGCCAAACCGCTTTCTGCACATATTAAAACTGCATGGCTCCACAGTAAGAGAGTCCGGGTGCTAAACTGGCCTGCCTGCAGCCCAGACCTGCGTTCCATTTAAAATATTTGGTGCATTATGAAGCGCAAAATATGACAAAGGAGGCCACGAACTGTTGAGCAACTGAAATGGTATATCAGGCAAGAATGGGACGACACTTCACTTTCAAAACTACACTAGTGTGTTGTTAAAAGTAGAGCTGATGCAACACAGTGGTAAACATGCCTCTGCCCCAACTATTTTGAAACATGCTGCGGACATCAAATTCAAAATGAGCATCTCATCTCATTATCTCTAGCCGCTTTATCCTGTTCTACAGGGTCGCAGGTAAGCTGGAGCCTATCCCAGCTGACTACGGGCGAAAGGCGGGGTACACCCTGGACAAGTCGCCAGGTCATCACAGGGCTGACACATAGACACAGACAACCATTCACACTCACATTCACACCTACGGTCAATTTAGAGTCACCAGTTAACCTAACCTGCATGTCTTTGGACTGTGGGGGAAACCGGAGCACCCGGAGGAAACCCACGCGGACACGGGGAGAACATGCAAACTCCGCACAGAAAGGCCCTCGCCGGCCACGGGGCTCGAACCCGGACCTTCTTGCTGTGAGGCGACAGCGCTAACCACTACACCACCGTGCCGCCTCAAAATGAGCATACTTTTTTTTTTTAAATAAATACAATTTCTCAGTTTCAACATTTGATGTGTCGTCTTTGTACCATTTCCAATGAAATATAGGGTTTCCATGATTTGCAAATTATTGATTCTGTTTTTGTTTACACAGCGTCCCAACTTTTTTGGAATCGGGGTCGTAATAAAATTAAAGGGGTCGCTGGTTGCAAAACGTAAAGCATTACTCGTACCAGTAAACATGAAGCCCAGTGGGTAAGAAAGCAAATTCTGTGGAATTGTAACCAACGTGCAACTGATTAGAAAGAGGGTGCAACATTCCCTCAAGTGTCTCTTCTGACAGATCACACTAATCAAAAAAACACACCAGTCCCAGGAATGTTTCATTCCCCTCTGAACTGGCAAGCGGAGCCTCTTCGAAAATACTGCACTCACCCTCCGTGCTCTCTCTCTCTCTCTCTCTCTCTGTGTGTATTGTTCAGAAAGTGCTAATCACTAGTGCACTAATTTAGCAAACACTCTGCCCTTTGACCAACAGTACAGAATATCATTTTTGCATTCACGTCTCGGGTGTATGGGCTTGTGAAGAATTGCACTCTTCTTAATCTTAAGTGTATTTACTCTCAGGGACTGAGTGAACTCCATGGGTAAACGCAAGGGTTCTCTTTGTCAAAAGTTACCAAATCTGTGTCATTTAACTGAATGACGTGGATGACCACCGCACCGCAGCACTGTTCCACTCGCACCAGTGCTGAGGATCGAGAGACGTCAAGCAGCAGAAGACTTTTCCTCATATCATAAAAAGAGAACTTTTTTGCTTTTGATATAAATGCCATACACGTCGATGAAAACTCCAGAGAATCAACAAGGAGTTTGACAAAAAGTCATTATCTGTAACTGTGCTACAACTCTATTTGGATTTGGATTTAATACCCGGTGTGGCGTGACCTAAACTGGAAGTTTTTTTTTTTTCAATTTATTTATTTTGTCATTCAGTGGAATTTCCCTGCTGAAAAATCAAGCTGGTAGATAATCTATGCCACCTACGAAGTGCTGGTGGAAAGGAAACCATTTCTGAATCGCCTCCGGTAATCCTGCAGGTTATTATCAGAAAGGAATACAACACTAAAGTAATTAGATAATACATTTCCAACATTTATCGATCAGTTGATTTCAGTTATTAAGGAAGTTGGAACGTAACTCAGAAAATAACAAGCTGCTTGATCAGCTCAGCCTGTGCTTCGGTAACTCGAAGCTGGTCGGAATTTTACAACAGGGTTTTGCACGCGAGTGGTGGTGGTGGTGGTGGTGGTGGTGGAGGAGATAGAGGAGAAGTGTAAAGCAATGGCAGCGTGACATGCAGGCTGGAGAGTTACACAACTATAATGAACATCTGCCTTTAAAGTGCATATCACGGGTAAATTCAGGAGCAGGATCAGTGTAATTCTCCTGTTTTATATTAAACTTTGGTCAAATATCTGTCACATTTTGTGCAATTTTTTTACCTTGCGCAATACCAGAAAAATTCAGTTGAAATCGAGCCATTTGAGGCGAATTGGTCCGCCTCTGAAAAAACTTGGCATTTGGATTTCCCGGCAAACATTGATTTTCGTGACGTCGCGTGCGGGACGCCTCCTTCTGAATCCTACATCAGCGCTGGTTTGTTGATGAGAAAACGACCTGCTGGTTTTCTGCAAATTTCTTCAACGTTATCGCGTAATTATTAAAATGGTTAACAGATGTATCGTAGGAGGGTGTAGCAACACCAATCTTGATGGGATTAGTACTCATCGTTTCCCAAAAGACCGGACAATGAGAGAGAAACGGGAGCGCTTGGTCTACACAGGCTGTGCACTGAAACCGTGCAAAGCTCGCGCAGCCTGCTGGCGCTTCCGCAGGTAACGTCACGAATCTGGCTCCAGACTCCCTTGGGATTTTTCCAGACGTGTTTTGTTATTTTATTTTTTTCTGCTGTAGACAGATGGCCTTGTGCAAAATTACCCTTCTGGATGAGTGTGTAAAGGGACATGCTTTCATCTAAAAAAAAAAAAAAACGAAATTGGTCCAGAATATGCCCTTTAAGAAGAAGCAGCAGCCTTTATTTGTCACAGGTGCACTCGAGCACAGTGAAATTCCTCCTCTGCATTTAACCCATTTGAAGCAGTGAACACACACACACACCCAGAGCAGTGGGCAGCTATGCTACAGCACCCGGGGAGCAGTTGGGGGTTCGGTGCCTTGCTCAAGGACACTTCAGCCCAAGGCTGCCCCATGTTAACCTCACCGCATGTCTTTGGACTGTGGAGGAACCCGGAGGAACTCCACACAGACACGGGGAGAACATGCAACCTCCATATAGAAAGGTCCCCGTCGGCTGTTGGGCTCAAACCCAGAACCTTTGTGCTGCAAGGCGACAGTGCTCACCACGACACCACCAATTTCCGCTCCACTTTAAAAGCGGAGACGAACTACAGTACCAGTCAAAAGTTTGGACACACCTAATTCAGTGGCTTTTCTTCAATTTTATTAATTAAAAGACTTCTTCGTGTCTTAAAGTAATGATGGATGTCGTTTCTCTTTACCTACTTGAGCGGTTCTTGACATAATATTGAGTACTCCAGTTGTGGAACAGGGCTATTTACTGTATGTTTATTATTTACTATTGGACCTCAAATGCATTAAGAGGGCAAGAAGTTGCACTAATTAACTTTCGACAAGACAGACCTTTTAACTGCTGGTTAAGATAATGACAATAGTGTGCAAAGCATCATTCACGTAAACGCTGGCTACTTTGAAGAATCTGAAATATGAAACATTTTTTGTTTACCACACAAGTCCATCTATGTTCCAGATGTTACTTCATAGTTTTGACGTCTTCGGCATTGTTCTGCAATGGAGAAAAAGTCAAACTACAGAAAAACCTATGAATGAGTACGGGTGTCTAAACATCTAACTCGTACTGTATTTTTAAAGACGAGCGCACGCTTGATGATGTCATTGACGCTACAGGTCATTATTGATGGACGGGCGGCATCATGTATGCTAGTTCCAGCTTGCTAGAATTGGATTATCCTCACAAAGCCAACATAAGACCCCCCCCCCCCCCCCCCCCCCCCAATCCCCAAGAAATAAAAACCAATATCAGCATTGTTCTCCCACTACAAAGCGACCAGAACCACATGCAGAAGCCAGGTCTGCATAACATTAGCATAGCAAGTAGCACATCTGAATTAATTCCTCAGTAAAGCTCTTTCCAGAATTGAGTGTGGAAAGATGAGGGGAGAAATTTCTACCTTTGCCCAATTCCCAACATCTCATCTCATTATCTCTAGCCGCTTTATCCTTTTACAGGGTCGCAGGCAAGCTGGAGCCTATCCCAGCTGACTATGGGCGAGAGGCAGGGTACACCCTGGACAAGTCGCCAGGTCATCGCAGGGCTGACACATAGACACAGACAACCATTCACACTCACATTCACACCTACGGTCAATTTAGAGTCACCAGTTAACCTAACCTGCATGTCTTTGGACTGTGGGGGAAACCGGAGCACCCGGAGGAAACCCACGCGGACACGGGGAGAACATGCAAACTCCGCACAGAAAGGCCCTCACCGGCCCCGGGGCTCGAACCCAGGACCTTCTTGCTGTGAGGCGACAGTGCTAACCACTACACCACCGTGCCGCCCCAATTCCCAACATTTTCATCTCATTACCCTTCAAAAGTTTGGGGTCACCCAGACAATTTTGTGTTTTCCATGAAAAGTCACACTTTTATTTCCCACCATAAGTTGTAAAATGAATAGAAAATATAGTCGAGACATTTTTCTGGCCATTTTGAGCATTTAATCGACCCCACAAATGTGATGCTCCAGAAACTCAATCTGCTCAAAGGAAGGTCAGTTTTATAGCTTCTCTAAAGAGCTCAACTGTTTTCAGCTGTGCTAACATGATTGTACAAGGGTTTTCTAATCATCCATTAGCCTTCTGAGGCAATGAGCAAACACATTGTACCATTAGAACACTGGAGTGAGAGTTGCTGGAAATGGGCCTCTATTAGCCTGGGCCTGCAACATCCTAAGCGTGACGCAACACGAGGGCCTGTTGCGAGCTTAGTCTGGCAAGGCAAGCTATCTACAGCTCTTCCAAGCTCCCGAAAAATCGGGAGCCAATCAACTTTGAGCATCTCCAACGGCCCTGGGTAGAGGCATATTCAAGACAGTGACGTAGTAGAACTGCGACCGGAAGCCATAGATTGTTTACAGAATCTATGCCGGAAGCACTTCATTCACTAGAAACATTACGAACATGGAGCAAGTTCTCATTGAAAACGGAGCAAAGAGCAGCCCTGGAGGTATTTATTGAAAGGAAGGACGTTTTCGCCTTGCTCCTGACCGGCTTCGGTAAGAGTTTAATCTACCAGTTAGCCCCGTCGCGTCACATACGTCAGAGGAAAGAGTGATGTGATTGGTTTAAGCTTCGTCACAGCCTTTTCTGGCTTCGACCAGTAGCAAACTGAGGCATTTCAGGGAGGCGGGTCAACCACGCGCTTTGGGAAACGGTTGGGCTTAATATCTTTGCCAGACCAAATGCTCGCAGAGCTTTGAAGTCGCGTTAGCCAGACTAGGCCTCTATACACCTATATAGATATTGCACCAAAAACCAGACATTTGCAGCTAGAATAGTCATTTACCACATTAGCAATGTATAGAGTGGATTTCTGATTAGTTTAAAGTGATCTTCATTGAAAAGAACAGTGCTTTTCTTTCAAAAATAAGGACATTTCAAAGTGACCCCAAACTTTTGAACGGTAGTGTGTATATATATAAATAAACACACACACACACACACACACACACACACACACACACACACACACAACTAAAGGAAGGCTGTCTGTCTGTTCATCTGTGCAAATCGACACGGCTGGACACACACACACACACACACACACACACACACACACAACTAAAGGAAGGCTGTCTGTCTGTTCATCTGTGCAAATCGACACGGCTGGACACACACACACACACACACACACACTCCATACTTTGCACATGGATTGGTGACACCCCAAAAAGGCCCCAAGACAACATTTTCAATTTTCCAAAACATGGGATTAGTGCGAATCCAACACACTATTCAGTTCCCGTAGGCTACATGCTCACGCTAACACACTGCGCGCAGCCTTGGCAGGGAATCCCCTCCCCCACTCGCCTGAGAGTTTCGATTGTATAGGACCATGAAATAAAAACTCTAAAGCCTAGGTCACAACCGGACGTATGATTTTTTGGCCGTGCGATTTTTGCCGTTTCCCAAATCGCTACGTTTTTTTTGTTCATGGAGAAAGACGTATGTTGGCCATAAGTTTGTCTTGCAACCTGAAAAAAACGTAAGCGCCCGTAGAGTTTGTTTGACATGACAAAGAACCTCTGCGGCCGGTCTGCGGCTCGAACATCAGCACGTCACAGGCGCGCCCTCCGTGCGTTTCTTGCGTTTTTTGCACGTAGACCGGCCGTAGGAGCACGTACGGCCGGTTGTGACCGAGGCTTAACCGAGGACGAAATAAAAACTATTCGAAAACAAAACTCCAAAAAATACAACAAAATATGGAATAAAAGTATTTGATGGTAAGGACGTATCTTTTTCAAGAGTGATTGATTATTATCGCCAGTTTCCCAAATTGCTACCGTCATTTCGCCCGTTTGTTTACATTCTAAGCGGAAATGATTTTGTCAGACGTTTTGTATCAAGTTTTTATTTATCGAATTTGCAAAAAAAAAGCTCTGTTTCTCAAAATCCAGTGAATGTGGATAGAATAAAACAGTTATTCAACTCAATCTCGTCGTACATAACTGATAACCGACTCGATTTCGTGGAATAACTGTTATATACACATATATGGTTTATAAAACGGCGTCTTGGTTTTCATCAACAAAAATGAATACTGCCGGAGTGCGGTCTCATTTCCCAGCCTAGCACCAACATCCAGCTGCAAGTGTGAACTTCTGGTTTAATTAGAAACTAGAACGAGGTGGATGGTGGGATGGAGGGTGGAGGAGATTAGCTGCAGGCTGACGTGAATGTCGTGATTGATCTGATTCAGATGACATGCACTTCCTTCTGCTGAGCGCCAGGATTCCGCATTTCTAAAATATGCATGGCCTACATTCCAGTCTGATTCCAGCTTCAATCTCTCTCTCTCTCGCTCTCTCTCTCTGCTTTGGCACAGCTCATTATTCGGGCTTGACCCAATTTCCAGGTTCCTCTGCTGCAGCGGCTCAGCTGGTTTTGTCGCAGCTCAGTCCGATGAAGCTTTCCTGGCACACTTCATCACAGCTGGATTCCACACGATCCTGCACACCTGACCACACCATTCACACTGGAGGAGCAGGAACTGCTCTTTGTTCCTGTTAAATCAGCGAGTCGAGAGCGTCTACTTCAGCTCGAATACTTTTACAGTGTGAAAATAAATAAATCTTGCTTTTCTTCCACATCAAGATGTGTGCAATAGGATTTTTCACTGAGCTCCTGAAGATTCCTCACTTTGAATTTGCTTTTGCCGGCATGCAATTTACCAACCTGCACAAGCTTATGGGTTCTCCTCGATTCTACTTTTTTCCAAATCATCATTTATATCTGATACCCACCAAATATCATGGCATTCTGATAGAAAGTCTAATAGGCTTTTAAAAATGTACGTTATACAAAATAGCTCAAAATATAACATGGTGCGAGTGTATGGTCCTTGAAATTTTTGTTCATTGTAAAACAAGAAATCTTGGAGAAAAAAAAATGGGTGTGTGTTCAGGAATGACAGACTTAAACATCAAAAAGTCAAAAGTCCCTCTCACGCCAGGATCTGGTCTTCCCAGGCGGTCTCCTGTCCCAGTACTAACCAACTCTTTAAGGCGTATGGGTGCGGCGCCAATCTCCATTTCGATAGCCCTCGGCCTCTCGCCTATACAGCTAGGGTTACAGTGGGGGGCTGGTCCTCTGGTAACCGCAAGAGTCTGACTTCCCCACTCGCATCTGTATTGCAGCGTGCCTTGCCAGACGGTAGTAGGTACCAGTTTTATGATGGTCTTTGGAATGACCCGATTGCGAGTAGAACTCGCGATCTCCCGGTCGAGAGGCGGATGCGCTAACCACTAGGCCGACTCGCAGCTCCCTAATTAAACATAAAACATCAGGCTAATATGGGTCTTCTCATTGTTCGGGTACTGAGAAAGTTCTGGTACCTTTTCTGCCACATTCTGCTCTCCGTGTCATCATAAGGCAGAAGAAAACGTACAAAAAAAAAAGATTTAAAATACCCACTCTGAACAAAAGCTACACTTTTCAAACCAACTTGACTGAAGAAGTCTATTAACGTTGTAAATTATAAAAGACAGTCATTTCACTCATTTATTTATTTATTTCATTCATCTTCAGGTGGGTCTAAAGTGTATCCCGGGACCACTGGGCATGAAGCAGGAATACACCGTGTATGAGATGCCACTCCATCTCAGTCCACAAACATGTTCATCTAGAGGCCAGTCCACCTACTAGGATGCTTTAGGGAGATGGGAGAAACCCGAGAAGACATGAAATGAAACTCCACACACACACACACCCTTTCCACCAACGCGAACCAAATGCTAGCTCTGGGCTGGTGCTAATACTGGTTTGGAGTTGATTCAACTTGCGAACCTTCTAAGAATTGGTTCGATTTTCCACGGGTTAGAGAGCCACCATCCAGCCAAGTCATAACGTCACTGTATCCGTCTCTGATTTCCCAGCCACTAGCGCTGCCACAACAACAACAACAACAACAACGAACTACATTGTCTCTTCTTTTTCTGATTCAGACTAGATGCTACATTAGCTCTGTTTTTTTTTTTTAACATTGTGGTCACAAAGTTTTAGCTGGTCTTGTTGGTCACGATAATCCCGTCCCCAACCCCTGACATAAGTGTTTCTTGGTTCTAGAGCAGCAAGGAGTTGGTGCGGCACTGAAACCTGTTTGCCTTGCTGAGAGACAGTTCTTTGGCTGTCAAAATGCACAGAACTGGTTTGAGATTATTCACCAGCTCTAAACCGGCCCTGGAACTGCCATAGTGGAAAAAGGGTAATATACACCTCAAACCTAGAATCAAACCTAAACTGGAACCAGGCTTGTAGTACTCGAGCCCGACTTGGGCCCTAATTTTAAGGACTCGTGACTTGACTTGGACTTCAGCACTGATGACTCGGACTCGTAAATTGGAGACGAGGATTTGGATTTTTTCTTTATTTTTTGTAACATGCCATAATAATTTGGTGTAAGATATTTATATTTATAGCTACATTATTTTTTATCCTAATTTTATGCAAGAGAATGCACATTCACCTGTTCATATGTCATGTTCAGGAACAAACTAACGTTAATGGCGCTAAAACGCCTGGAGAGACGCCACTAGGATTGTCCGCTTTGCTTATACAGACTTCTTGTGCAGTGAGAAAAAATGCACTGCTGTGTGTTCCATATGTAGAAGAACTATCGAGGAGACGACGGGGACGACCTCGAACTTCAATCGTCATTTGGTAAGACTCCACCCAGAGAAGGAAGTGACACGCTGTGTTCATTGCCCTGTTGATAGTGGGCGGGGCTTGCTGAGCGACAAACTAGCTAGTGTTAACCCTCTCTCATGTTATTTGCCCTGTTGATAGTGGGCGGGGCTTGCTGAGCGATGAACAAGCTTTTTATCTGTAGCCTATTAACTAAAATGTGGCAGTCGAGCAGTAACGTTAGTCCAACACAGTAGCAGAGACGCTTTCACATAAAGGCAGCGACAGCCACCGTCAAATGGTGCGATTGGAGTCTTGTTCTCGGACTCGACTCGAAATTTTCTTTAATAACTCAGACTCGAGGTTTAGTGACTCGACTACAACACTGACTGGACCCATGAAACTCTATGAAGGTAACGCTACACCCTACACCACCCACTTAGTAAATAAATGAAACAATTCGTGAATAAAGCAAAACCTTATTTCAGTTTCCATTCAAAATCTCAATTAAAGGAGAACTGAAGGCAAATTTTTTATTGTCAAAATTCTATTTCTCATTTTATTAAATATCGGAATGCATTTTTGATCGCTATTTTGTCGCTGCTATAGCAAGTTCTGAGTGTTTGAAATATGCTCTGTAATATATCAGCCCATATGTCAAAGCGATGGCCGTAAACGAGATTCGTTGAGACCTGTGCGAGACATCGTAGGACGGAAGTAAAATATACAGCGCAAATCAAAGTGACCGACCTCCACCAACGTCGTCAAAAGACGCGCGCGCCCTCTTTCGAATGCTGACGGAATCAAGCTGGAAGTTTTGTTTGTTTTGATGGCAATCAGGAAAGTTTGAAAAAAGTAGGCAGTAATCGTCATTTAAACTCATTTTTGTGCAATACTTCGTTTGGAAAACAGTTTTCAAAATGGCGGCACTGACACCTGGCTGACACTTCACGTTTCGAAGTCTCGCACAAGTCTCGTGAAGATCGCGCGGATAAGCGACGCCTGCCGTGGACCAAACGAACTAAATTCAACACGGCTAAAAACCGAATAGGCCGATAAGTATAATATTTAATTGCAATTAGCTGCCAATACGAGTCACGATATAAGGTTACTAAAATGGAAAACGTAACTGAATAATACGTTAATTAAGAAATAAAGCAAGTTTAAAAATGACTTCAGTTCTCCTTTAAGCAAGAACAGTTATTGAATGGACCAAAAAAAAAAACTCTCCCAACACCATCTTTTGGTGATAAAGTCATAAATTTCTGTCGTATAACATTTCAATGGCTCTCAGTATCCAATAATCATAACAAAAAACCCCTTCATTCCTCTAAATCTTAACTCGTGGAAACATTGACATCTTTGCAAATCAGATGTCCAGCTCTTTAAATATTCAGCAGTGGGAACCTGTAAGGATCTGCTTCCATGATAGGATTTTAAAATAATTATTTGTGTATCTTGATTGCACGTTTTTTTTTGTTTGTTTTAATAATCTGCATTGTGGTTTGTTTTTCTCCCCCAGTATAACCACTTACTGCTTTTCACATGACCTCCGTGCATTGGGGAAGGAAAAAGGAAACAAAAAAAAACCCCCAAAAACACCCACACAACACCCGACAACAAGAGGCTTGATGTATTTGGATTCGTTAGTAAAATGGATGTCAGTCTTTGAAGACCATTTCATAAGATTTACATATCTGAATGCAGAAAATCCACATTCAAATGTTCAGGATCCCGTGTGCTACTTTCAGTCACTGACCGAGAAACTCGACTGAAATGTTTCCAACCGTGTAACCCTTAGCGCTGGGTTAGAAGAGGTTATAATGTAATAAAAGGGCTATAAATCACTGTGGTGCTTTCTTTTCATGATTCCCTCGATCCATCGTCGTTTCCTAACTGAATCTCCTAAAATGAAGAAAGTGTGCTTCATTAAAAAAAAAAAAAAGATAGGAAAATATAGACAGACATTATTTTCCTGTGGCTCTTTTAAGGCGTGTGTGATCAAAAACAGTTAGTCGACAGCTTTTTGGGTCTCGGAGTGAATTATATTTGTGTCAACAGGAGCGGAAGTTAGTGTAGAGCTTACAAAATAAATAAAATACATCACGTTTATTCAATCTCGTTAACATTTAATGGCTTATTTATTCACCCACAGGTGTGTTCCTGATAAAGTTTCTAATCCATGGCAGGGTTTGATAACGGTTTTGTGAGAATGACTTGCACAACCTCCTGCATTCTCTTTGACCCAGTTGAACAATATAGTCGGCGTATCAGGTGAAAATTCAAACTCAGTCCAAATCGCTTGAAACTGCTCTCATTGAATTCAGAACTGAATGCAGAACAACATACTTTTCACAGAATTAAAATATATGTGTATCCGTTCTTGAGATATTACAAATCAAAGATTGAAAAAAAACGGCTTAATTTTCAGAAAACGGCCGTAATATTCTGTCTGAGGATCACATGGTCCAAAATGGGCCTCATTAACCAATGAGATCAAATGTTTTTTCTTCATAACGTTTCTATTTTTCAAGATATTTACATGGAAATTGGCGGCACATAGATGGTTGTATACCGAATACAAAGTTTGAAAATTAGAAAAAACAGATTATGTAAATTAGCATTTGATTAGTATTAATTATGATAATTAGGTAACCGTTAAATCGGTACACTCTCTTCTTCAAAGTGTCACCAAATGGCTTTATTTGTGCAATATAAAGCTGACCTTAACACTTATTTATACATCACAAAACAGGAGAAATCAATGTTAATTATAAAATCTGCATAAATAAGCATTGAATGTCTCACATCTACCGTTCTCTATCAGAATAAAAAAAAACCCCGATTATTTCTAATCCCCTCTTTGTGCTCTGTAGGCCTTTGTATTTCTCAAAAGTAGGGCGTACTAGTGTTTATATGAAAGAATATAAATGATAATCTTCACAGCTTTCAAGGCGAACCTCGAAAAAACTGTCTGATCCACATCCAATAAACAATTCACATTAACTGAACTGAAATTGACACTCGCGTTTCTGACTTCTGGTATTTTAAAATCTCATTCCGACCACTAAGATCTCAATATGTTTCATCAAAACAACTCCAGTTCTATTCTAAAATAGTTATTTACATGAACCAGTTTGAGTTGAAAAAAAATAAGTAGGTAAAGCTATGAAAACTCACTTCAAAGTCTCCCGTGAATCAGAACATCAAAACTAGCAGACGGAAAATTTTGCTGAATCCTTCATCAGAAACAGTGAGAACGAGAGAACGTCCCTATAAAAGTTCTGATTGATATTCACGAGTAATCCAGTCAGAAACTGATCAGAAGAGAGAGAGAGAGAGCCTGACCGCTTTCCCGTGACTCAAAAAGAAAATCACCAGCAGTTTCCCGACGTCCCGCGAGCAGAGAGTGAACTCCGTTGCACCGACTTCAACCTGCCGTTACTCCCAAAGTACTGAACAGATCTTACCCAGATACATTTCTTCGGAAAACAAAGATAAGATTTATAATGATAATATTCACGATAGAAAATATTCAAGAGTTAAAAAATAACAGATTTGGAAACTTTGATGAGCGTCTGCATGGACAATTTTCACAGCACGGCCGGCGAGCGTCTGATACGCCGACTATAGGCAACTTCATCACACTGAGTGTTGGACGCCTGTTCCAATCTTAATCCCCACACACAAGAAGACTACAATCAAGTTTGTTCAACTCCACTGACACTGTTCTTTACCCTGCTCGATCAAAACAAGCTTCTATATCATTAGAGATTTGAGACTGAGAACGTGTCTGGGGGGCTTGGTGTTCTAGTCGGGGCAATGCTGGTATGAATATTTTTCAGTTTTGAAATTTAAACATGAAATCTTAAATATGAAAACATGGCCGAATTCCACATATCTAAATATCAAAATGTTCCAATACGTGGAGTTTCAACCCTTCTACACAGCTGCCTCATCTCGAATCGTTTCATTTTCAGCTTGCTTGAACTTGCATGCTTGATGTTAACTCCTTATCTCACCTCCACTTTTTTTTTTTTTTAAACAAGTCCTTACACCCTATGGGGCCGTGCCCAACAGACTGAAACCCCCGTTTGACAGGTCACAATGAACATTAACGCTGCGTTCAAATCAATATCGAAACTTGTAATTCCCCACCTCCGGCAAAAGAAAATGCCCCGTCAGTTTGAAATTCCAGCTCGTCAACTTGGGATACACTCCAAAAAATGATTTCTTGTTAAGAGAAAATATCTTTCACACTTCTACTCATTTCAAGCTTTAAACTGTCATATAATTTTGCTTCTTTCTAGAATTAAAGCTAGACGACCTTTCGATTTCATAAAATCGGTTAAATTTAGTTCCGTCTGAAATGTGCTCATTGTGATATATGTTTATTTCTGTAATATCTCACAAAATATCAGGCCATTCTGTGGCTGGGAAGTTATTTAATTTGAGAGGATTAAAGCAAATAATGTGCATGAAATCGCTCGCTTTGTGCAGTCAAGCAGACAGAGGAAGTCCGTGTGTGTGTGTGTGTGTGTGTGCATGCGCAGGTTTCCCTTTGAGCGTGCACTGATAGTTCCATCATTCTGTCGCTAAACGAACAGCTGATCACACCGAGGTGCTCGCTGAGCGCCGATATTTATTAGTTTGGTCCTGCGTTTCCTTTCCTTCGTATATAACATAACGTCTTTTCTTCTCGCTTTCTTTCCATTACTGTAGTCGGTCTTTCACGTTTCATTCGCACACTCACGTCCTCCATTTTCCTCTCCTGTTTCAAATTTGTATCCCACAATGCCTTGCGCAAATGGGGAAAGCCCACCACGTGACACATGACGTAGCATCTTGAATTGGGTCATGGTGAAGCAAGAACAACAAGATCAACTGTGAGCTGCTGCTCACTTACGTATCCCCCCGTTCTCGCTGATATCAGAATGCACGCAATCGAAGGAACAGGACGCTTATTATGAATGTTGACTTCAACAAATAATGAACCCTGAAACCAGTAAGTAAAGAGCCATGTCTCTCGCCATCCTGGGAAACTGCCATTTTGAAATACCGTTTTGCTTCTTGAAATAGGGTCAAAATGCACCCTATATGTTGCGTAAATACATTCAGTCGGTAAACAGGAAGTCGATGTGCGACAGACCTGAAAACGGTATACACGGTATAGAACCCCAAGCTGAAGCTCGGTACCAAATATCAAGCAGTTGTGATTTGTAGCTGCTGAGAAAAGTGTTAGGACAATTTTGTAAATGCACCCTATGTTTCGTAAATACATTCAGTCGGTAAGCAGGAAGTCGATGTGTGACAGACCTGAAAACGATATACGTGGTATAGAACCCCGAGCTGAAGTTTAGTACCAAGTGGTAATGATTTGTGGTTGCTGACAAAAAGGGTGTTCTGGATGGACAGAAACACAGAGATATGGACGGACAGACAGAGGTAAACTAGTATACCCCCCCTTCCTTTGGAGTGGGGGTATAATAAATAGCGGAGAATTGTTCGATTAAATAAAACCTAATTAAATTGGAAGTCTGTGATTCAAATTCAGTAGCTTTCAGTCCACTCAACAAAAATAACTGGGTGTCGGGGAAAATTCTTTTTATGACCTACACTTGAAAAATCTGAAAGGCAGTCTAGCTTTTACAAATTGCTTATGCTCTGAATGTGTTTTTTAATCATTTGAGTACAGGGACAGAGGATGGGACCTCAGCATCACTCGACTGTCAAATTATTGCCTTCTTGTTTGTTAGAGGGTGGCACGGAGGTGCAGTGATCGATTGGGGCTTTTCTGTGCAGAGTTTGCACGTTCTCCCTGTGCCTGTATGTGTTCCTCCCACAGTCCAAAGACATGCACATTAGGTCAACAGGCTACTCTAAATTGCCCATAGGTGTGAATGTGAGTGTGAATGTTTGTGCATCTCTGCGTTAGCCCCATGACAGATTGGCGATCTGCCCATGGCGTACCCCAACTCTCGCCTGAAGTCAGTTGGGATTGGCTCCAGCTTCGCCTGTGACCCTGACAGATAAGCCGTCTACATATTGCATGGCTAGATAGATGTTTGTTCAAGTTTTTGGCATCCAGGATGGTATAGAGGTTATGAATTAACATAAATCCATATGCAACCTCTTAGATACAGTTCCCTCTGAAAGTATTAGAACGGCAAGCCCAATTCATTTATTTTTATTGTACGCTGAAAACATCTGGGTTTGAGATCAAAAGATAAATCTGAGATATCAGAATGTCTGATCTGTGAAAACTGAAATTATAATTTATCAGCATATAGTCATCTTTATTTTATCCACATTCACTGGATATGAGCAATCGCACGCTCTGATTGGCTTCTCTACTACTAGGATATCAGCTCATATACCGTGAGTCAAGAAAAACAAAATGGCAGAGCGTGTTGCTGAACCAACCGAGGACGAAATAAAAACTACTTGAAAACAAAATCTCAAAAATACAAAAAAAAGAATGATCTGCCAATAGAATAAGAAAATTTCAAGCCTGAAATGAGGAAAAGCGTCTAAAAGTAAGCTAAATAATCTTATATTTGCGTCCAAATAATCTTCTCATAAGAAATACGAGATAAATTCACCCATATTAAAGATCTTTTCTCTTGACAAGATATCATTTTTTTGCAGTGTAGTCTTCTCAACTACGACTTTCATCCCAGTTTATGGAGGGACACCAAATTCAGTCCCAGAAACAAGTTACGCTCGTAATATACAACCCCGATTCCAAAAAAGTTGGGACAAAGTACAAATTGTAAATAAAAACGGAATGCAATAATTTACAAATCTCAAAAACTGATATTGTATTCACAATAGAACATAGACAACATATCAAATGTCGAAAGTGAGACATTTTGAAATTTCATGCCAAATATTGGCTCATTTGAAATTTCATGACAGCAACACATCTCAAAAAAGTTGGGACGGGGCAATAAGAGGCTGGAAAAGTTAAAGGTACAAAAAAGGAACAGCTGGAGGACTAAATTGCAACTCATTAGGTCAATTGGCAATAGGTCATTAACATGACTGGGTATAAAAAGAGCATCTTGGAGTGGCAGCAGCTCTCAGAAGTAAAGATGGGAAGAGGATCACCAATCCCCCTAATTCTGCGCCGACAAATAGTGGAGCAATATCAGAAAGGAGTTCGACAGTGTAAAATTGCAAAGAGTTTGAACACATCATCATCTACAGTGCATAATATCATCAAAAGATTCAGAGAATCTGGAAGAATCTCTGTGTGTAAGGGTCAAGACCGGAAAACCATACTGGGTGCCCGTGATCTTCGGGCCCTTAGACGGCACTGCATCACATACAGGCATGCTTCTGTATTGGAAATCACAAAATGGGCTCAGGAATATTTCCAGAGAACATTATCTGTGAACACAATTCACCGTGCCATCCGCCGTTGCCAGCTAAAACTCTATAGTTCAAAGAAGAAGCCATATCTAAACATGATCTGGAAGCGCAGACGTCTTCTCTGGGCCAAGGGTCATTTAAAATGGACTGTGGCAAAGTGGAAAACTGTTCTGTGGTCAGACGAATCAAAATTTGAAGTTCTTTATGGAAATCAGGGACGCCGTGTCATTCGGACTAAAGAGGAGAAGGACGACCCAAGTTGTTATCAGCGCTCAGTTCAGAAGCCTGCATCTCTGATGGTATGGGGTTGCATTAGTGCGTGTGGCATGGGCAGCTTACACATCTGGAAAGACACCATCAATGCTGAAAGGTATATCCAGGTTCTAGAGCAACATATGCTCCCATCCAGACGACGTCTCTTTCAGGGAAGACCTTGCATTTTCCAACATGACAATGCCAAACCACATACTGCATCAATTACAGCATCATGGCTGCGTAGAAGAAGGGTCCGGGTACTGAACTGGCCAGCCTGCAGTCCAGATCTTTCACCCATAGAAAACATTTGGCGCATCATAAAACGGAAGATACGACAAAAAAGACCTAAGACAGTTGAGCAACTAGAATCCTACATTCGACAAGAATGGGTTAACATTCCTATCCCTAAACTTGAGCAACTTGTCTCCTCAGTCCCCAGACGTTTACAGACTGTTGTAAAGAGAAAAGGGGATGTCTCACAGTGGGAAACATGGCCTTGTCCCAACTTTTTTTGAGATGTGTTGTTGTCATGAAATTTAAAATCACCTCATTTTTCTCTTTAAAAGATACATTTTCTCAGTTTAAACATTTGATATGTCATCTATGTTCTATTCTGAATAAAATATGGAATTTTGAAACTTCCACATCATTGCATTCCATTTTTATTTACAATTTGTACTTTGTCCCAACTTTTTTGGAATCGGGGTTGTACAAGTATTTGCTTTAAGATCAATCAACACACAGATACATTTGCTTGTTAAACTGAACTCATTGTTGATACAGATTGCTGTTTGAGGAGGAAAATATACATTGCTCCAGTTAGCTGGCTTGCTTTTGCAAAACATGGCACGCTGAAGTGGAAAATGAAAATCATTCCAACCTGTAAATTACTAGGCAAGTCAAATGCAGCACAAGTTACCAGTTCAGCTCCGGTAGTCAACTCTCTAATGTTATTTTTAGGTACATTACATTACAGGCATTTAGCAGACGCTCTTATCCAGAGCGACGTACAACACACCCAGAGGAGCCTGGGGAGCAGTCTGGGGGCTCGGTGCCTTGCTCAAGGGCACTTCAGCCATTCCTGCTGGTCCAGGGAATCAAACCAGTGACCGTTTGGTCCCAAAGCTGCTTCTCTAACCATTAGGCCATGGCTTCCCATACAAGGTCAATACCACAATTTGAGTAACTTCGTTCAATTTGGATTGGTGTCAGGTTACATTGGTCAGTGGATCATTTAAGTTTTTTTTTTTGTTTTTAGAAAACAAGAACTTCCCAAAATCATAATTATCAATACAAACTCAGTTTTACCCGGTATGAGGAAACATGACTGACATATCACCTTGGTTTGTCATGTTGGTTGTTTTTATTCCTGTAGTTCTTTATTTTTCAGTCATGGAAAGTAGAAATTATATTTTGTTTGACACAACAGGTTTATCTGACTGCACGGACTCACAAAAATGATTTCTGTTCGATCAGAAGGCTCCGATAAAAACACGGTGCCATTAGCGGACAGTTTAAAAAAAAAAGAGAGAGAAAAAAGTTCGATATATCATCTGGCTGATATACTGGTAATAGTGATAATGATCAAGATAAACGAACTTTATGAGTGCTTCATTCTCAGTCTAGGGGCATTAAATGAAGCTTAGTTTCATTTCCTCCACCGAATGCCAAAAAATGAAATCTCCGGTTGTTATGAATGCAACCGCTATCAAAAGAATCCAACAAAAACAAGAAGAAATTCTGCTATGCCAAATTGCTTCACTCTGAGTCAGTCAAACCCTGGAGAATCTGTATCAAGTGCTGCAGGAATCGGGTTTTTTTTGTGAATTCTTGGTAAAAAGCCACAAAGAATCATGCACCATGAACAAGAAAACTACATTATGTAAGTCAGAGCTGTGCCGACAGCAAGTTTTAACTGGAAGAGGCCAAGCTCTGCACTACGCTCTATTCAAGCCTTCATCGCACCTTGCATTGACCCAACGTCCCTCAAGATACAAGGAAGACATGCAGCCAGATTCTTCTCCGGTACTCTTGTTCAGGTGGTGGAATAAACTGTGGAGCAGTCGGTACATGATCATGATATAAAAAAAAAGAAAGAAAGAAAAAAAACCACAATGCAAAATGATAGGATCGGATACGACGTGCTGGATCAAGTGCCATTTTTAACCTTCCAGTTAACAAGGGCAGAAGCCAAACTGTTAAATTCAACCAAATTTGCAGTGAGTAATGTGAACTAGGAACTAGAAACTACAGTGGCTTGCAAAAGTATTCATCCCCCTCGGTGTTTGTCCTGTTTTGTCGCATTACAAGCTGGAATTTAAATGGATTTCTGGAGGGTTCGCACCGTTTGATTTACACAACAAGCCCACCACTTTAAAGGTGAAAATTGTTGTTTTATTGTGACACAAACAATAATTAAGATGAAAAAACAGAAATCTGGAGTGTGAATAAGTATTCACCCCCTTTCGTATGAAACCCCTAAATAAGAGCTGCTCCAACCAATTCACTTCATTAGTCACATAATTAGTTGATGAAGATCCACCTGTGTGCAGTCAAAGTGTCACATGATCGGTCACATGATGTCTGTATACCATACATCAACCTGTTCTAGAAGGACCCTGACTCTGCAACACGACTAAGCAAGCAACACGAAAACCAAGGTCAAACAGGTCAGAGACAAAGTTGTGGAGAAGTATAGATCAGGGTTGGGTTATAAAAAATATCCCAAACTTTGAATATCCCACAGAGCTCCATTAAATCCATTATAGCAAAATGGAAAGAATATGGCACCACTACAAACCTGACAAGAGAAGGCCACCCACCAAAACTCACAGACCGGGCAAGGAGGGCATTAATCAGAGATGCAACAAAGACACCAAAGATAACACTGAAGGAGCTGCAAAGATGGAGATGGGAGTATCTGTCCAAAGATAACACTGAAGGAGCTGCACAGCGGAGATGGGAGTATCTGTCCATAGGACCACTTTAAGCCGTACACTCCACAGAGTGGGGCTTTATGGAAGAGTGGGCAGAAAAAAAGCCATTGCTTAAGAAAACATGTTTGGAGGTGGCAGACTCCCCAAACACATGGAAGAAGATTCTCTGGTCAGATGAGACTAAAATTGAACTTTTTGGCCATCATGGGAAATGCCATGTGTGGCGCAAACCCAACACTTCATCACCCTGAGAACACCATTGCTACAGTGAAGCATGGTGGTGGCAACATCATGCTGTGGGGATGTTTTTTCATCCGCAGGGACAGGAAAGCTGGTCAGGACTGAAGGAAAGATGGATGGCACTAAATACAGGGCAATTCTGGAGGAAAACCTGTTTGTCAGCCAGAGGTTTGAAACTGGGATGAAGGTTCACGTTCCAGCAGGACAATGACCCTAAACATACTGCTAAAGCTACACTGGAGTGGTTTAAAGGGAAACATTTAAATGTCTTGGAATGGCCTAATCAAAGCCCAGACCTCAATCCAACTGAGAATCTGTGGCATAACTTGAAGATTGCTGTTCACCAACACAACCCATCTAACTTGAAGGAGTTGGAGCAGTTTTGTCTTGAGGAATGGGCAAAAATCCCAGTGGTTAGATGTGCTAAGCTAATAGAGACATACCCCAAGAAACTCACAGCTGTAATTGCAGCAAAAAGTGGCTCTACAAAGTATTGACTTGGGGGGGGGGGGATACCTATGCACATTTCAGATTTATGTTTTTTTACCTGAATTATTGTTTGTGTCACAATAAAACAACAATTTGCACCTTTAAAGTGACAGACATGTGTAAATCAAAATGGTACTAGCCCCTCAAAATCCATTTTAATTCCAGCTTGTAATGCGACAAAACAGGACAAACATCAAGGGGGATTAATACTTTTGCAAAACACTGTAGGACTATCCATGCAGCAACATATACACTATATGGCCAAAGTTTGTGGACACCTGACCATCACATATGTGCTCCTTCCCCAAACTGCTACCAAAGTAGGAAGTAGACAATTATCTAGATTGTCTTTGTACGCTGTAGAAGTACAGTTTCCCTTGACTGGAAATAAGAGGTCAAGACCAAACATATTTCAGCACGACAATACTCCTGTGCACAAAGTGCACTCCACAAAGACATGCTTTGTTGATGTTGATGACGAAGAACTAGAGCGATGGCCTGCACAGAGCCCTGACCTCATCCCTTCTGAACACCTTTGGGATGAGTTGAAATGCTGACTCCTCACCCGACCCCAGTGCCTGGCCTCGATAATATACTTATGACTGAATGAGCACAAAAAAGACTTCCCAGCAGCAAAGGGAGGACCAACTCCATATGGTTTTCAAATGGGATGTTCAGCAAGCACATCTGGTTGTGACAATCAGATATTCGCATACTTTTGGCCACATAGTATACTAATGCATTCTTATGAAAACAATTAGAATATTGTGAAAAGTTTTTTTTCCGTAGTTTAATTCAAAAAGGTAAACTTTCATACATTCTATCTTCATTACACGCAAAGTGAAATATTTCAAGGCTTTTTTTTTGGTTTTAATTTTGATGATTATGGTTTATAGCTCATGAAAATCAGAAATCCAGTATCTCAAATTATTAGAATATTTCCCAAGATCAGTCAAAAAGGAACTGTCCAAAAAAGAACATGTCCAACTTCTGAAAAGTATGTTCATTTATACACTCAATACTTGGTTGGGGGTCCTTTGCCACAAATTACTGTATCAATGCGGTGTGGCATGGAGGTGATCAACCTGTGGCACTGCTGAGGTGTTATTGAAGCCCAGGTTGCTTTGATAGCAGCCTTTAGCTCGTCTGTATTTTTGGGTCGGGTGTTTCTCATCTTCCTCTTGACAATACCCCATAGATTCTCTCTGGGGTTCAGGTCAGGTGAGTTGCCTGGTCAATCAAGCACAGTGATATCATGGTCAGCAAACCATTTGTAATAGTTTTGGCACTGTGGGTAGGTGCTAAGTCCTGCTGGAAAAGGAAATCGGCATCTCCATAAAGCTTGTCAGCAGATGGAAACATGAAGTGCTCTAAAATCTCCTGGTAGACGCTGTGTTGACTTTGGATTTGATAAAACACAGTGGACCAACACCAGCAGATGACATGGCACCCCAAATCATCACAGACTGTGGAAACTTCACACTGGGCTTCAAACACCTTGGATTCTGTGCCTCTCCACTCTTCCTCCAGACTCTAGGACCTTGATTTACAATTGAAATGCAAAATTTACTTTCATCTGAAAAGAGCACTTTGGAGGACTGTGCAACAGTCCAGTTCTTTCTCTCCTTAGCCCAGGCAAGACGCGTCTGACGTTGTCTCTGGTTTAGGAGTGGCTTGATATTAGGAATGTGACAGTTGTAGCCACTTTCCAGAAGATGTCTGTGTGTGGTGGCTCTTGATGTCCTGACGCCAGCCTCAGTCCACCCCTTGTGAAGTTCTCCCAAGTTCTTGAATCAAATTTTCTTGACAATCCTCTCAAGGCTGCGGTCATCCCTGTTGCTTGTGCACCTTTTCCAGCCAGCCTTTTCAGCAATGACCTTCTGTGGCTTACCCTCTTTGCAGAGGGTGTCGATGATCGTCTTCTGGACAACTATCAAGTCAGCAGTCTTCCCCATGATTGTGGTTGCGTGTACTGAACTAGACCGAGAGATACACACTATTTATATTATTTTAATCAAACTCAAAATGAAATATTCTAATATTTTGAGATTTTCTTTTTGCGCTGTCAGCCATAATTTTCAAAATTAAAATAAAATTAAAAAATGTTTCAGACATCTTAGTTTACACGTAATGAGTCAAGATTTTATTAGAGTTTCACTTTCTTAACTGATGGACAATATTGAACTTTTTCATGATATTTTAATTGTTTGAGATGAACTCGTTATCATCTCATCTCATTATCTCTAGCCGCTTTATCCTGTTCTACAGGGTCGCAGGCAAGCTGGAGCCTATCCCAGCTGACTACGGGCGAAAGGCGGGGTACACCCTGGACAAGTCGCCAGGTCATCACAGGGCTGACACATAGACACAGACAACCATTCACACTCACATTCACACCTACGGTCAATTTAGAGTCACCAGTTAACCTAACGTGCATGTCTTTGGACTGTGGGGGAAACCGGAGCACCCGGAGGAAACCCACGCGGACACGGGGAGAACATGCAAACTCCACACAGAAAGGCCCTCGCCGGCCACGGGGCTCGAACCCGGACCTTCTTGCTGTGAGGCGACAGTGCTAACCACTACACCACCGTGCCGCCCAACTCGTTATCATATTAGCCTTTTTATTATCATTTTTTTAAATGTTACATTGGATTGCATTTGAAAACAAAGAAAAGAAATGCTATTTCCATCTTCAGTCCGCATTTTCTATCCTTGATTTTTTTTTCAGGCTTAAAGGGTAATTCTTGTATTTAAAGACACTACTGAGAGAGAAAGAAGAAGAAGAAGAAGAAGAAGAAGAAGAAGAAGAGAAAAAAAAACACCTCGGATGCTTCTAATCAAGAAAATCTGGCAAGCTCAGTGGTGTGAAACAGAATATTTGCATATTCTGAATGGCTCACCCAGAAAAATCAACCCAAGCAGGTGCATTACTCATCCTTAAATTCCCCTGGGTAAATACTGAAGCAAGTACCGAAATGAGAACTAATTTTTTTTTTAATCCTTAACTGTGCATTTTTGTTGCTGTAACTCATTGTACTACCTGCTTTCTGATCAGGTTTCTTAGTATTCTTAAACTCTCACCTATTTATACTAAGATAAGAATATGTTTACGACCGAGAACACAAAGCATTTCCGTAAATCATTTTGTATAATGACGTCATGACATCGACCAAATTCTGTAAAATGTAAAACTCAAAACGTTTCTGAGCCTAGTGGACTCAAAGACAGAACCTGAGGTGTTTTGGTTTTTTTTTTGAGAGGTTGCGTAATGTAATTGTATTAAGTTTGTAATAAAAAAGTCATGACTAATGAGAGCGCATGGAGCAAACAGAAAGCTGACTGCTTATTTGGCCATGATGGCTGGTTGCACTCTCCGTGTTTAGTCTCGTCTTTGTGTTTGCCCCATTCTGACCTCTAACGTTATCGGCTACGATAAACACGGCGCCGCGTGTTGAGTACGACATTCTGGAAGACGATATGTACTGGAGCCGTATTTGAGCTGAATCTAGTGAGATTAATACAATTATATCGTGGTGTTTCTAGGAAAGAAAATAAACTATTATAACTAAAGGTTTCACGCCTTCCTGGTAGAACGATGCTGTCTTTAGACAGAAACCGAGCATTTTGCAACATTTAGCTTTGCATGGAGTTTCATTTTTCTCTGCACTACTTTCACTTTACAACATAGGGAATTTTTATGTAGCAATAGAAAAGCGACACTTCTGACTGCTACTTAGCTCAGAGGGGGGAAAAAAAAAACTACTTCTGGATTAGGAAAGCTTTGATATTACTACACAGTAGGGGAGAGCGGGGAGACCTGGGACACGTTTTCAGCTTTTGTAGATTGTGTGAAATCCTTTGCAGGTTGCATCACATTCATTTTGCATTAGCGAGTATTTACTGTACCCTCTTACCACAACAGCAGTTTCTCAGCTTGTCACGTATACTGGTGTTCAGAATTCACTTTCTCCAATAACATGAGGCATTGAGAGGAGACATGGGACTAATGCTGGGAGACTTGAGACACAGTGGGGAGGCATCATTTTTACTTATAACACATGAACACACAATGCTGGTACAGTCATAGAAAAATGTCAGTTTACGCAAAACCTGACTCGACAAAACAGCCCCATACTCAGGAAGCAATGGAATAAGTTTAATCGACGTGCAGGTACACGCCCATATTTTTAACAAAAAATTTTTTAGACAATTTTACAGTGCGCTACAAGAAAAAAAGTTGTAGCATGTAGTGTTGTAGTCGAGTCACTAAACCTCAAGTCCAGTCTCGAGTCCCCAGTGTGCAAGTCCGAGTGATTAAAGAAAATTTCGAGTCCAATATCAATCCGAGTCGAGTCCGATACAAGCCCCGCCCACTATCAACAGAGCAAATAACATGAGAGAGGGTTAACACTAACTAGTTCATCGCTCAACAAGCCCCGCCCACTATCAACAGGGCAATGAACATATACTACCGTTCAAAAGTTTGGGGTCACTTTGAAATGTCCTTATTTTTGAAAGAAAAGCACTGTTCTTTTCAATGAAGATCACTTTAAACTAATCAGAAATCCACTCTATACATTGCTAATGTGGTAAATGACTATTCTAGCTGCAAATGTCTGGTTTTTGGTGCAATATCTCCATAGGTGTATAGAGGCCCATTTCCAGCAACTCTCACTCCAGTGTTCTAATGGTACAATGTGTTTGCTCATTGCCTCAGAAGGCTAATGGATGATTAGAAAACCCTTGTACAATCATGTTAGCACAGCTGAAAACAGTTGAGCTCTTTAGAGAAGCTATAAAACTGACCTTCCTTTGAGCAGATTGAGTTTCTGGAGCATCACATTTGTGGGGTCGATTAAATGCTCAAAATGGCCAGAACAATGTCTTGACTATATTTTCTATTCATTTTACAACTTATGGTGGGAAATAAAAGTGTGACTTTTCATGGAAAACACAAAATTGTCTGGGTGACCCCAAACTTTTGAACGGTAGTGTAGCGTGTCACTTCCTTCTCTGGGTGTGGTCTTGCCAAATGACGATTGAAGTTCGAGGTCGTCTCCTCGATAGTTCTTCTACATATGGAACACATAGCAGGGCATTTTTCCCCACTGCACGAGAAGTCTGTATAAGCAGACCGGACAATCCTAGCGGCGTCTCTCCAGGCATTTTAGCGCCATTAACGTTCGTTTGTTCCTGAACATGATGTATGAGCAGGTGAATGTGCATTTTCTTGCACAAAATTAGCATAAAAATTAATGTAGATATAAATATCTTATGCCAAATTATTATGGCATGTTACAAAAAAATCCGAGTCCTCGTCTCCAACGTACGAGTCCGAATGCAGTTAATGCACGAGTCCGAGTCCAAGTCGCGGGTCCTTAAAATTAGGGCACGAGTCGGAATCGAGTACTACAACCCTGGTAACATGATGAAATGTCCCAACTCTCTCAATCTGTCCATTTTGAAAAAAAAAATCCTTAAATGTTTTCCCCCAAAATTTTAGTTTAATAAATAATACTAATATATGATAACTTGAGGCTATATACTTTAATAATAACAACAAGAACAACTTTATTAAACACAAGATCCACTCAGCTGGTTTCCAGTGGAGATGTGTATAAACTTACGCTAATAATCTCTTATTCAATACGTTATTCAATTCGTTAAATATAAAATCAGTAATATACAGCATAGTGAGACAGACATATTAATTATGATTACTCATGAATAACATTTGTATTCCATTTATACAAATACCAGAAAAGTGTCTCCAATAGTTCTAAATTTCTTAGTCGTCTCAGAGTTTCTAACGTAGTCGGGCAGAGAATTATATAACACGGTATTCTTTAATTTCTCACAAACCCCCAATTCGCCAGCGTACGTTACACTATCGAATGAAGTTGGATTGCGAGGTAGAAAATACAAGTTTTGGTTGAACTGCACAGACCTTACTGCAGTGTCCAGCTTCATGGCTCCAAAGGAAGTCGAAGGGGCAACATCTAACTTCTGATGTCATCTCAAACCTGATTGGTTGAAATTAACTGATGGGAATACAAACTGTCCCAAGTCTCCCCTGTCCCAAGTCTCCCTGCTCGCCCTTATTATTTATAGCATGATCAAGCGAAATCTAAGAGCCACTTACCAAAAATTTCCCCATTTTTGGCATACTCTGTCACCAAGTAGAGCATGTTCTTGGTCTCCATGACCTGTGCAAGAACAAAGAACATTCAGTATTCAGACTTGACGACAGTATATGTTTACACTACACATGCAGTCCCTTTCTTCTGCCTTGCACTAGCTGATCCGGTTACGTGAAGAAAGAAAAAAAAAAAAAAAACACATAGCAAGTGCACGAGGTTCATGTAAATGGGCCAACAATTCAGTGCCTTGTGTTGTCGCTGCAGAGGGATTCGTGCCTCTCCGTTCGTGAGCCAGTGGTGTAGGCATGAATCAGTCTGGTTGCTTGGTACTCTGCTCCATCGTAAGCTTGATTCATCGTGCCATGACCGACACAAGTGATATGTGGGAGGCCTCCAAATTTAGCCGAAGAAAACAAAGAGATGAATACGGGTAAGCTAAATCAGTAGGAGGCAGAGAGGAGGATCTATTATAAAATCAGATGCACACAGCCAATCAGACACTCTAGGGAGCTCCTGAGACACATTCTGATACTCGTTCATTCATGGTTATTCACCGGCAGGGTTAGTTATACGACTTCCTACGTGATTTTCAGGTGACATTTTAAAGTGACGCACGACAGGTCGACGTGCTGGTTCAGGAATCGTTTAACCCTTTGATGCAGAACATATGCACACCCCTTCTAAAGCCTCAGTCACAACCGGCCGTACGTGCTCCTATGGCCGGTCTACGTGCAAAAAACGCAAGAAACGCACGGAGGGCGCGCGTGTGACGTGCTGATTTTCGAGCTGTAGACTGGCCGCAGACCGGCTGCAGAGGTTCTTTGTCATGTCAAACAAACTCTACGGGCGCTTACGTTTTTTTCAGGTTGCAAGACAAACTTACGGCCAACGTGCGTCTTTCTCCATGAACAAAAAAAACGCAGCGATTTGGGAAACGCCAAAAATGACCTAGGCTTAATGCACAACATGGGTCAAAAATGACCCGCATTCATTTTCCAGGTTATTTCATGCTGACTGAGTTTTTCTTTGCTCTATCTTTTGAAATCAATTTATTTTATGATTGAATATTCCAAGTATTCTTTAAATATCTTGTTTTTAATTACCACAAATCGTTAATTTAATTTTTTCTTTCCTAGTTTATGAACAAAAATACTTTTTATATTACTACACATGGGTCATCCAAGTGTGATTTAAAATTAAATGTCTTAATACTATAATAATAATTTGTTTCAAGTAATTACTTTAGCAGTGAATGGGGCCAGTTATTTATTTATTAACTATGTAGTTAGCTAAGCCAACTACAATAAAATTAGCTAACTAAAGTAGAATATGTCAACAGCTCGGTAGCTAATAGTAATTACTTGTAACTTTCTGACGAGTAATCTACTCACTCTCAAGGGAACCTAAACATAATCAGTTTTTTTCTAAGGTAATGTTAGAACAATTGAAAAACATTACTTGCATGTATTAGATGGGCAAAGGGCGCCGTGCTGAGCTGTGAAATGTCTGACACAAGCACAATTCACAGTTCCCACCAAACGCTGGAGTAAATGCATGCGGGTCGGTTCTGACCCATGTGTGTAAACTTGATGTAGAATTACAAAAGCTGTGCTTGTTCATAACTTAAGAAAGGAAAAATAAAAATGATGATTTGTGCGAAACAAAAACAAGATCTTTACTGCATGTTTGGAAAAGTAAATGACAAAATGAATTTATTTCAAAAGTATATCATAGAAACACTCAGCCATACATGAAATAACCTGGAAAATGAACGCAGGTCGTTTTTGACCCATGTTGTGCATTAGAAGGGTAGTGATACAAAAAGGGTTTTTATTCAAAAAGTAAGAAAAGAAAAAATAAAATAAGGATGTATGATGATCAAAAACAAGTTAATTGAGGAATACCTTGAATATTGAATGATGGAATTAATTTATTGCAAAGATATAGAAGATAAAAACTCAGCCGGGTCACTTTTGACCCATGTTTTGCATCAAAGGGTGAACCCACTCCCCTTACGGAACTGCTTGAGCTGATACCCATCCCCATAGCTGGTGTGCATCATGTTGTTTCAATACATTTTAGTTCCTAACGCGGGGCGTCCTAACCACGTGTTAGTCTGTTTACAAACCGTTTGCTCAGCAGACAGTTCCCTAAAGTCACATGACGGCATGCAGAGGTCACGACGGCGGGGATCGAACGAAGACTCTTCGACTGAGACAAAAAATTACGATTTTAAGGAAGTCAAAAGCAAAACGCGCCAGAAAAGAGAGGCAAAATGTTTGTCGCAACCTCGCCTCGCTCGTTATGATATTATAATGAGGATAAACTTCGGCCGTTTCCGTACCCAAGTGTAAACGTTAGCGTTAGTGTTTTTCCAGCTCATTCTCCTTCACAGGCGTGAGGCAGCGGGCAATACAGCGTGCGATTCGAGTACCTCGGGGTTATTCTAGCTCCACAGGGTACTAGTCATCTCTTTAATACGTCGACCTGCGTCACTGTGGGCCACTACACTGTTGAACGTTCTGATCGATCAGAAGGTGTTGATTCATTTTCTACAACAGCATAGCGAGGACATGACTACCTGCGTCATGCAGGGACAGGGAAAGTCTTCAGGACGAAGGGCTTTGCGGTTTCTTGGTAACCTGACGGTTAGAAACTCCATACAGCTGCTGTACCAGAACATTACACAGCATTAATCCTGGCCATAAATGAATAAAAAGTACGATGCGTCATTTGTTAATGAAGAAAATGGCAAACTGATGTAGAAGAATAAAACACTGCGTAACGTGCCGTCTTTGGAAAATAATCAACTTCAGGGTGCTACCAGGAACCCGGTCACTGATTATTTTCCTATAGCTGCATGCCCTGATGAGATTTATTCCTTACATCCAACAAGCCAACCGTCCTCTACTGCTGTTTTTCTTGCCTCGATGGGAAGTGTTGCCTTCTGGCGATTTTCATAAAGTCCACAAAGTACTTCTGATCCAAGTCAGCTGCCAAATATGTAAATCTCTGGAAACCACTTGAATTATCTCATGCAAATGAGATTACACAATTGTCCTGCTGGTGTTCTACGAGATGAACCACGAAGTCGGTGTTTAGTCAAATCAGCTTGAATTATAAACGCATAATATCATTAAAACCTATCACCACACAATTACATCGCAGAAAAAATTAAGAATATTGGAAAGAATATCATTCTGGGAACCAAACGTAGGTCTTCTTCATTGATCATTCCATACACATGGTATAAAGTCAATTATTCTATCCACATTCACTGGATATGAGCAATCGCACGCTCTGATTGGCTACTCTACTACTACGATATCAGCTCATATCCTTGACCTGCAAGTGACGTCAAAGCAAAATAGAAACCCGAATGTCGGCCATGTTGGTGGAGATACAAATGCGGGGTCAAGCGACGTTCCATAGAAAACACAGTCACGCGTGCGCAACTCTCTTTGTTGTTCCGCTGCTTGAAGCGTTCTTTTAGCTCTGCCATATCGTTGTGCTGTACGTGGTTGTGGTCACAACAGTACTCGCGACCGTGGCACATTCCGATTTTTTAGAATTGCATTCGTGATTCGGAAAGAGGGCGAGGAAACTCCGAGGCTTAGTACGGAGAGGAGACACGCACGGCTGAACAACATCGGCAGGCCTGATCTAACAGAGGCTAAAACCAAAACCGCTCGTGTCTGCAGTGATCATTTTATCTCAGGCGAGATTCAAAAGCTTTCTCGATAATATCATGGAAGAATTTTATTTCGTGTTGCGAGAATTTTGCTACTGTATAAAATGAGCGTTCTCTTGTCGTGGTTGTTATAATTTTAACACGTGTATTACCGTTTCGCTTCTAGGAACGCCAGCGAAATTATACGATAGAAACAATCCAGACTGGGCGCCCGCTCAGAACATGGGCTGTGTTTCGTCCAAGGCCGGACTTGATTCTTCGGCAGCCGAACCGGATAGAACGTGATATCTGGGGACTCGATGGCCAGTAGAAGCGTCTTATCTTCAGAAAAGTCTGACTTTTTTAAATAATATGGGTCAAAACCACACATATCTATCTTCTCTTTGTATCGAAATTTCGCTCGAGCGTTCAAATCGTCGTAACACTGAGAAAATTCAGCATTGTTTACAGGCACGCTTTCAGCAGCTGCCGTCCAAGCTGCTTTGTATATCCACCATCATGGCAGACGCTCATGACGCAGCACATTTTGATTACGTGGTTGCAAGTCATCTATACCGTTAGCAGAGAAAAAACAAAATGGCGGCGTGTGTTGCTGAACCAACCGAGGATGAAATAAACAAAACCCCGACAAATACAAAAAAAAAACAAAAAACCCAGCAAAATACAGAATGAAAGCATTTGATGATAAGAACGTATCCTTTTTTAATTTTTCAAGAATTATTATTATTATTATTATAGCATTTTTCACAAATTGCTCCTGTCATTTCGCCGCGTTGTTTACATTCTAAGCGGAAACGATTGTCAGACGTTTCGTGTAAAAGTTTTTATTTATCGAATTTGCAAAAGAAAAATACAAATAAAAATGATCCGTTTCTCAAAATCCAGTGAATGTGGAGAGAATAAAACAGTTATTCCACTCAAATCTTGTTATACATGGCTTATAACCAACTCGGCGCTTTGTGACGACTCGATTTCGTGGAATAACTGTAAAAGTAGAATTGAAGGCAAATTTTTTATTGTCAAAATTCTATTTCTCTCATTTTATTAAATATCGGAATGCATTTTTGATCGTTATTTTGTCGCTGCTATAGCAAGTTCTGAGTGTTTGAAATATGCTCTGTAATATATCAGTCCATATGTCAAAGCGACGGCTGTAAACGAGATTCGTTGAGACCTGTGCGAGATGTTGTAGGACGGAAGTAAAACGTACAGCGGAAATCAAAGTGACCGACATCCGCCAACGTCGTCAAAAGACGCGCGCGCCCTCTTTCGAATGCTGACATGATCAAGCCGGAAGTTTTGTTTGTTTTGATAGCGATCAGGAAAGTTTGAAAAAAAAAAAAGTAGGCAGTAATCGTCATTTAAACTCGTTTTTGTGCAATACTTCGTTTGGAAAACAGTTTTCAAAATGGCGGCACCGACACGTGGCTGACACTTCACGTTTCGAAGTCTGGCACAAGTCTCGTGAAGATTGCGCGGATAAGCGACGCCTGCCGTGGACCAAACGGACTAAATTCAACACGGCTAGAAACCGAATAGGCCGATAAGTATAATATTTAATTGCGGTTAGTTGCCGATACGAGTCACGATATAAGGTTACTAAAACCGAAAACGTAACTGAATAACACGTTAATTAAGAAATAAAGCAAGTTTAAAAATGACTTCAGTTCTCCTTTAAATATACACACACACTTGCACTTGTCTGTGCATAAATAAACGTCTCGGTGTGGGTGCATGCATGGCCTTTCTGCCTTTCTTCCTGTGGACTTTGCTGATGTGAGGAAAAGCATTTCATTATGAAAATGCCTTCCATATTGTTCATATATATGGCAAACTCAGAGTGTGTGTGTGTGTGTGTGTGTGTGTGTGTGTGTGTGTGTGTGTGTGTGTGTGTGTGTATTCTAGTTTCAGGGCTGTGGAAAGCTGGGGGTTTGAGATGACACAGTGCGGGCCTGCCGAGCTGCCCTCTGTTTATGTGGCCCGAGAGGAAATGACTAATTGACCCATGCAGCCTGAATGGAAGAGCTGTTGGAAATAATGATACACAGCGATTACGTGGCCACATTTGGACCGATTGTGTAATAACGAAGCGCTGTTCACATTCTCTACAACTGCAGCGACCCACAATCTTACATAAGGGGTCCGTGCGGTCACTCCGAGAGAAGGATTAGTCATTAACTCTGTCCTGATGTGTTCGGTGTATCATAAAACACAGCAGTGGCATCAAAAGTTACCTGGTACAGCTTAATGATATGGGGGTGGTCCAGCATTTTCATGATCTTCACCTCGCGATAGATCTTCTCCAGGTTTACCGAGTCCAGCTGGGTCTTGTCGATGATCTTTATGGCCACCTATTGAAAAAGACACAGCAGCACTCTGTAGTTAGCGGACAGTCTGGCACCGCGGTCTGTGCGTGTCGGATAGCCTCCGAGCTGCGCGCAAAGGTTTCGGATCCGGTTCTCACATGTCCTTGAGAAGATCAAACAGTCAGATCACATGACAGACGAGATGACAGACACCTGTCTCCCATGCCCGATTTAAATAACTAACATTTCAAATTATCTCCTCAGGCTAAAGCCGTCCTGCTGATTGAGGAGGCGGTGCAGATTAAATAAGGTTACATCTCTGTAAACACTCCTCGTTTTGATGTTCTGGGATTGCCGGAGTGATTAATTCATCTCGTTTGAAAGGAAAAAGGGGGGAAAAAATAAGCTCTTGGGGAGTCGAACCTCATCGAAGAAAAGAAAATGAATCGTCCTGCAGAGTTTACTGTACACACAGTATTCATGAAATGCTTTCTCGAACAAGTAAGCTGAAATGTTTCAGGGCTGAACATTTTCACATTTCATCGAATATATGTCAGGTTGGGGATGTCACCGGTTGGGAGTGGGAAGCGGAGTGACTCATGCAGCTGACCACTGAACCACCTCAGGGCTCATGGACAAAGCTGAAGCCTTACATGGCGTGACATGGTGAATCATAAGCACTACTGATAGTGAACCGCAGCATTCAGGTCACATCAAGAAATGTCAACTGCGGATAATATTTTTAGAATTCTCTGAGTTGTGTTCATACCCTGATCTCATCTCTCTCTCTCTCTTGCGGACGTGATTCTTACAGAGTTGTCCGAACCCCTAAAAAAGTTCTGATGGCTATCACGAGCATGCTGCTGTTATCAAAAAAAAATCTGTCTGAAGGCCACGATAAAAAATAAAAAATAAATAAACAGGGTCTCAGGTACCAGTGAGGGCTTGCTGATGAATATGGACGACACAGCAGTTATTATCACAAAATCACACTTACACGACCGCTGCACAATTCAACAGCAGGCAACAGGAAGGAGTTCCACCACGGTTTTGCAACAGTAAATAGCAGGATCGTGTATTTTACTGCAAGGAATCTTTCGCTACTGAGCAGGAACTGGATTGAACACCTTTTCCAATTCGATCAAACGTTAATACTGGATTACTGGATTTCTTGCTGTGCTGACTGACGGACACGACACGGATCATACGCACGAACACGTGTAATGTTCATAGAAGCTTCCAGAAGAAGCTTGCACAGAAGAGTGAAATTCGTTTCCCCCCCCCCAGCTTCTTCGGAAGTTAAGGTCAGAGAAGAAGAAGAACAACTTTATTCAATCACATGTATACTTGTGACAGTCCTTTCTGCATTTAACCCATCTGAAGCAGTGAATACACACACACGAGCAACGAGCACACACATATATCCAGAGCAGTGGGCAGCAATGCTAACAGCGCCTGGGGAGCAGTTGAGAGGGGGTTAGGTGCCTCGCTCAAGGGCACCTCAGTCTGCCCCATGCAGAACTCTGCACAGAAAGGCCCCCGTCGATCCAATAACCTTCTTGCTGTGAAGTGACAGTGCAAACCACTACACCACCGAGCACAGACCCAACCATGATACAGCACCCCTGGAGCAGATCGGGTTAAGTCCCATGCTCAAGGGAACTTCAGCCTGCCCCATGCAGAACTCCGCACAGAAATGCCCCTGTCGAACCCATAACCTCCTTGCTGTGAAGCAACAGTGCGAACCACTACACCACCAAGCACAGACCCAACTATAATACAGCACCCCTGGAGCAGATCGGGTTAAGTCCCATGCTCAAGGGAACTTCAGCCTGCCCCATGCAGAACTCTGCACAGAAATGCCCCCGTCAGCTACCGGGCTCGAACCCATAACCTTCTTGCTGTGAAGCAACAGTGTGAACCACTACACCACCAAGCACAGACCCAACCATAATACAGCACCCCTGGAGCAGATCGGGTTAAGTCCCATGCTCAAGAGCACCTCAGCCTGCCCCATGCAGAACTCCGCACAGAAAGGTCCCCGTCGACTACCGGGCTTGAACCTGTAACCTTCTTGCTGTGAAGCGACAGTGCGAACCACTACACCACCAAGCACAGACCCAACCATAATACAGCACCCCTGGAGCAGATCGGGTTAAGTCCCATGCTCAAGGGCACCTCAGCCTGCCCCATGCAGAACTCTGCACAGAAATGCCCCTGTCGAACCTATAACCTTCTTGCTGTGAAGTGACAGTGCGAACCACTACACCACCAAGCACAGACCCAACCATAATACAGCACCCCTGGAGCAGATCGGGTTAAGTCCCATGCTCAAGGGCACCTCAGCCTGCCCCATGCAGAACTCTGCACAGAAATGCCCCTGTCAAACCTATAACCTTCTTGCTGTGAAGCGACAGTGCGAACCACTACACCACCAAGCACAGACCCAACCATAATACAGCACCCCTGGAGCAGATCGGGTTAAGTCCCATGCTCAAGGGCACTTCAGCCTGCCCCATGCAGAACTCCGCACAGAAAGGTCCCCGTCAGCTACTGGGCTCGAACCCATAACATTCTTGCTGTGAAGCGACAGTGCGAACCACTACACTACCAAGCACAGACCCAACCATAATACAGCACCCCTGGAGCAGATCGGGTTAAGTCCCATGCTCAAGGGCACCTCAGCCTGCCCCATCCAGAACTCTGCACAGAAATGCCCCTGTCGAACCTATAACCTTCTTGCCGTGGAGCGACAGTGCGAACCACTACACCACCAAGCACAGACCCAACCATAATACAGCACCCCTGGAGCAGATCGGGTTAAGTCCCATGCTCAAGGGCACCTCAGCCTGCCCCAGCAGAACTCCGCACAGAAAGGTCCCCGTCAACTACCGGGCTTGAACCCATAACATTCTTGCTGTGAAGCGACAGTGCGAACCACTACACCACCAAGCACAGACCCAACCATAATACAGCACCCCTGGAGCAGATCGGGTTAAGTCCCATGCTCAAGGGCACCTCAGCCTGCCCCATGCAGAACTCTGCACAGAAATGCCCCTGTCGAACCTATAACCTTCTTGCCGTGAAGCGACAGTGCGAACCACTACACCACCAAGCACAGACCCAACCATAACACAGCACCCCTGGAGCAGATCGGGTTAAGTCCCATGCTCAAGGGCACCTCAGCCTGCCCCATGCAGAACTCTGCACAGAAATGCCCCTGTCGAACCTATAACCTTCTTGCTGTGAAGTGACAGTGCGAACCACTACACCACCAAGCACAGACCCAACCATAATACAGCACCCCTGGAGCAGATCGGGTTAAGTCCCATGCTCAAGGGCACCTCAGCCTGCCCCATGCAGAACTCTGCACAGAAATGCCCCTGTCGAACCTATAACCTTCTTGCTGTGAAGCGACAGTGCGAACCACTACACCACCAAGCACAGACCCAACCATAATACAGCACCCCTGGAGCAGATCGGGTTAAGTCCCATGCTCAAGGGCACCTCAGCCTGCCCCATGCAGAACTCTGCACAGAAATGCCCCTGTCGAACCTATAACCTTCTTGCCGTGAAGCGACAGTGCGAACCACTACACCACCAAGCACAGACCCAACCATAACACAGCACCCCTGGAGCAGATCGGGTTAAGTCCCATGCTCAAGTGCACTGCAGCCTGCCCCATGCAGAACTCCGCACAGAAAGGTCCCCGTCAGCTACCGGGCTCGAACCCGTAACCTTCTTGCTGTGAAGCGACAGTGCGAACCACTACACCACCAATCACAGACCCAACCATAATACAGCACCCCTGGAGCAGATCGGGTTAAGTCCCATGCTCAAGGGTCCAACAGTGGCAGCTTGGAGTCTTGAACCCCTGACCTTCAGACCAAGTGACTCAGCAGCAGGACATTTCAGTGAAGACTGTCACATGCTGAGCACATTTCAGATCAAGTGCTTTCCAGAACCTTTCCAAAGCACAGAACAGGTTGAGTGGTGGAGACTTTCAGTGACAGCGGAAATGTCGCGGAGAGAGAGAGAGAGAGAGAGAGTGTTGTGCATGAAGTTTGCGCAGGTGTGAACAGGTGTTTCAGTCGTCCCGAGCGCGCGAGCTTGTGCACTCACCTCGGTTTTGGTGATTCTGTGTCTCGCGAGTTTCACCACCGCGAAGTTTCCTTTGCCGAGCGTGCGCTCGATGTCGTAAAAGCCCACGCGCACCGGCCCGCGGAGCGCCGCTTTCGGCTCACAGACCGCCATGACCATGCTTTACGGCAGGACACCGACACCGCGCTGCTCGGAACGCACTGGAGTCAGAACACCGACCATCAGAGCGCGCGCGCAGGGCGGGCAGGCACGGACACTGTTTTTCTTGACCGCCGTAAAGCAGGACGAGACACAAACTGGGGGGTAAAAAAAAAAAAGAGGGGGGTCTGGGTTTGGGATTAAACTAAGTGCGACGTGTCACGCCAGAAAACTCGCTGTGCACTCCCGTGTCCCGTCCCGCGCTCCCTCTCTCCCTCTCTCCTCTCTGATACAATAGCGCGATAATATTTCAGCTCTTATTAGCGCCAGTGCGCGAGCCGACTCGCGGGAGGAATCGTGTTCTCTCTGCTGACGTGCATTGACGTCAGAGCCGAAGGGGGTTATTTGTACCGGAGAGGGGCGGGGCTTTGAAGCGCTTCCACACTTGAGTGCCAAACTCGTCGCCACGGCAACCAGAGCCTCTGCTGACGTCAAGCGGCAGTGTTGCTGTTCAGAGAGAGAGAGAGAAAATGCTTTCTGTTTGGACAGAAGTGAAGTAATGTCGGAAAACAACTCCGATCAAACTCCTGGCTCAAAAAAAACATCATCTCGGATCTCAGAAGACTTTGGTCAGAGTTTTCTTCCTGAACCCTGAAGGATCTCTCACACACAGCTCTCGGTGCTTCTGCAATACTTAACAACAGCCAACCGAGTTCCACTACACAACCACAAACGGGAACTGAGTGCACTGTTACAACCAACCTGCACTCAGAACACTTCCCAGAACACATCTAGGCCTCACTGTATGTATGGCTTATTAGTCAAAGCATTTAGATTAGATAAACTTTATTGATCCCTTTGGGAGGGTTCCCTCAGGGAAATTAAGATTCCAGCAGCATCATTACAGATAAACAGAGAAAAGAAACAGGGGCAGCACGGTGGTGTAGTGGTTAGCACGGTCGCCTCACAGCAAGAAGGTCCGGGTTCGAGCCCCGTGGCCGGCGAGGGCCTTTCTGTGCGGAGTTTGCATGTTCTCCCCGTGTCCGCGTGGGTTTCCTCCGGGTGCTCCGGTTTCCCCCACAGTCCAAAGACATGCAGGTTAGGTTAACTGGTGACTCTAAATTGACCGTAGGTGTGAATGTGAGTGTGAATGGTTGTCTGCGTCCATGTGTCAGCCCTGTGATGACCTTGCGACTTGTCCAGGGTGTACCCCGCCTTTTGCCCGTAGTCAGCTGGGATAGGCTCCAGCTTGCCTGCAACCCTGTAGAAGGATAAATCAACTAGAGATAATGAGATGAGATGAGAAGATATGGGGAAGAGAGGAGGAGGGGAAGAAAGAAAAAAAAAGGTGGGAAGAAGGGGGGCAGTGGTAGGAGAGATATTGCACATTGTACAGTATTGCTTATTGTTAGGCTAGGCTACTGCTCCTTCCCATCCTCTGTACTCCTGTTACCCCTCCTCCCCCCAGAAAGGAGTTGTACAGTCTGATGGCGTGAGGGACAAAGGAGTCTGTTCATCCTGCACCTTCAACTTGGGGCCAACTGTGCAGGAAAATGGGGGCTGCGATAGTGAGGTGAGAAAGAAAGCGCAGGCAGGGTGGAGCAGTTGGAGAAGGATGTTGGGAGTCATTTGTGATAGGAAAGTCCCAGCAAAAGTGAAAGGTAAGATGTATAAGACAGTAGTGAGACCAGCTGTGATGTATGGATTGGAGACCATACCCTTAACGAAGAGACAGGAGGCAAAGTTGGAGGTGGCGGAGTTGAGGATGTTAAGGTTTGCGATGGGAGGTTGGGCAGGATAAGGAACGAGCACATCAGAGGGACAGCACATGTGGAGAGCTTGGGAATTAAGCTAAGAGAGATGAGACTGAGATGGTATGGGCACATCCTGAGAAGAGATGCAGAGCATGTTGGAAGGAGAATGTTGAGGATGGAGCTGCCAGGCAAACAAAAACGAGGAAGGCCAAAGAGGAGATACATGGATGTGGTGAGAGAGGACATGAAAGTGGCAGGTGTGGTAGAGAAGGATGCGGAAGACAGGGAGCAATGGAGACAAGAGATCCGCTGTGGCGACCCCTAATCGGGAGCAGCCAAAAGAAGAAGAAGTCAAACCATTTATTCACAAAACATACATCAAGATGATTTACAGGACGGTCTCAACCTGTTCGCCATCGTGTTCGACACACAAAAACCAGTACCATTTAATCTGCAGCAGAAAAATCCTGTCCTGCAGGGTCGCAGGCAAGCTGGAGCCTATCCCAGCTGACTGTGGGTGAGAGGCAGGGTACACCCTGGACAAGTCGCCAGGTCATCACTGGGCGAACACATAGACACAGACAACCATGGTGGTGTAGTGGTTAGCACGGTCGCCTCACAGCAAGAAGGTTCTGGGTTCGAACCCAGCGGCCGGCAAGGGCCTTTCTGTGTGGAGTTTGCATGTTCTCCCCGTGTCTGCGTGGGTTTCCTCCGGGTGCTCTGGTTTCCCCCACAATCCAAAGACATGCAGGTTAGGCTAATACGGGACGAGGGCTGAGGTGCCCTTGAGCGAGGCACCTAACTCCCAACTGCTCCCTGGGCGCTGTTAGCATGGCTGCCCACTGCTCTGGATGTGTGTGTGTGTGTGTTCACTGCTTCAGATGAGTTAAATGCAGAGAGGAAATTTCACAAGTGTGTGATGAATAAAGTTGTGTTTTCTTTTTCTTTCATTCACACACCTTCACATTCACATCTACGGTCAATTTAGAGCTACCAATTAGCCTGACCCGCATGCCTTTGGACTGTTGGGGAAACCGGAGTCCATGCAAACTCCACACAGAAAGGCCCTCACCGGCTTGAACCCAGGACCTTCTTGCTGTGAGGCGACAGTGCTGACCACTACACCACCGTGCCGCCCAGAAAAATAATCCATTCGTGTTAACATCATTTTCACTAACCCTGTATATATAGGCTGGGCAGCATGGTGGTGTAGTGGTTAGCACTGTCGCCTCACGGCAAGAAGGTTCTGGGTTCAAGCCGGCGAGGGCCTTTCTGTGTGGAGTTTGCATGTTCTTCTCGTGTCTGCATGGGTTTCCTCCGGGTGCTCTGGTTTCCTCCACAGTCCAAAGACATGCAGGTTGGGCTAATTGGTGGCTCTAAATTGACTGTAGGTGTGAATGTGAGTGTGAATTGTTGTTTGTCTTGATGCATCAGTCCTGCGATGACCTGGCGATTTGTCCAGGGTGTACCCCGCCTCTCGCCCATAGTCAGCTGGGATAGGCTCCAGTTTGCCTGCGACCCTGTCGAACAGGATAAGCAGCTACAGATGATGGATGTATATACAGGCAATAAACACAACCTGCTGCCATACTGGTTCATTCGTTCGTGTAATTTCCTCGGGAATTACACTGAGATGTCAGCATCCTCCACATCCAGTTTGATGAGACCCATGGGGTGGCTTGAAGACTGGGCACTCCTGATGGATGTGAGGGATTGTCTGTGTGCGACCGCACTGGCAGGCATCGTCCTTACTAGCTCCAATCGTCTTGAGGAAGGACTGGGTCCTGCCCCATCCAGTGCGGAGGCGGTTGAGGCGGGTCCACGCCTTGCGGGTGAGATGGTAATTGCAGGGCTTTGCAGAGGGGAAATCAATGAAAGAGTGCAAGGTGGTGCATGAACAGCTCCATTCCTCCCGCCATCTCTGCTCCACCCAGGAGTTTCATGAGCGCTGCAGCTTTGATGCCGAAGTGCTGCCTTGATAGCCATTGGGGGGTGTTATCATCCTGAGTTTCCATTGCCATACTGGTGGCTTCAAGGAAAAAAAATCCACCACAACGACTCACACAGTCTAATAATCACGAACATCACCCACAATGACATGGTGCAGTGGTTAGCAGCGTCTCCTCACAGCCAGCAGGTTCTTTCCGTGTGGAGTTTGCATGTTCTTCTCGTGCAAGCATTGGTTTCCTCCTACAGTCCAAAGCTGTGCAGATTAGGTCAACTCAAATTTATTTATTTTTTTTCACGATGATCATCACCATGTCCGATTATTTCCAGAAATTCTTGCCATGTCTTGGTCAGCAGATAGGCAGCTCTACAAGTTTGATCCTGACCAATCATCCATCGTTCACGTCCTTGCATATGGTCGGGGAGGATGGTCAAAAAATTGCCATGTCATAGGAGTTGTCAATCTAGGTGAGAAAATATAAACAATTCTGACATGCTAGACTTTTCCAAGGGATGTTGTGAGGCGTCCCAGATGTGGCACCACATTGCTGTTCTTCAATTATGTCATACTACAAGGACCCTTCAGTGTTCTCGATGTTTGTTTTCGGGCCTGACACTGGAAATTTGTCAGCCATGACCAAATTGTGTCAAAATTGAGCTGAATTTGTGTAGTCTGATCCCTGTATTAGACCAACAATAGACTGGCAACTTGTCCAGGGTGTACCTAACCTCCTGCCCAACACAAGCTGAGATTGGTTCCAGCTCACCCACGACCTGCAATGGCTAAAGGGTAAAGAGAATGAATGAACGAATGAATGAATGAATTACCCACAATGCCGTCTGACTACCTGCTAATAATGATACTAGTATGATTTGACATTTGCTTCATTTCTACCTAAGCAGAGTGATGCAGCAGCAATTTAATTAATTTGCGCTAGCAGCACTGGTGCAAATTGTTACTGTTACTCAGGATCTTTCGACTTTCTTCTTCTTCTCCTAATGTTTTTAGGACATTAATTCTCCCTCAGTTTTCAACCAATCATCACCAAATTTCACATGAAGAATACCTCTGAGCTGAATTATGCTGCTATGACTTTTGGTGCTGATCTGGATCACTGATCCAGAATGATCCATGAAAAACAGGATTTTTTTCAATCACTTGTAACTCTGTCAATTTTCATGATTTTTTTCAATCAGTTTTATTTATTCTGTTCAAGGCAGCAGGGCGCAACTTTTCCTCAGTAAGCGCCATTCTGTATCTCTTACCATTCTGGATCTATAGGGAACGGTGACCAGACGTCCCGGTTTGTAACAGCTAGCGCAAATTACTGTGACATTAGTCACAGTCTCTATCTATTTTTTTTCTTTCTGCTAACGTTCTTACCTCACCTGTACACTCCACTCAAACATACGTATCAAGCTTCAACTCGATACCTTTAATACCACCTTCAACTGCATCTCATACAGTTGCTGCATTGCATTCTGCATTGGACTTGAAGTCCAACCTTTGCTGTCTCCACTACTTCTGTGTTGGAGTTCTTGGTAATATGATATTTAACATTGCTTAAAAAATGATGAGTGAGAGTTCCACTTTTTTAAGGGGATAATGCCAAGACCTGAGCGTCATGCCTTATGTTTGAGGTCGTTGAATGTTTCTTTCCTATTTCACAGCACTGTAACTGTACTAGCAGCTGATGACATCAGCGTGGCACACAACTGTTAACTTCTCACTGGAATAATGAAAATACAGCATCAAACAATTAAATATCACTCGAACTTCTAAACACACCACAAATATTTCAGTCTAAACAAACACTCTTTTTTTCAGGATCCGCCTTTCCTTTAAATACAGGTTTGATCACTTTGTTACTGTATAGATTCACAATCATTTGCATTCCTACAGTATGGTTCTAATACACAGTCCTGTAATATTAGATGTCTAAGGCGCATGTAAAGAAATGCTCATCTCATTATCTCAAGCCGCTTTATCCTTCTACAGGGTCGCAGGCAAGCTGGAGCCTATCCCAGCTGACTACGGGCGAAAGGCGGGGTACACCCTGGACAAGTCGCCAGGTCATCACAGGGCTGACACATAGACACAGACAACCATTCACACTCACATTCACACCTACGGTCAATTTAGAGTCTCCAGTTAACCTAACCTGCATGTCTTTGGACTGTGGGGGAAACCGGAGCACCCGGAGGAAACCCACGCGGACACGGGGAGAACATGCAAACTCCGCACAGAAAGGCCCTCGCCGGCCACGGGGCTCAAACCCGGACCTTCTTGCTGTGAGGCGACAGCGCTAACCACTACACCACCATGCCGCCCTTAAAAAATACTATAAACAGTAATCAGTAGAAGAAGAAACCTTGATTCGTCACATGCACACTTCAAGCACAGAGAAATTCATCCTCTGCATTTAACCCATCTGAAGCAGTGAACACACACACCTAGAGCCGTGGGCAGCCACACCAGAGCGCCCGGGGAGCAGTCAGAGGTCAGGTACCTTGCTCAAGGGCACCTCAGCCCAAGGCCGCCCCATGTTAACCTAACCGCATGTCTTTGGATTGTGGGGGAAACCGGAGCACCCGGAGGAAACCCACGCAGACATGGGGAGAACATGCAAACTCCACACAGAAAGGCCCTCGCCAGCTGCTGGGTTCGAACCCGGAACCTTCTTGCTGTGAGGTGACAGTGCTAACCACTACACCTCCGTGTAAACCGTAATAAATGAAACAAAGTCAATATTTGGTGTGAGACGACCCTCTGGTTAAAAAAAAAAAGAAAAAAATGAGTAGTCTCCGGTACAGTGAGAGCAGTTTTATGTGGAAATGAGCTGTAGGTTTTACTGAGCATCTTACAGAACCAGCCACAGTTCTTCTGGACACTTTGACCGTCACACTCGCTTCTTCATTTTGCACCAAAACCCAGCAGCCTTCATTATGTTTTCTTTGTTAATCTGAAAAGTGCTCTCTTATGTAATATGCTGCTCAGATACAAACATTTTCTTTCCTGTAACATTTAATTTTATGCTGGAAAACGAACGTTTGGACTCTAAAATGTTTTTGAAATGTTTTGACTCGATAATGGAGAAGTCATAAAATAGAAATCTATAACGAAGTTTGTATGAAAAAAAAGGTTGCCTAAGACTTTTGCACAGGACTGTGTGCCTGAAGGTATGTACTGAAAACAATAGTATAATTAGGACTTAAGCTGCATGCTACCCTACTGAATAGGAATAGGAAAGAGAATAATAACCGACATTATAATGACTGACAGTATTGTGGGTTTGGCATGCATCTGAAGGAAAGGCTATATCTATCAAACACAACAACGTCATGACAATTTCAACAGAGACACATATTCAAACTGACATTATTACACAGGGACATCTGCTGGCAAGGCTTATTATTACATACAGTAGTTATTAAGGCCTGTTAGTTCAACAGCTGTACGTTTTTATTTCTTTAACAGTACTTTACAAAATAGTTAATATCGGTTTTGTAATATACAATACTAGTACATTCGACAAGGCAGAAATACCCAAAACTAATAGCCACAATGCATCAGTAACCTGTTTATTAGTTCTAATGTAAAATGAAATAAAATGTTATAATGGCATTCAGCAGATGTTTACTATAGCATGTTTTTTGCTATATATAATATTGGCCTGATTCATGTAAATACAGCCAGCCTCAGACATAATAATGAAAAGAACTATGTACTGGATGTGTAAAATTTTAATTATAATTAAAAGTGCCATAAGTTTAGCTGTAAATACCCCTAGCGAGGTGCAAAATGTTAGAAATGGAACGCGTTGAACATGCCATCTTGCTAAAAACGTACTCTAAACATTGTACAGGAAAAAAAGATAACTGACTTCTTGTAAAATAATACCATGTGACAAACAAGTATGAGGAATTTTGGAAGGAAAAGATCGATCTAAGTTTCACAGGTATTAATCATAACTAACAGGATACTGTATATTCCCACCTATGCACAAATATTTTTGACTACATTTCATTCAGTATAATTTTAACCACAACAGGAAAAGAATGCAACATTGACAGTTTTATGTTTTAGCACGCAGGATTTTTTAAGCACCTTAAAATATCCAAGCTAAGCAAAACTGTCGGGGGTTTTTTCTTCTTCTTCTTTGCCTTTGAACTGGTGTGTCACTAGAGAATCAACAGAGTCTGAAAAACAAAGTGGAGACCTCAATAGGAGAGACAGGACAGGACGTTGTTCAGATGGGAAGAAAGGTCAGGGCATTATTATGTGAGTTTCCATATGCACTGTCTTCTTCCCGGACACTGGCGTGCACAGAGGAAGTGCCGATGAGGTGATGACACCTTTGTGTTTCTTTGTACTGCCCATTTCAGAGAAGTGGGCTTACTGTCCGTCCACCTTGGGGATGACCATTCACAGGACCCCATGTCCTTCACACTGGGTTATTATAGATTGCATTAAAGTCCAAGCACAGACACTGAAGAAGTTGAGATGAATTCGAGCCAGGTGGGTTGGAAGTCATTCAATTTTGGTCCCATTACTGGACAAGTTCAGTATCCATAAATATCATTATCCACCCATCCTGCCTCCACGGTGGCTGGAGTGCGGCAGGTCTCGTAGATATCATTGGTGACAAAGCCAGCAGAATTGCTGGGAACGTTCTCATAGTCCGTTGAACTGAATGTTCTGTGGATTTCTGAGCTCATGTATTCTAACTGGGCCCCATTCCAGCTGGGACCATCCTTGGGGGCTGGGCTACTGCTGGTTTTCAGGGCACTAGTAGACACCCATTGACCAGGGACAGCGTAGATGTTATTTTGTTCCTTTCTCCTGAAAAGATATACAGTAGTTATTAATCTCAGATGTGCATGTCTATGAATGATTTCCAGGATCTTTGAAACATCTAGTAGTACTAGAGCAATGTGACTGGACACATGGTATCATCTCAGACATCTCACCACTCATCTACATTACTTCATTTCAGAAATAAGGTCGACACCTTCAGAAATAGGGGTACAGCAGGAGTCCATTTCGGTCCCTCAAGGTACAATCTACACTAATGTACTGCCAAGGGTTTATTATTGGACCTCAAGGTCAGCATATCAGACGCTCACTGGCTGTGCTGTGAAAATTGTGCATGCAGATGCTCATCAGTTTCCAAATCTGAGAAATGTATCTCACTAAGATCTGTTCAGTACTTTGGGAGTAACGGCAGGTTGAAGTCGGTACAACAGAGTTCACTTTCTGCTCGCGAGACGTTGGGAAACTGCCGGTGATTTTCTTTTTGAGTCATGGGAAAGCGCTCAGGCTCTCTCTCTCTCTCTCTTCTGATTGGTTTCCGACTGGATTACTCGTGAGTATCAATCAGATAACTTTGATAGGGACGTTCTCTCACTCTTACTGTTTCTGATGAAGGATTCAGCAAAATTTTCCGTCTGCTAGTTTTGATGTTCTGATTCACGGGAGACTTTGAAGTGAGTTTTCATTGCTTTACCTACTTATTTTTTCAATTCAAACTGATTCATGTAAATAAATAACTATTTTAGAATAGAACTGGAGTTGTTTTGATGAAAAATATTCAGATCTTAGTGGTCGGAATGAGATTTAAAAAATCCGGTGTTCTGTAAAGTTATCCTACCTCTTGGATTTGTCCTACCAAGCCTACTGCGCATGTGCAGAACACATGACGTCATATCTTGGAATTTGGACTGAGTTTTGTCCTACCGATCAGCTGGGCTGATAGAAAATCGGTATTTCACGCATTTGCCGATTTTTATGTTTTGTGCGTATTGTAATGACTTGTTTTGAATAATAAAACGGCCTGTATGAGAACTTGCTAATTCTGTCACGCAGTGGGCACTGTGCAGTCAAAGTTATGACGAGGCATCGTTTCGTTTGTTTATAAATACTGTATTTTATACATTTCTGAATTGCAAATATGCCTACATTACGCATTACAAATGCGTGAAATACTCACCGATTTTCTATCAGCCCAGCTGATCGGTAGGACAAAACTCGGTCCAAATTCCAAGATATGACGTCATGTGTTCTGCGCATGCGCAGTAGGCTTGGTAGGACAAATCTAAGAGGTAGGATAACTTTACAGAACACCGGAAGTCAGAAACACGAGTGTCAATTTCAGTTCAGTTAATGTGAATTGTTTATTGGATGTGGATCAGACAGTTTTTTCAAGGTTCGCCTTGAAAGCTGTGAATATTATCATTTATATTCTTTCATATAAACACTAGTAGGCCTTACTTTTGAGAAATACAAACCCCTACAGAGCACAAAGAGGGGATTAGAAACAATCTTTTATTACTTTTTTATTGCGTGTACCACTTTAATGGTTTTACCTAATTAGCATAATGAATACTAATTATAGACTAATTTGCAGAATTTACATTTACTAATTTTTCAAACATTGTATTCAGTATACAACCATCTATGTTCCTGCCAATTTCCATGTAAATATCTTGAAAAATATAAAAGTTATTAAAAAAAAAAAACATTTGATCTCATTGGTTAATGAGGCCCATTTTGGACCATGTGATCCTCAGACGGAATATTACGGCCGTTTTCTAAAAATTAAGCCATTTCTTCAATCTTACGGATAAACATATTTTAATTCTGTAAAAAGTATCTTGTTCTGCATTCAATTCTGAATTCAGCGAGAGCAGTTTTGAGCAATCTGGACTGAATTTGAAGTTTCACCTGATATGCCTACTCAAGGTTCCTTTCAACGTGTTCCTTTTTACGGCCAAAAAGGTACATAAAATGTTCCTAAGCAGCACGGGCGCAGATAGAGGGTGGGACGGGTGGGATTCGTCCCACCCAGATTTAAATTCACTTCGTTCGGTCCCCCCCACTTTGCATAAGGCAAACCTCACGGAAAAATCGAAAGACTAATTACCATTCGGTTTATTGAGGTGCACGGCAGTGTATACATAGTTGCAACAACTCACATAAAACAAAACAAAGACTGATATTCGGTTAGTTGAGCTGCGCAGACTGCACAGGTTGCGAGCTCGAGCTTGGTTGCTATGGTAACCCACAACAAGTTTGACAGGCATATCGGGGTTGGGGTTGGTTTGCTGGCAGCTTTGTCCCCCCCAGTTTTTTGTCCCCCCCAGTTCAAAAAACGTATCTGCGCCCCTGCTAAGCAGTATATCAAAGGGAAAAATAAGTACCTTAGAGGGTACTGCCCCTGTGACAAGCCATTGTACCCCTAAATGTACAATAATGTACTTTATTTTCTGAGTGTGTACATACACACTGCAGACTACAGAAGGGATCTTATTGGAATTCATATATTGTACTTTTACATGGATATTCGTAGCTATGTCTAGCCAGCTAGCTAACATGAGCTAACCTGACAGGATTTCTGAGAGCAATTTTATATTTTCATAAGCCACACTATTAACGCTAGCCAGCTAGCGAACATAAGCTACATATGATGTGACACATGATGCAGTATTCACAATAAATGCCACTGTCATTCAGCCATCTTTCATCTTACTTATTACACATTACAAACAGCTTACTTCCCCCCAGGAACATAACAGAACTCCAGTTTCAAATTGGCCTTCAGCTACTAGCCTTGCTAGCTATCACGCATAGTGCTTTTCACTTTATTATCTCGAGCAGAACTTGCAGTGTATAATTTTTTCCCTCTGCACTTGGTAAGCAGCACTTACCTCTCATCCTCCCAAGCAGGTCGGATTTCTCCCTCGACATTTTCTCCTCTGGATATTCCACATCTGCCACCATCTAGCTGTCTAGGGTAATTTTACCTCACCATACCAAGAGCTGTTCACAGCTGAGTCTGTTATGTTAGCTGTATTTCTGTGTAAAACACAGCTCTGGGGCTGGAGTAGGTCTTCCTTACACACAACATTCCCCCTGGAATTCTCCCATTACCCGAGGAATACATCCTGGATGGGACTCCAGTCCAGCACAGGACTGGACCCCAAACTCCACAAACAGAAATGTTTCTTGGTTTCTGTAAAATGGACCCAGCCTCTAGTTTGCTGGAGATGCAAGGCAGTTTGGAAATTCAACAACTAGGCCAAAGAGACTTGGTTTACCCTAGTTCTTCTGTTAATGGCCCAACTTGGGATCTCCCACTTGTTATAGGAGTCCATTAAGGCCTGTGAAAGATGCTAAACTGAAATGGTTGCCTCTAATACCTTTGATCAGGCATTGGTTATCAAATACAATATATGGCCAAATGTTTGTGGACACCTGATCCATCACACTGATATGTTGTTATTTTGCTGAACATCCCATTCCAGACTGAGTCCCCTTTTATTGTTATAATTAGGCTACCTCCATTCTTCAAATTTTGGAGCATGGCTATGGGGATTTTGTGGCATTCAGCCACAAATGCATTAGTGAAGAAGTCAGGTGCTGATGTTGGATGAAGAGGCCTGGAGCATTGTCAGTATTCCAAGTGTATCCCAAGTGTTCAGTAGGGTTGAGATCAGGACTCTGAGTTCTTCTGCTCCAATCTTGACAAATCATATCTTTATCACTATGTGCACAGGGGCATTGTCATGCTGGAACATGTTTCAGCCCCTTAGTTCCAGCGAATGGAAACTGAATGCTACAGCAGACAAAGACATCCGATATAATTCTGAGCTTCCAACTTTTTGAGGCAACAAGTTGGGGAACACCCATATATGGGTGTGATGATCAGCTCTGCACCTACTTATGGCCATATACTATAACATCATCGGCTGTCCATCGCTAGCGATGATGACTGCTTCATTAGGATGTACAGAAACGCAGATGGGCCGCAAGGCCCACACCAGAGCAACAGAGCCGTCCACAGCGGCGGCACAAATGGCCTGGCCGAATCGCCATGGAATGTCTGGCCTCATGAGCTCTCATATACTATTTTTCTCTCCTAGCGAAGCACCTTGCACAGTAAGGTAAGACAAACGATGTTGTGCCCTCATCGTGTTGTCTCTCTGGACCTCCAGACCTGATGCCAAGTGGTGCACAAAAGTGCCACAGACCTGATGGGTATGGAAGTTGCCCCGCAGTGACAACTGACTTGCCGAGCGATGCTATCCGTTGGCCATTTGAGTGGCTCTTTCACATGCCATCAGGTGGTGCACCATTGACCCTGTTGGGTTCATCTGCCACATTGTACCGAAAAGCGCCCTGCTGCCAGTGCCTTATTGGTGATAGCTGGAACCCAGGCAGGTGCTACCACTCCGGGTCAGAGCAGACCTTGGAGCAATGGTGCTTAAGGGGTAACTCCACTTTCCCCAATACTCAAGTCCTCTTGGACCTGAGACTCACCACTGGTTGCAGTTTAAAGTCATACCCAGGACTAGAGGTACTATAGTGTACCTCTGGAGTGATATTACAGTTGAATATGGGATTTATGCCTGATGTCTTATAACCCAGTCTTGTGCTTGACCTTGCAATCAATCAGTTGATTGACCTTGCAGTGTTCCATGTAGCCGAGCCTGCAGAGTGTTGCTGAACCCTGATACTCTACCGAGGAGTGGCACACGACAAGACTCTTCTAATCCTGGTCATTGTGCACTTTCTCAAGGTTCTACAAGGTTAACTTTACCCCTTCCAGAAGTGTAAAAAGGATGGTCATTTCTGAATACCTTTCCAGAGTATCACTGCCAATGCACTGATAAAGTTCCAGGGTAAGGTGGTATTTATTGCAAATACTGACTCACTACCAACTTTGTTGGAAGGTTTCGTCATGCAGGCGCTCCCTTGGCCCTTATCTGGAGTTCACAGAACATACATGAGTAGCGTTAGCTAGCTAACAAACAGAAAACTTCTTTAAATACATAAAACTACCCTAAATCAGACACGTATAAAAGGTTTGTTTTTGAGTCCATCTGCTGTTTTTGAAGTTTTCACTCACTTCCTAGCCATGACTCTGTAACAGAAGACCCCAGAGACCACCAGTATAATCAGAAGCAGTACAGGTACAGTAGCCAGGAGGATGTAGGAAACATTGATGGCTTCATCTGAAAGAGACACTGAGAAAAGGATGGCATCAGCCATACAAAGCTGTTTTACTCATTTCAGGCCAAAAAAACGTTATAATAAACAGGTCAGATAAGTTACCTGATGATTCAGAAAATCCTGTGTTTATCTTTTCATCATTCAGTGTGACAGGAAGTTGTTTGAGAGTTACTGCTGGTAAGAGAAGAGAAATGTAAGAATTGCAATTCACCCATAACTTAAATAGTGAACAATTGTACTCATCTCATCTCATTATCTCTAGCCGCTTTATCCTGTTCTACAGGGTCGCAGGCGAGCTGGAGCCTATCCCAGCTGACTACGGGCGAAAGGCGGGGTACACCCTGGACAAGTCGCCAGGTCATCACAGGGCTGACACATAGACACAGACAACCATTCACACTCACGTTCACACCTACGGTCAATTTAGAGCCACCAGTTAACCTAACCTGCATGTCTTTGGACTGTGGGGGAAACCGGAGCACCCGGAGGAAACCCACGCGGACACGGGGAGAACATGCAAACTCCACACAGAAAGGCCCTCGCCGGCCACGGGGCTCGAACCCGGACCTTCTTGCTGTGTTACTATTAGCTACCGAGCTGTTGACATATTCTACTTTAGTTAGCTAATTTTATTGTAGCTGGCTTAGCTAACTACATAGTTAATAAATAAATAACTGGCCCCATTCACTGCTAAAGTAATTACTTGAAACAAATTATTATTATAGTATTAAGACATTTAATTTTAAATCACACTTGGATGACCCATGTGCATACATGTCAACCTTTGGTCAATCAAACCTGTATAACCAACCTCCAAAATCCATATTTCCCTTATAAAATCCTTATAAGATGCTAATTAAAATAATTTACCTAAAATTTGAATGATAATTAACAATGATATATCCAAGTTACTTTTTATTCAATATTAATAACAATAAACCTTCAGAATGAATACAAAGCTCCAATGTTTGACAAAAACACAAAGTGTCACTCTAATGTTCTGAATTGTACTCCATGACAGCTTTTTTAGCACTCTGCACCAATACAGTGGTGCTTGAAAGTTGTAAATGTTATGCACTCTTTTATCATCATGGGAATTGATTATAGCTCTAAATAAATATTGAAGTTTTTTTAAAGAATCCGTATAACTTTATTTGTACGCCCATATACTACGTTTATTGAATCAAATCCGTATAAAATACGGACATTCCGTATAGGTTGACATGTATGCATGTGTAGTAATATAAAAAGTATTTTTGTTCATAAAGTAGGAAAGAAAAAATTAAATTCATGATTTGTGGTAATTAAAAACAAGATATTTAAAGAATACTTGGAATATTCAATCATAAAATAAATTGATTTCAAAAGATAGAGCAAAGAAAAACTCAGTCAGCATGAAATAACCTGGAAAATGAACGTGGGTCATTTTTGACCCATGTTGTGCATTAGAAGGGGTGTGCATATGTTTTGCATCAAAGGGTTAAATACCCTCACCGTCCACTTTATTAGGAACACCTATGCATTCGTGCGGTTATCTAAATTAGCCAATCATGTGGCAGCAGCACAATGCACAAAATCATGGAGAAACAGGTCAAGAGCTTGAGGTAACGTTCGCATCAAAGATGGAGGGGAAAATGTGATCACTGTAAGTTTAACCGTGGTCTGGGTGTTGGTTTGAGCCAGATAGACTGGTTTGAGTATTTCAGAAACTGCTGATCTCCTGGGGGTTTCACACACAACAGTCTCTAGAGTTTACATAGAATGGTGCGAAAAACAAACAAACAAAAATAAACCCCATTGTGTGAGTGACAGTTCTGTGGGTGGATGAATGAATGCTTCATTGATAAGAAAGGAAGGATGAAAATAGCCAGATTTCCAGCTGCTGCTGCTAAAAAAAAAAAAAAAAATCACCTGATCTTTTTACAGTCTTCAACTGTCCAGTTTGGATGAGTGTGTGCCCATGATGATCTCAAATTCTTGTTCTTGACTGACAGGAGTGGAACCTGATCTGGTCTTCTGCCGTTATAGCCTCAAACCTCAAGGTTTGGTATGTTGTGCATTTTGAGATGCTTTTCTGCTCACCACGGTTGTTAAGAGTGTTTATTTGTGTTACTATAGACTTCCTGTCAGTTCAGACCAGTCTGGGCATTCTCCTCTGATCTCCCTCATCAAGAAAGTGTTTCAGCCTGCAGACCCTCTACTCACAGTTGTGTGTTGTGTGTGAAATTCCCAGGAGATCAGCAATTTCTGAAATATCAGCCCATCTGGTACCAACAACCACGCCATGGTTAAAATCACACAGCTCAGACGTTTGATGTGAACATCGGATAAAGCTCTTGCCACATCGCAGCCAATCATGCTGCCACATGATTGGCTGATTACCCAAGCCAAGCCAAGAAGCCTTGACTTGTCACACGTACACTCAAGCACAGACTTAAGCAAACAGTGAAATTCCTCCTCTGCATTTAACCCATCTCAAGCAGTGCTACAGCACTCGGGGAGCAGTTGGGAGTTAGATGCCTCGCTCAAGGGCACTTCAGCCCGAGGCCGCCCCATGTTAACCTAACCGCACGTCTTTGGACCTGGAAGAAACCTATGCAGACACGAGGAGAACATGAAAACTCCACACAGAAAGGCCCCCGTCGGCCGCTGGGCTCGAACCCAGAACCTTCTTGCTGTGAGGTGACAGTGCTCACTACTAACCACCGTGCCGCCTAGATAACTGCATAAATGTACAGGTGTTCCTAATAAAGTGGATGGTGAATACGTATGGTATTATATTGGCTCTAACGTTAACATATATAAATCAGTCGGCCTATTTTACTGTATAACACATTAAAGGTGCTCATTATAGCAAAATACAGTACGAGTCATTTTCAAAATAGGTCCCGACTGGGTTAATAATGCGAGCAAAATGTTTTTCATGTGAATGTTTGTGCTGTTGCTTTAGCAGCTGTGGTCTCTGTGACAGATGTGTTAGTCCAAAGATAAACTTGGACCTGTGAAAACAAACATGCTTCGGGTACAACAGAAGCTATGACGGATGAGGTTTTTATTCTTAGCTAATGTTTGCAAGCAGTTTTATTCATTTATAAGGGTCACACGGTTTTCCAGGCTGCAACACCTATTTCCCTGAACATCGGAATCAGAATCAAGTTTATTGCCAAGTACATTCTCACACACGACATTCTATTTTGCTACCAACTGATACAAAATAATACTTTAATACTGTATTAAAACATGGTGCAATTACTCAAGTACTTACCACTCCTGCTTTTGTTCTTTTTTTTCTATTTGTTTAAAGCTAGACGGCCTTTCAATTTCAAAAAAATCGGTGAAATTTAGTTCCCTCTGAAATGTGGTCATTGTGATAGATGTTTATTTCTGTAATATCTCACAAAATATCAGGCCATTCTGTGGCTGGGAAGTTATTTAATTTGAGGAGATTAAAGCAAATAATGTGCATGAAATCGCTCGCTTTGCGCAGTCAAGCAGACAGTCCGTGTGTGTGCGCATGTGCAGGTTTACTTTCTTCTTCTTTTGGGTTTTATGGCAGCACAGTGTTGCATTACTGCCATCTACAGCTTTCCCTTTGAGCGTGCACTGACAGTTCCATCATTCTGTCGCTAAACGAACAGCTGATCACACCGAGGTGCTCGCTGAGCGCCGATATTTATTAGTTTGGTCCTGCGTTTCCTTTCCTTCGTATAGAACATAACGTCTTTTTCTTCTCGCTTTCTGTTTCTTTTCCACGTTTCATTTGCACACTCACGTCCTCCGTTTTTCTCTCCTGTTTCAAATTTGTATCCCACAATGCCTTGCGCGAACAGGGAAAGCCCACCACGTCATGCGTGATGTAGCAGTGGCGGCTCCTGAATTTTTTTTCGGGGGGACAATTTTCCCCCGTTATGTCTGCACGGACCATAAATGTCCACAGGACTGAAGTAAATTGACCTAGGTAGCAAGTCAACTGTTCTACAGAATGTTCTGTAAATAGATTTTGTACTTCAAACTCCATGACCAGCAAGAATTTTACAGACTGTGCAACTTAAGGACAAACAGGAAAGTGCACTTACTGTAACAAAACATTGTAAATAGTTGGCTAACATAACAATAGCAGTTGAATAAATAGATGAGTGGATCGTTAGATCTTGCAATTACTGGTATTTACCAAGGATATTACCAAAGTGCTAACTCTCAGAGCAAAGTGTGGCAAATTTAAAAATGCACATTGAAAACATCAAAAGTGAACGGATTCTGTGACTGTGTGTGTGTGTGTGTGTGTGTGTGTGTTTGAGAGAGTCACGAAGTCAGCCAAACCCAGAAAAACACCGTGGTGACTGGAGCCCTCAGTTTCGTCTTTGCCTCATAGAGCTAACTCGAACACTCCACAAAATTTCACGCATTGGATGAGCCGGTTTAATATGTGCCTGTTCTTGCTCACCTCATCGTTGTGGCGGTGAACTGCTAGCCTGTAGCCGTCATCCAGTTGTGTAGCGATGTTCACTCTCCCAAAAGCCGAAAATTTCAGGCAGCTGCCCATGTGAATCTTTGATGACTCATGTTTTTTTATTTTCTCCGACAAATGATGCATGTCCGAAACTCCAGTGACCGTCCAAGCAGTGTTGTCCGTGGAGCCACCTCCAGGGTGGAAAAGTAAGCAGGGGGATCAGAAAACCGCTGAGGCGTCCAGCTCGCCAGGATTTGCGCTGGGACCATGTTGAAGTAAAACCTCGAGTATATGATTTCCCCCCCTTGTCGAAATTTGTTTTATGTTTAGATTTGGTCGAGGGGGTCCAGCTTGTTTTGTTGCCAATTTAGCTCGATTTGATCGCTGACTAAATGGAACTTCTTTTAAGGACCGCACTGAATTGCTTTCCGCATCCATCTCACCTCAGAAACTGAGCGGATCGAACGCAACTTTGCCGCGCTTCGCAGTGACGTAAGCACGTTAGGGCAAGCCCCCCCCCCGGAACCCATAGAGATTGCATTGAAGTGTCAGTCAGGAGAAAAAAATATATTAACATGGGACTCTATCAGTGAACTCTTGGGTGATTTTCAGCGTGACTGAAATCGCCCCAAAAGGGGCGGTACTCTAGAAGCAAGACCACCCTGATTGGACAATGATACCCAGAGACGGATTAAAACGGCCTCGAGCAGCGCTGGTGAAAGTTTGTTTAAAAAAAAGAAAAAAAACTTTTTTTTTTTCGTTTTGGCAGTGCGTCGCCCAATCGCCCTTATGCACCAGCCGCCCTTGTGATGTAGTATCTTGAATTGGGTCATGGTGAAGCAGGAAAAAATAGTGGAGAATTTAGGGCCACGTGGCTCTAAATAATAATAAAATTGGAAGTCTGTGATTCAAATTCAGTAGCTTTCGGTCCACTCAACAAAAATAATTGGGTGTCGGGGAAAATTCTTTTTATGACCTACACTTGAAAAATCTGAAAGGCAGTCTAGCTTTTACAAATTGCTTATGCTCTGAATGTGTTTTTAATCATTTGAGTACAGGGACAGAGGATGGGACCTCAGCATCACTCGACTGTCAAATTATTGCTTTCTTGTTTGTTAGAGGGTGGCACGGAGGTGCAGTGATCGATTGGGGCTTTTCTGTGCAGAGTTTGCACGTTCTCCCTGTGCCTGTATGTGTTCCTCCCACAGTCCAAAGACATGCACATTAGGTCAACAGGCTACTCTAAATTGCCCATAGGTGTGAATGTGAGTGTGAATGTTTGTGCATCTCTGCGTTAGCCCCATGACAGATTGGCGATCTGCCCATGGCGTACCCCAACTCTCGCCTGAAGTCAGTTGGGATTGGCTCCAGCTTCGCCTGTGACCCTGACAGATAAACGGTCTACATATTGCATGGCTAGATGGATGTTTGTTCAAGTTTTTGGCATCCAGGATGGTATAGAGGTTATGAATTAACATAAATCCATATGCAACCTCTTAGATACAGTTCCCTCTGAAAGTATTAGAACGGCAAGCCCAATTCATTTATTTTTATTGTACGCTGAAAACATCTGGGTTTGAGATCAAAAGATAAATTTGAGATAATATATCAGAATGTCTGATCTGTGAAAACTGAAATTATAATTTATCATCATGTAGTCATCTTTATTTTATCCACATTCACCGGATATGAGCAATCGCACGCTCTGATTGGCTTCTCTACTATTAGGACATCAGCTCATATACCGTGAGTCGAGAAAAACAAAATGGCTGAGCGTGTTGCTGAACCAACAGAGGACGAAACAAAAACTACTTGAAAACAAAACCGCAAAAATACAAAAGAAGCAACAAAATATGGACTAAAAGTATTTGATGATAAGAACGTATCTTTTTTATTTTTCAAGAATTATTATTATTTTCGCATTTTTCACAAATTGCTACTGTCATTTCACCAGTTTGTTTACATTCTAAACATAAATGATTTTGTCAGACATTTGCAAAAAAATAAAAAGACTCTGTTTCTCAAAATCCAGTGAATGTGGACAGAATAAAACAGTTATTCCACTCAATCTCGTTGTACATGGCTCATAGACAACTCGGTGCTACGCGCCTCATCGGCTATCAGCTCATGTACGACTCGATTTCGTGGAATAACTGTGAAATAAATCTCAAACCTAAATGTCTTCAGTGTATAATAAAAACGCGAGAATACTTTTGTGTGTAGACTGTATGGTTAAATGGGTTCTGTATTCATTGTTCATGTAGTGACTTCTGAATGAAGTCATTATTATCACACAATATATAAAAACATAGGGAAAAATAGACCTTTTTTATATGTTAGTAGGAGCAACAAAAGGAACCTTTATCTACTCAACACTTTCCCTTTTAATAGAGGTCATTATGCGTTCTCATGTAATGGATAACCAACTGATGTCATTCAAATTATGTACGCCGAAATTTAGATCGAAATTAAAATGCATTAAGCTTTTGCTTCATTTAGGAGCAGTCTTGATCAAAAATCAGTTCTGTTTTTTTGATTCTAAACAAATGAGAAAACATGGGAATAGACAAAAGTTTGATGTTTGAATGGTGGCATGATTTGCTGTTGTGTTAAGCTGATTGCTATTGCAGAAAAGAATAAGTAAAAGAACAACTGGGCCAGGCGGCACGGTGGTGTAGTGGTTAGCGCTGTCGCCTCACAGCAAGAAGGTCTGGGTTCGAGCCCCGTGGCCGGCGAGGGCCTTTCTGTGCGGAGTTTGCATGTTCTCCCCGTGTCCGCGTGGGTTTCCTCCGGGTGCTCCGGTTTCCCCCACAGTCCAAAGACATGCAGGTTAGGTTAACTGGTGACTCTAAATTGAGCGTAGGTGTGAATGTGAGTGTGAATGGTTGTCTGTGTCTATGTGTCAGCCCTGTGATGACCTGGCGACTTGTCCAGGGTGTACCCCGCCTTTCGCCCGTAGTCAGCTGGGATAGGCTCCAGCTTGCCTGCGACCCTGTAGAAGGATAAAGCGGCTAGAGATAATGAGATGAGATGAGACAACTGGGCCATTCTCAGAAAATGTGACAAATTCAGTTTTAAACATGAAGCTTGTTTTTTTTCCTTCTCTAAACCCATTAATCCTGGCCCTCTATTATACATTTATTTTAAGAAAGAATTCAACAGAGCAGTAAAAAAATACTGAGACAACTTGTCTGCATTTGCAAAAATTTTATTTCGCCTAAATATACCAAAACGTCATTACCGCCATGTGTCGAAATGAGGATTAGTGAAATTTGAATGAAAATAATTCCTTTGTTTTTAATTTTATTTTCACTTTTCTTTTTGAAATATTACCTCTATACCTTCACTTTTTATTGTGGAAAATATCATGATCTTCGCTTCAACGGTTTTTGGTGTATAGCCTAAAATATATGTGCAAGAATGTGTACTTTCTTGATGTCTTTACCGTTACCCAAATGGTAAAAATCATACTGTAACTCAGAGCTTTGACAATAGAAGGCAGTGCAGCTACATGAGGCAGGACCAGGATGTTGAGCAGCCATTTTGAAAAAAATCACTGGTGTATGAATATTGGAATCCAGGAAACTGATCAGATAAATATGAAATTTCGAGATGTCAGGGAAATGAACTATCTTTGCCGTTACCCCCAAATGATAAAGATGATGCTGCATGTTGAAAACGTTTCGTTAGCCAAGTACAAGTTAGGATGGGATAATAAACGCATAATTTGTTTATCTTTTTTCTGCACTCAGTGACCCAAAAATGCATGAGATGTCTTTACTGTTACCCAGTGTTCTCTTTACCTTTATAGGGTAACGGTAAAGACAACTGGGCATTATTTTTTCATAATAATGATATCTCTTGCTTTGTGAATTCATGAAATATGCTTTTTTGTCTATTAACTATATTTACAGGGATTAACTAAAATTAGTGCATACAAAATTTTAAAAAAATGTCTTTACCGTTACTCATCACATTTTCTGAGAATAGCCCAAGGAGACCATTCAGACTGATTTTTGACCATTTTTACCTGAGTGAGCAGTGGAATTTCCAGCAGGAGTAGGAACCAGAGATACTTCTAAATGATAAAGAGACAAGGATGGAGGATCTTTGAAATATTTTCTTTTAAACATCTTCATAGAATATCTTAATAGTTTAACTTTAAACTAAAAACCTCTGAAACAATATAATAAATAAAATGTAACACACCTTCTGCATATTTGCATATGAAGTTATTTTTCTTGTTGCATCTGAAATCACTCCACTTGAACATATAGTGGCCTTTCAGAGAAGCAGGAGCATTGGGTCTGTAGTTCAGGGCCACACACTGGTCAAAACCACACGAGGGCTCGTTCAAAAGCCAGTTCCTGCAACACGCAACATAACACAGACCCTGAATAACTGCTGCTATTGAAAGAGACAAGATCATATAAGATAATTACACCATCAAGAGTTGTCTTCAAATAAAGTTTCCTTTGTGTATTTACTCAATGCTCGAGAACACATATGGATGGGTGGGCTAGCATTTTCTTTTTTAAGGTCTAAAACTTTTATCTCAAGTCCCTGCAGTTACTGTGGTTTCTGATATAAGAAGACCAGGCCTACACAATCACATCTGTTTATTTTATTGTTACAAATCACAAACTCAAATTTACGTTCCCCTCCAAAAGTCCGTGATTCGAATTCAGTAGCTTTCGGTCCACGAAACAAAAAGAACTGGGTGTCGGGGAAAATTATTTTTATGACCTACACTTGAAAAATCTGAAAGGCAGTCTATCTTTAATATAAGTCTTGCATTACAAGACAGTGCTATTATAAATTGTCTTAACTTCTATGACAAGGTACAAGAAAAGTGAACATGTGGACATATTTAAAGCTTCGGGTTGCAATGTTTTAAAGTGTTTCTAGGCAATCATATAATTCCAAAGATACCTGATTTACAGTGCCTTGCAAAAGTATTCATACCCCTTGAACTTTTTCACATTTTTCCACCTTACAACCACGAACTTCAAAGTTTTTTTTATTGAGATTTTATGTGATAGACCAACACAGAGTAGCACATAATTGTGAAGTGAAACGAAAATGATAAATGGTCTTCAAAATTTTAAACAAATAAAAATCTGAAAAATGTGATGTGCATTAGTATTCAGCCCCCCTGCGTCAATACTTTGTAGAGCCACCTTTTGCTGCAATTACAGCTGCAAAAGAAGCACTGTTTTATTTGTTTAAAATTTTGAAGACCATTTATCATTTTCGTTTCACTTCACAGTTATGTGCTACTCTGTGTTGGTCTATCACATAAAATCTCAATAAAAAAACTTTTAAGTTTGTGGTTGTAAGGTGGAAAAATGTGAAAAAGTTCAAGGGGTATGAATACTTTTTGCAAGGCACTGTACATTATAACCATGCTATATAGTAGACGAGCTCCTATATTTCAGGCTTCTGTTTACATTTTTGGGACGGAAATTTGCTCCACCAGCAGCTGGAACAGAACTGCTCAGCTCTGCCCCATTTCCTTAAAAACAATTCACAAAGTAAACTTAGTCTTAAAGGGGAACTGAAGTCATTTTTAAACTTGCTTTATTTCTTAATTAACGCGTTATTCAGTTACATTTTCGGTTTTAGTAACCTTATATCGTGACTCGTATTGGCAACTCATTGCAATTAAATATTATACTTATCGGCCTATTTGGTTTTTAGCCGTGTTGAATTTAGTTCGTTTGGTCCACGGCAGGCGTCGCTTATCCGCGCGATCTTCATGAGACTTGCGCGAGACTTCGAAATGTGAAGGTGTCAGTGCCGCCATTTTGAAAACTGTTTTCCAAACGAAATATTGCACAAAAACGAGTTTAAATGACGATTACTGCCTACTTTTTTTCAAACTTTCCTGATTGCCATCAAAACAAACAAAACTTCCGGCTTGATTATGTCAGCATTTGAAAGAGGGCGCGCGCGTCTTTTGACAACGTTGGAGGATGTTGGTCGCTTTGATTTCCGCTGTTCGTTTTACTTCCGTCCTACGATGTCTCGCACAGGTCTCAACGAATCTCGTCTACGGCCATCGCTTTGACATATGGACTGATATATTACAGAGCATATTTCAAACACTCAGAACTTGCTATAGCAGCAACAAAATAGCGATCAAAAATGCATTCCGATATTTACAGTTTTTTTCAATTGCTTACACACAAAGCCTTTATATATTACACTATTTCTAAACTCTGTCACTCAAACTTCACAACTCCACCTCAAATCAGCAAAACCATAAACTAATTCTCAGCCTTGACACAGTTTTCAATTTAGCTATTCACTTTCTGCAAATCAATACACACAATTCTCTACCTAACACACGAACATCTAACAGGAAGTAACTTGATTTCCTATTTTAAACACAACCAATCAAAATGCCACACTTATTCATCAGTGCCTCAGACTATGTCCTCATAGGTGCACACAATAATTGCTTTAATGAACACCAACCAATCACTGCCTGTCATAGGCCTATAAATACGGTAAAGGTCAAGTTATCAGTCTTGAACAATGGATAACAACAATGCAGAGAGAGCCAGGGGAGTCAGAGGAAGGCACAGAGGACGACGAGGAGTTCGGGTTCGTGGAGGACGCTTTGGAAGGGGACGAGGACGAGTTGAAGGAGGAAGGGACGAAGAACCAAGAAGAATAGTCTCTGATGAGATTAGGGCTACTCTGATTGATCACGTGATCAATCATGGGTTGACCATGAGAGAGGCTAGACTCAGAGTCCAGCCCAACCTGAGTCGATTTACAGTGGCGGCCATAATTCGAACTTTTCGAAATGAGAACAGGTATGCAACAATCAACAGTACTGTAATGTACATGTACATGTAATAGCCATTCCTGCATAGCTGTAAAATACATGTATACTATTGTAGCTCCAAGCATCCATTTTACTGCACTACACTGTATGAATGGTCACAGGGCAGTACAACCTTGACTTTATACAGCACTCTTACAGTACTACTGTATTTCTGAATTTTCTAGAGTGGAAAGACAACAGCATCATGGAGGACGAGGTCGTATATTTTCACAAGAGCAGGAGACCGCAATTGTGAATATGGTTTTGGCAAATAATGCCATTAGAATCCGTGAGATTCAAAATCATATTTTGGAAGACATCACCATATTCAACAATATTGATGCTGTTAGTCTATCTACGATACATCGGGTCCTCCAGAGGAATCAGTTACGGATGAAGCAGCTGTACAGGGTCCCATTTGAAAGGAACTGTGACAGAGTCAAGAACCTGCGGCGGGACTATGTGGAGGTATGTACATAGCACTGCCAGTACATCAGACTTTCACCTGCTGAGACAGACTATTGTACTGTGCGAATCCTAATCTATTCTTTTGTCCAATACAGAGAATTTTGGAGATGGATGCCCACCCCATCCTCCATGAATACATTTATGTGGATGAGGTGGGATTCAACCTCACAAAGTCGAGACGGAGGGGGAGAAACATCATTGGACAGAGGGCAATTGTCAATGTCCCAGGCCAACGTGGAGGAAATGTCACCATGTGTGCCGCCATTATGCAAAATGGTGTCCTGCACCACCATGCAACACTTGGCCCCTATAACACTGGTCATATCCTAACATTTCTGGACAATTCATTCATTCATTCATTCATTCATTCATTATCTCTAGCCGCTTTATCCTTCTACAGGGTCGCAGGCAAGCTGGAGCCTATCCCAGCTGACTACGGGCGAAAGGCGGGGTACACCCTGGACAAGTCGCCAGGTCATCACAGGGCTGACACATAGACACAGACAACCATTCACACTCACATTCACACCTACGGTCAATTTAGAGTCACCAGTTAACCTAACCTGCATGTCTTTGGACTGTGGGGGAAACCGGAGCACCCGGAGGAAACCCACGCGGACACGGGGAGAACATGCAAACTCCGCACAGAAAGGCCCTCGCCGGCCCCGGGGCTCGAACCCGGACCTTCTTGCTGTGAGGCGACAGCGCTAACCACTACACCACCGTGCTGCCCATTTCTGGACAATATTCATGGTATTCTTGCTCCAAAAGAAGAGAATCCAGAACAGGCAAAATTTGTGGTTATATGGGATAATGTCAGTTTTCATCACTCCCAGCTGGTCCAAAATTGGTTTGTCAACCATCCCCATTTTTCTGTTGTCAACCTGCCTCCATATTCACCATTTCTTAACCCGATCGAAGAATTCTTCTCAACATGGCGTTGGAAAGTGTATGATCATTGTCCCTATGCCCGCCTTACACTTCTCCAGACAATGGAGGAAGCATGCGGTGACATTGATGCTGCTTCTATCCAAGGTTGGATACGCCACACAAGACGATTCTTTCCTCGATGTTTGGCAAGAGAAAATATAGCATGCAATGTTGATGAAATATTGTGGCCAGACCCACCCGGAGGAGAGATTGATCCTAAATACACACCCAACTTCCTCTCCCCATCAACACACACACACACACACACATACACACACACACTTTTTCATAAATGTCTATTTTTTGGTTGCTGTATCACCATATGTGGTGGTTGGTGTACTTTGCTTTCTTTTTTCCTTATATGCTGTACAATACTGCATTCACAACAGCAACTGATTTATTCAGAAAATTAAATATTTTTGGTTCCAATATTGCTTGTGTTGACTTCTATTTGCATAATACTGTATTTTCATTCTTGTATGGCAATATATATTAAAAAAAACATAAAAACAAAAGAGCTTTAGATTTAGAACAACAGTGTGTAAATGATATACACACACGTATGTGATACTATGGGAAATGTGTTTATGATGTGAGACAAATGCTTGCTTCTGAGGTGTGTTTAGAATATTCTGAATACTGTTTCATTTCGCAGGAGATAGGGCGCTTTTTGCATTTCGTGTGAGCAATAGTTGGATTTGTGTGTAAAGTTTTGAGAAAAAGACACAGAGCTTTGAAAATATGTTTGTAAGAAGTTGAAAAAAAACTGTAATAAAATGAGATAAATAGAATTTTGAGTATAAAAACTTTGCCGTCAGGAAAATTCAGGTGAGGCGAATTGGTCCGCCTCTGAAAAAACTTGGCATTTGGATTTCCCGGCAAACATTGATTTTCGTGAGGTCGCGTGCGGGACGCCTCCCTCTGAATCCTACGTCAGCGCTGGTTTGTTTATAAGAAAACAACCTGCTGGTTTTCTGCAAATTTCTTCAACGTTATCGCGTAATTATTAAAATGGTTAACAGATGTATCGTAGGAGGGTGTAGCAACACCAATCTTGATGGGATTAGTACTCATCGTTTCCCAAAAGACCGGACAATGAGAGAGAAACGGGAGCGCTTGGTCTACACAGGCTGTGCACTGAAACCGTGCAAAGCTCGCGCAGCCTGCTGGCGCTTCCGCAGGTAACGTCACGAATCTGGCTCCAGACTCTCTTGGGATTTTTCCAGACGCGTTTTGTTATTTTATTTTTTTCTGTTGTAGACAGATGGCCTTGTGCAAAATTACCCTTCTGGATGAGTGTGTGTATACTTTCATATAAAAAAAACCCCTGAAATTGGTCCAGAATATGCACTTTAAAGGAACAGTCCACCGTACTTCCAAAATGAAATATGCTCTTATCTGAATTGAGACGAGCTGCTCCGTACCTGTCCGAGCTTTGCGCTTCGGCAGCGCATCAGAAGGTGTTAGTACGCCTGTCATTATAGTGCGGACTTTCCATAGCATAGAAAATCGCTACGTTTCAATTTGTGTAACTGAACTTGTTTCATATCACTGGTCATATAAACCTATGTAAACAGGAAAAACGCGGAAGAGTTTGGTCGCATCTAACTACAGCCCCAAAAAATACCATTGGCCATGCTGAGCCTAACTACATTGCTAACAGGAGTGACAGCGCGTCTGACTGCGTCTGACTGACTGGGAGGTCGCGCAAAGCTCGGAGAGGTACGGAGCAGCTCGTCTCAATTCAGATAAGAGCATATTTCATTATGGAAGTACGGTGGACTGTTCCTTTAAGAGCTAGTCGCCAACAATTTGGATACTCTCAACCAGGGATGTCAAACTCATTGATGTAACATGTTACATTACACTTTGTCCAATGCCACGTGAGCTAGGCCCCCAAAAAAATTATGCCTAACAACACTACATCAACAATTCCTGTTCAATGTGTTCATCAACATTTATCTGAAACATACATTGTGAATACTTTGAACTTTTCTACATTTTAGGGTACAGCCTGGAGCTGAAATTGAATTAAATGAGATTATAGAGTATGTCATGGATCGACACAAAATAGCCCATGATATTGAAATGGTGGAATAAAATCAATCAAGTTTTCAAAAAATGATTTACAAATAAAATGTTTGGACAAGCGTTCACCCATGCTGTTCTGAAAATTCTAGATTAGTTCTTTCGAAGGGTGACATGTTTACAGCGTCAAATCTTTAGCTTGATAATAAAGAATTATGTGTCATTCGTTACATCAATACCTGAGCTTACAGCACTGACTTTATTGCTCTATTCTGCCCCTTAGTGGAATAACAGAAGCTAACTCTTTTTTTTTTTTTTTAAATATTTCAATTCAATTATAGCCCATAAGATGATTTTAATGAAAAAAAACACAGATTTTAAATTCATTCCCTATATTGGATTAAAACCTTAGTCAGATCACTCCCTGGCCAAGGGTGCTGGGAACTTCTACTCTTGCACCATTGAAAGCATCCTGACGGGAAATATCTCCACCTAGTTTGGGAACAGCACCAAGTATGCCAGATATGCTCGCCAGAGAGTGGTACGATGGGGTTAGCACCCTTTGATCGACACAACATGCCTACCACTTTAAAGGTACAAATCTTTTTTTTTTTTTAATTGTGACACAAACAATAATTAAGATGAGAAAACAGAAATCTGGAGTGTGCATAGGTATTCACCCCCCCAAAAGTCAATACATAGTAGAGCCACCTTTTGCTGCAATTACAGCTGCAAGTCTCTTGGGGTATGTCTCTATTAGCTTAGCACATCTAGCCACTGGGATTTTTGCCCATTCCTCAAGGCAAAACTGCCCCAACTCCTTCAAGTTAGATGGGTTCTGTTGGTGTACAACAATCTTCAAGTTCTGCCACAGATTCTCAATTGGATTGAGGTCTGGGCTTTGACTCAGCCATTCCAAGACATTTAAATGTTTCCCTTTAAACCACTCCAGTGTAGCTTTAGCAGTATGTTTAGGGTCATTGTCCTGCTGGAATGTGAACCTTCATCCCAGTCTCAAACCTCTGGCCGACTCAAACAGGTTTTCCTCCAGAATTGCCCTGTATTTAGTGCCATCCATCTTCCCTTCAGTCCTGACCAGCTTTCCTGCCCCTGCAGATGAAAAACATCCCCACAGCATGATGCTGCCACCACCATGCTTCACTGTAGGAATGGTGTTCTCAGGGTGTTGGGTTTGTGCCACATATGGCATTTCCGATGATGGCCAAAACGTTAAATTTTAGTCTCATCTGACCAGAGAATCTTCTTCCATGTGTTTGGGGAGTCTGCCACATGCTGTTGGGCAAACTCCAAACATGTTTTCTTATTTTTTTTCTTTAAGCAATGACTTTTTTCTGTCCACTCATCCATAAAGCCCCACTCTGTGGCATGTACAGCTTAAAGTGGTCCTATGGACAGATACTCCCATCTCTGCTGTGGACCTTTGCAGCTCCTTCAGTGTTATCGTTGGTGTCTTTGCTGCATCTCTGATTAATGCCCTCCTTGCCCGGTCTGTGAGTTTTGGTGGGCGGCCTTCTCTTGTCAGGTTTGTAGTGGTGCCATATTCTTTCCATTTTGCTATAATGGATTTAATGGTGCTCCGTGGGATATTCAAAGTTTGGGATATTTTTTATAACCCAAACCTGATCTTTACTTCTCCACAACTTTGTCTCTGACCTGTTTGGAGGCTCCTTGGTTTTCATGTTGCTTGCTTAGTTGTGTTGCAGAGTCAGGGTCCTTCCAGAACAGGTTGATTTATACAGACATCATGTGACAGATCATGTGACACTTTGATCGCACACAGGTGGATCTTAATCAACTAATTATGTGACTTATGAAGTGAATTGGTTGGAGCAGCTCTTATTTAGGGGTTTCATAAGAAAGGGGGTGAATACTTATGCACACTCCAGATTTCTGTTTTTCATCTTAATTGTTGTTTGTGTCACAATAAAGCAAGAATTTTCACCTTTAAAGTGGTAGGCATGTTGTGTAAATCAAATGGTGCTAACTCCCCAAAAATCCATTTTACTTCCAGCTTGTAATGCAACAAAACAGGACAAACTGTAGCGTACTTTATAGCACTTGATTTTTATTTTTATTCTATTTATTGCATTCTATTTTACTCCTTTTAACTACTTTTCCTTTTGTAACTATCTTTACTATTTACATTGCATTGCAGTAGGCATTTCACTGCATATCGTACTGTATGTGACAAATAAAATTTGAATTTGGCCCACAGGCCATACAGTGGGATCCAAAAGTCTTGTGAAAATGCTTGTATTTTGTATTATTTTCAAATTTAATCAAACAGATTTCATTACAAATTATATTACTGGCAACAACTTGAGTGAAAATTAGAATCTTTACAACATTTACACGAACTTACGAGTTTCTTCGTATTTGGTACAGCCCCTTTTTACTTTAATAGCAGTGTGCACTCGAGCTGGCATGGACTCCACAAGTTGGTGCAAAACATTGATATTATTAAATATTAATCTTAAATATTATATCTTGAATATTACATACACAAGATAGTGAACATTTAAAGCTAGACACCCTTTCAATTTCATAAAATCTGTGAAATTTGGTTGTGGTGATAGATGTTTATTTCTGTAATATCTAAAAAATATCAGGCCATTCTGTGGCTGGGAAGTTATGTAATTTGAGGGGATTAAAGCAAATAATGTGCATGAAATCGCTCGCTTTGCGCAGTCAAGCAGACAGAGGAAGTCCGTGTGTGTGCGCATCCGCAGGTTTACCTTTGAGCATGCACTGACAGTTCCATCATTCTGTCGCTAAACGAACAGCTGATCACACCGAGGTGCTCGCTGAGCGCCGATATTTATTAGTTTGGTCCTGCGTTTCCTTTCCTTCATACATAAAATAACGTCTTTTCTTCTCGCTTTCTTTCCGTTACTGTAGTCGGTCTTTCACGTTTCATTTGCACGCTCATGTCCTCCATTTTCCTCTCCTGTTTCAAATTTGTATCCCACAATGCCTCGTGCGAACGGGGAAAGCCCACCATGTCATACATGATGTACAACCCTGATTCCAAAAAAGTTGGGACAAAGTACAAATTGTAAATAAAAATGGAATGCCATAATTGACAAATCTCAAAAACTGATATTGTATTCACAATAGAACATAGACAACATATCAAATGTCCAAAGTGAGACATTTTGAAATTTCATGCCAAATATTGGCTCGTTTGAAATTTCATGACAGCAACACATCTCAAAAAAGTTGGGACAGGAGCAATAAGAGGCTGGAAAAGTTAAAGGTACAAAAAAGGAACAGCTGGAGGACCAAATTGCAACTCATTAGTTCAATTGGCAATAGGTCATTAACATGACTGGGTATAAAAAGAGCATCTTGGAGTGGCAGCCGCTCTCAGAAGTAAAGATGGGAAGAGGATCACCAATCCCCCTAATTCTGCGCCGACAAATAGTGGAGCAATATCAGAAAGGAGCTCGACAGTGTAAAATTGCAAAGAGTTTGAACATATCATCATCTACAGTGCATAATATCATCAAAAGATTCAGAGAATCTGGAAGAATCTCTGTGCGTAAGGGTCAAGGCTGGAAAACCATACTGGGTGCCTGTGATCTTCGGGCCCTTAGACGGCACTGCATCACATACAGGCATGCTTCTGTATTGGAAATCACAAAATGGGCTCAGGAATATTTCCAGAGAACATTATCTGTGAACACAATTCACCATGCCATCCGCCGTTGCCAGCTAAATCTTTATAGTTCAAAGAAGAAGCTGTATCTAAACATGATCCAGAAGCGCAGACATCTTCTCTGGGCCAAGGCTCATTTAAAATGGACTGTGGCAAAGTGGAAAACTGTTCTGTGGTCAGACGAATCAAAATTTGAAGTTCTTTATGGAAATCAGGGACACCGTGTCATTCGGACTAAAGAGGAGAAGGACGACCCAAGTTGTTATCAGCGCTCAGTTCAGAAGCCTGCATCTCTGATGGTATGGGGTTGCATTAGTGCGTGTGGCATGGGCAGCTTACACATCTGGACAGACACCATCAATGCTGAAAGGTAAATCCAGGTTCTAAAGCAACATATGCTCCCATCCAGACGACGTCTCTTTCAGGGAAGACCTTGCATTTTCCAACATGACAATGCCAAACCACGTACTGCATCAATTACATCATCATGGCTGCGTAGAAGAAGGGTCCGGGTACTGAACTGGCCAGCCTGCAGTCCAGATCTTTCACCCATAGAAAACATTTGGCGCATCATAAAACGGAAGATACGACAAAAAAGACCTAAGACAGTTGAGCAACTAGAATCCTACATTCGACAAGAATGGGTTAACATTCCTATCCCTAAACTTGAGCAGCTTGTCTCCTCAGTCCCCAGACGTTTACAGACTGTTGTAAAGAGAAAAGGGGATGTCTCACAGTGGTAAACATGGCCTTGTCCCAACTTTTTTGAGATGTGTTGTTGTCATGAAATTTAAAATCACCTAATTTTTCTCTTTAAATAATACATTTTCTCAGTTTAAACATTTGATATGTCATCTATGTTCTATTCTGAATAAAATATGGAATCTTGAAACTTCCACATCATTGCATTCCGTTTTTATTTACAATTTGTACTTTGTCCCAACTTTTTTGGAATCGGGGTTGTAGTATCTTGAATTGGGTCATGGTGAAGCAGGAAAAAATAGCGGAGAATTTAGGGCCATGTGGCCTTAAATTTATTAATTGTTCTTTTAAAAAAAAAACTTAATAAAATTGGAAGTCTGTGATTCGAATTCAGTAGCTTTCGGTCCACTAAACAAAAATAACTGGGTGTCGGGGAAATTCTTTTTATGACCTACACTTGAAAAATCTGAAAGGCAGTCTAGCTTTAACATTCTTTATTTTAAAAAGCTCCAAATTTGAAAACCTTTTGTTTTTTCTTTCAATTTTATCAATCCATCCATTATCTATACCACTTATCCAAAAAAAGTTCTCTGGTGTTTGTTTGTAGTCTCAGAGTTTTGGACCCCACTGTATGTTTGACACCACTATTCTCGACCTTGCAGTATTTGAAAGTTATTTGCAGCTTTACTTATTCCACAGATTCTGGGCCAAAAATGTAAGCTGTGTAGCCCAAGTCATACCTGTAGGTGCCCTGGCTATGATCCAGCCAGTAATACTGTGAGGAGCACTCTGTAGCTCCTGACTCTTTGTAGCCTTGATTCCTTCGCAGTCCAATCCAGAAGTCACCTTCAGGGACCTGTGCGCCTCGAACAAACATCTCCATCAGCCTCTGCTCGCTTTCTGTTTCAATACTGAGCAGCTCACCATCGTCTTCCCTGCACGTCTGCTTGGCCTCCTCAAAGCTGTACCCGCTGTCCTGGTGGTAAGCAATCTTATAGCACGGCCTCTCAGTACCCCGACGGCATATACGCTGACCTGCGCAGCAAAATGCACAATATTTAACGACTTAAAATACCTGCTGAAATAACAACTGCAGTATCTCTGTATATTTAACAGGACATAACGGACCACTGAAGAAATCCAAGTGAAAAGAGAGAAAATTAAATATCAGATCCATTCCCATTGTTTTTCAAGAAACATTTTTCCAGGACATTTTCCATGACTTATATACATAACAGCTGTTGCACAAGGAAAGTCGTCTTAGAATGACTCACATCTGCCAACATCTTTAAACCCTAAACTCAAAGGAGCTTGTCCTGAAATTCCTTTTACTTGGTTGAGTCATCTTAAAGCACTTTATTTAGTAACTACTATGAATTATTCATTCAGAGAATAATACACTTTCAGATGACTCAACCAACTTTTACTCAGATACCCCCCAGATACTGCTACTTCAGGAGCTCAGGACCTCACTCATTATTTACAGAGCCATTTATCCATCTTCTCTCTTTTTCAGCTGCTTATATAACTGAAAAAATAGTCTACAAATGTCCAGGATTTCCAGAATGTGTGGGGAACCCTGATAATGCCATCACTGAAGCTACCAGGCGCATCGATAAATGCAATGCAAATACATAGGCAATGTAATACAAACTCAACATCGACTCTCTTGTAAACTTAAAGCATTCCGGGACAGATCGGATCAGAAATCCAGATCAGATTAGGAACCGGTTCTTAGACCGATTGGATCAGGTAATCAAGTTGAAAAATAGAATGGGTTCCTGTAGAAATCAGATAACTGTATTTCGAATCAATTTCTGTAAATCAGAAAACCAGATCGGACTCAAAATTGGTTCCTGTAGAAATCAAATTAGAGAGCAGGATTGGATTCAGAATCGGTTCCTATACAGAATGTTTCAAGAACTCTTTTCAAATTTAGAATCGCTTCCTATGCAGATCAAGAAATGGGACCGGATTCAGGGTCAGTTCCTGTACAGACGGGATCAGAAAATCAGATTGGTTCAGAATAGATTTCTGTACAGAGCAGATCATAAAATCAAATCAGATTCAGAACTGATTCCTGTAGAGATCTGATCAAAATAGTCAGATTGGACTCAAAATCGTCTCCTGGACAGATTGGATGAGGAAATCAGATCGAATTTAGGATCACGTTACTGATTCGATTCGGAATCAAGCCCTGTATGGATCGGATTAGGAAATCAGATTGGATTCAGAATCATTTTCCTGTACAGACTGGATTCAGAAGTAGTCCCCATATAGATTAGATGAGGAAATTGCATCAAATGCAGAATCAATTTCCTTTACTGATTGGATCCAGAATCAATCCCTGTAGAGATCAGATTAGAAAATTAACTCAGATTCAGAATTGGTTCATTTAGAGATTGGATTTGGAATCAATCCCTGGAGGGCGGTACGGTGGTGTAGTGGTTAGCGCTGTCGCCTCACAGCAAGAAGGTCCGGGTTCGAGCCCCATGGCCGGTGAGGGCCTTTCTGTGTGGAGTTTGCATGTTCTCCCCGTGTCCGCGTGGGTTTCCTCCGGGTGCGCCGGTTTCCCCCACAGTCCAAAGACATGCAGGTTAGGTTAACTGGTGACTCTAAATTGACCGTAGGTGTGAATGTGAGTGTGAATGGTTGTCTGTGTCTATGTGTCAGCCCTGTGATGACCTGGCGACTTGTCCAGGGTGTACCCCGCCTTTCGCCCGTAGTCAGCTGGGATAGGCTCCAGCTTGCCTGCGACCCTGTAGAACAGGATAAAGTGGCTAGAGATAATGAGATGAGATCAATCCCTGGAAGGACTGGATTATGAAAATATTCTGATTCAGAATCATTTTCCTGTACAGACTGGATTCAGAAGCAGTCCTGTATAGATTGGTTTAGGAAATCACATCAAATTCAGAATCAATTTCCTTTACTGACTGGATTCAGAATAATCCCTGTAGAGATCAGATTAGGAAACTAACTCAGATTCAGGATTGGTTCCTTTACAGATCCCTGTAAGGACTGAATTGCGTGACATTCGGATTCAGAATAATTTTCCTGTACAGACTGGATTCAGAAGCAGTCCCTGTATAGATTGGATTACAAAATCAGATTGGATTCAGAATCATTTTCCTGTACAGACTGGATTTAGAAGCAGTCCCTGTATAGATCGGATTACAAAATCAGATCAGATTCAGAATAATTTTCCTGTATAGACTGGATTCAGAAGCAGACCCTGTATAGATCGGATTATGATATAAAATTGGATTCAGAATCATTTTCCTGTACAGACTGGATTCGGAATCAGTCCCTGTATAGATCGGATTATGAAATAAAATCGGATTCAGAATCATTTTCCTGTACAGACTGGATTCAGAAGTAGTTCCCATATAGATTAGATGAGATTTAATTTAATTGCATCAAATTCAGAATCAATTTCCTTTACTGATTGGATTCAGAATTAATCCCTGTAGAGATCAGATTAAGAAATTAACTCAGATTCAGAATCATTTTCCTGTACAGACTGGATTCAGAAGTAGTCCCCATATAGATTAGATGAGATTTAATTGCATCAAATTCAGAATCAATTTCCTTTCCTGATTGGATTCAGAATCAATCCCTGTAGAGATCAGATTAAGAAATTAACTCAGATTCAGAATCAGTTTCCTGTACAGACTGGATTCAGAAGTAGTCCCCATATAGATTAGATGAGATTTAATTGCATCAAATTCAGAATCAATTTCCTTTCCTGATTGGATTCAGAATCAATCCCTGTAGAGATCAGATTAAGAAATTAACTCAGATTCAGAATCAGTTTCCTGTACAGACTGGATTCAGAAGTAGTCCCCATATAGATTAGATGAGATTTAATTGCATCAAATTCAGAATCAATTTCCTTTCCTGATTGGATTCAGAATCAATCCCTGTAGAGATCAGATTAAGAAATTAACTCAGATTCAGAATCAGTTTCCTGTACAGACTGGATTCAGAAGTAGTCCCCATATAGATTAGATGAGATTTAATTGCATCAAATTCAGAATCATTTTCCTGTACAGACTGGATTCAGAAGTAGTCCCCATATAGATTAGATTAGATGAGATGAGATTTAATTTAATTGCATCAAATTCAGAATCAATTTCCTTTCCTGATTGGATTCAGAATTAATCCCTGTAGAGATCAGATTAAGAAATTAACTCAGATTCAGAATCAGTTTCCTGTACAGACTGGATTCAGAAGTAGTCCCCATATAGATTAGATTAGATGAGATGAGATTTAATTTAATTGCATCAAATTCAGAATCAATTTCCTTTCCTGATTGGATTCAGAATTAATCCCTGTAGAGATCAGATTAAGAAATTAACTCAGATTCAGAATCAGTTTCCTGTACAGACTGGATTCAGAAGTAGTCCCCATATAGATTAGATGAGATTTAATTTAATTGCATCAAATTCAGAATCATTTTCCTGTACAGACTGGATTCAGATGTAGTCCCCATATAGATTAGATTAGATGAGATTTAATTTAATTGCATCAAATTCAGAATCAATTTCCTTTCCTGATTGGATTCAGAATCAATCCCTGTAGAGATCAGATTAAGAAATTAACTCAGATTCAGAATCAGTTTCCTGTACAGACTGGATTCAGAAGTAGTCCCCATATAGATTAGATTAGATTAGATTAGATGAGATTTAATTTAATTGCATCAAATTCAGAATCAATTTCCTTTACTGATTGGATTCAGAATTAATCCCTGTAGAGATCAGATTAAGAAATTAACTCAGATTCAGAATCATTTTCCTGTACAGACTGGATTCAGAAGTAGTCCCCATATAGATTAGATTAGATTAGATTAGATTAGATTTAATTGCATCAAATTCAGAATCAATTTCCTTTCCTGATTGGATTCAGAATCAATCCCTGTAGAGATCAGATTAAGAAATTAACTCAGATTCAGAATCAGTTTCCTGTACAGACTGGATTCAGAAGTAGTCCCCATATAGATTAGATTAGATTAGATTAGATTAGATTAGATTAGGTTGATTTAATTGCATCAAATTCAGAATCAATTTCCTTTCCTGATTGGGTTCAGAATTAATCCCTGTAGAGATCAGATTAAGAAATTAACTCAGATTCAGAATCAGTTTCCTGTACAGACTGGATTCAGAAGTAGTCCCCATATAGATTAGATGAGATTTAATTTAATTGCATCAAATTCAGAATCATTTTCCTGTACAGACTGGATTCAGATGTAGTCCCCATATAGATTAGATTAGATGAGATTTAATTTAATTGCATCAAATTCAGAATCAATTTCCTTTCCTGATTGGGTTCAGAATTAATCCCTGTAGAGATCAGATTAAGAAATTAACTCAGATTCAGAATCAGTTTCCTGTACAGACTGGATTCAGATGTAGTCCCCATATAGATTAGATTAGATTTAATTGCATCAAATTCAGAATCAATTTCCTTTCCTGATTGGATTCAGAATTAATCCCTGTAGAGATCAGATTAAGAAATTAACTCAGATTCAGAATCAGTTTCCTGTACAGACTGGATTCAGAAGTAGTCCCCATATAGATTAGATTAGATTTAATTGCATCAAATTCAGAATCAATTTCCTTTCCTGATTGGATTCAGAATTAATCCCTGTAGAGATCAGATTAAGAAATTAACTCAGATTCAGAATCAGTTTCCTGTACAGACTGGATTCAGATGTAGTCCCCATATAGATTAGATTAGATTTAATTGCATCAAATTCAGAATCAATTTCCTTTCCTGATTGGATTCAGAATTAATCCCTGTAGAGATCAGATTAAGAAATTAACTCAGATTCAGAATCAGTTTCCTGTACAGACTGGATTCAGAAGTAGTCCCCATATAGATTAGATTAGATTTAATTGCATCAAATTCAGAATCAATTTCCTTTCCTGATTGGATTCAGAATTAATCCCTGTAGAGATCAGATTAAGAAATTAACTCAGATTCAGAATCAGTTTCCTGTACAGACTGGATTCAGATGTAGTCCCCATATAGATTAGATTAGATTTAATTGCATCAAATTCAGAATCAATTTCCTTTCCTGATTGGATTCAGAATTAATCCCTGTAGAGATCAGATTAAGAAATTAACTCAGATTCAGAATCAGTTTCCTGTACAGACTGGATTCAGAAGTAGTCCCCATATAGATTAGATTAGATTTAATTGCATCAAATTCAGAATCAATTTCCTTTCCTGATTGGATTCAGAATTAATCCCTGTAGAGATCAGATTAAGAAATTAACTCAGATTCAGAATCAGTTTCCTGTACAGACTGGATTCAGATGTAGTCCCCATATAGATTAGATTAGATTTAATTGCATCAAATTCAGAATCAATTTCCTTTCCTGATTGGATTCAGAATTAATCCCTGTAGAGATCAGATTAAGAAATTAACTCAGATTCAGAATCAGTTTCCTGTACAGACTGGATTCAGATGTAGTCCCCATATAGATTAGATTAGATTTAATTGCATCAAATTCAGAATCATTTTCCTGTACAGACTGGATTCAGATGTAGTCCCCATATAGATTAGATTAGATGAGATTTAATTTAATTGCATCAAATTCAGAATCAATTTCCTTTCCTGATTGGGTTCAGAATTAATCCCTGTAGAGATCAGATTAAGAAATTAACTCAGATTCAGAATCAGTTTCCTGTACAGACTGGATTCAGATGTAGTCCCCATATAGATTAGATTAGATTTAATTGCATCAAATTCAGAATCAATTTCCTTTCCTGATTGGATTCAGAATTAATCCCTGTAGAGATCAGATTAAGAAATTAACTCAGATTCAGAATCAGTTTCCTGTACAGACTGGATTCAGAAGTAGTCCCCATATAGATTAGATTAGATTTAATTGCATCAAATTCAGAATCAATTTCCTTTCCTGATTGGATTCAGAATTAATCCCTGTAGAGATCAGATTAAGAAATTAACTCAGATTCAGAATCAGTTTCCTGTACAGACTGGATTCAGATGTAGTCCCCATATAGATTAGATTAGATTTAATTGCATCAAATTCAGAATCAATTTCCTTTCCTGATTGGATTCAGAATTAATCCCTGTAGAGATCAGATTAAGAAATTAACTCAGATTCAGAATCAGTTTCCTGTACAGACTGGATTCAGAAGTAGTCCCCATATAGATTAGATTAGATTTAATTGCATCAAATTCAGAATCAATTTCCTTTCCTGATTGGATTCAGAATTAATCCCTGTAGAGATCAGATTAAGAAATTAACTCAGATTCAGAATCAGTTTCCTGTACAGACTGGATTCAGATGTAGTCCCCATATAGATTAGATTAGATTTAATTGCATCAAATTCAGAATCAATTTCCTTTCCTGATTGGATTCAGAATTAATCCCTGTAGAGATCAGATTAAGAAATTAACTCAGATTCAGAATCAGTTTCCTGTACAGACTGGATTCAGATGTAGTCCCCATATAGATTAGATTAGATTTAATTGCATCAAATTCAGAATCAATTTCCTTTCCTGATTGGATTCAGAATTAATCCCTGTAGAGATCAGATTAAGAAATTAACTCAGATTCAGAATCAGTTTCCTGTACAGACTGGATTCAGATGTAGTCCCCATATAGATTAGATTAGATTTAATTGCATCAAATTCAGAATCAATTTCCTTTCCTGATTGGATTCAGAATTAATCCCTGTAGAGATCAGATTAAGAAATTAACTCAGATTCAGAATCAGTTTCCTGTACAGACTGGATTCAGATGTAGTCCCCATATAGATTAGATTAGATTTAATTGCATCAAATTCAGAATCAATTTCCTTTCCTGATTGGATTCAGAATTAATCCCTGTAGAGATCAGATTAAGAAATTAACTCAGATTCAGAATCAGTTTCCTGTACAGACTGGATTCAGATGTAGTCCCCATATAGATTAGATTAGATTTAATTGCATCAAATTCAGAATCAATTTCCTTTCCTGATTGGATTCAGAATTAATCCCTGTAGAGATCAGATTAAGAAATTAACTCAGATTCAGAATCGGTTCCTGTCCAGACTGGATTCAGAAGCGGACCCTGTATAGCTCGGACTATGAAATCAGATCGGATTTAGAACTGGTTCCTGTCCAGCTCGGACTCGGACTCACGGGTCCAAACGCATGTCCATTGCTGTGTGTCCTGGTCCTGTAGCTGCAGTTAATGGGGGGCACATGGGCGGTGTGGGACTCTGAGGAGCTTCCCAGTTTAAAAACAAGTCTAAAGCAGCGAATCCTGAGGAGCTCTGGAGGAAACTTCACTCCACACAAACAAACCAACCAACCAACAAACAAACCCTCTGTTCCGACAGGGACCCGGACTCACTGCCCACAGCCTCCTTCAGAAACAAACAACAACAACAACTCTTGTTTAATGTCACTTTCAGGACAGACCATACAGTTTCCTGAAAGTCTGTCCTGAGCGCAGTGTGAAAAGCCTCCGCGCTGCTCACAGGAGCGCGGTGAGAGTGCAGAGGCCCTGCGAGCCCCGAGCGCCTCCCCGCTCCGTCCCCAGCACAGCGCTACTTACTGCCCGGGCCTCTGAGCGCGCCGCCGGGGGGGCAGCACACCGCCAGCACCGCTCCGATCAGCCGCAGCACATCCATCTCCACATACTGATCCACAGCAGCGATCAACTGCAGGTCAACAAGCTGTTTTGTCCAAAAGTCCACGAAAACGTCGCGCTGTCAAATAAGCAGGCGGAGTGGAGCTGCAGAAACTCCTCCAGTCCTCCCAGTCCTCCTCCTCCTGTCCTCCCAGTCCTCCTCCTGTCCCACACTGTGCACTCGACCAGTGCAGATGGAGGGAGAAGCATGCCAGCTGTGACCCAGCAACACCACAACCTACTCCTCTCATACTTTCCTCCTTGTTTCATTGTACTTGCACAAGTTTGAAGAGCTTTTATATATATATATATATATATATATATATATATATATATATATATATATATATATATATATATACAGTACCAGTCAAAAGTTTGGAAACACCTTCAAATTCAATGTTTTTTTATTTTTTTCCCTACATTGTAGAACAATACTGAACTCATCAAAACTATGAAATAACATCTCGTCTCATTATCTCTAGCCGCTTTATCCTGTTCTACAGGGTCGCAGGCAAGCTGGAGCCTATCCCAGCTGACTACGGGCGAAAGGCGGGGTACACCCTGGACAAGTCGCCAGGTCATCACAGGGCTGACACATAGACACAGACAACCATTCACACTCACATTCACACCTACGGTCAATTTAGAGTCACCAGTTAACCTAACCTGCATGTCTTTGGACTGTGGGGGAAACCGGAGCACCCGGAGGAAACCCACGCGGACACGGGGAGAACATGCAAACTCCACACAGAAAGGCCCTCGCCGGCCACGGGGCTCGAACCCGGACCTTCTTGCTGTGAGGCGACAGCGCTAACCACTACACCACCATGCTGCTCATGAAATATGGAATTAAATGGTAAACAAAAAAAGTGTTAAAAAAAACGTTTCATCTTTTAGACTCTTCAAAGTCGTCACTATTTACCTCGATAACAGCTTTGCACACTATTGGCATTAACTGAAAAAGCTTCATGAGGTAGTCACCTGGAATGCTTCTCAATTAGCAGGTGTGTCTTGCCAAAAATTTAATTTCTTGCCTTCTTAATGCATTTGACACCATCAACCAGTAAAGAGTAAATAGTAAAAATACAGTAAATAGCGGGCGGCACGGTGGTGTAGTGGTTAGTGCTGTCACCTCACAGCAAGAAGGTCCGGGTTCGAGCCCCGTGGCCGGCGAGGGCCTTTCTGTGCGGAGTTTGCATGTTCTCCCCGTGTCCGCGTGGGTTTCCTCCGGGTGCTCCGGTTTCCCCCACAGTCCAAAGACATGCAGGTTAGGTTAACTGGTGACTCTAAATTGACCGTAGGTGTGAATGTGAGTGTGAATGGTTGTCTGTGTCTATGTGTCAGCCCTGTGATGACCTGGCGACTTGTCCAGGGTGTACCCCACCTTTCGCCCGTAGTCAGCTGGGATAGGCTCCAGCTTGCCTGCGACCCTGTAGAACAGGATAAAGCGGTTAGAGATAATGAGATGAGATGAGACAGTAAATAGCCCTGTTCGACAACTGTAGTAATCCATATTATGTCAAGAACCACTCAACTAAGTAAAGAGAAATAACAGTCGGTCATTACTTTGAGACACGAAGTGTCTTTTAGTTAATTAAAATAAAGAAAAAACATCGAATTTGAAGGTGTTTCCAAACTTTTGACTGGTACTGTATATATACAGTGGTGCTTGAAAGTTTGTGAACCCTTTAGAATTTTCTATATTTCTGCATAAATATGACCTAAAACATCAGCAGATTTTCACACAAGTCCTACAAGTAGATAAAAAGAACCCAGTTAAACAAATGAGACAAAAATATTATACTTGGTCATTTATTTTTCGAAGAAACTAATCCAATATTACATATCTGTGAGTGGTAAAAGTATATGAACCTTTGCTTTCAGTATCTGGTGTGACCACCTTGTGCAGCAATAACTGCAACTAAATGTTTACGGTAACTGTTGATCAGTCCTGCACACCGGCTTGGAGGAATTTTAGCCCATTCCTCCATACAGAACAGCTTCAACTCTGGGATGTTGGTGGGTTTCCTCACATGAACTGCTCGCTTCAGGTCCTTCCACACCATTTCCATTGGATGAAGGTCAGGACTTTGACTTGGCCATTCCAAAACATTAACTTTATTCTTCTTTAACCATTCTTTGATAGAACAACTTGTGTGCTTAGGGTCGTTGTCTTGTTGCATGACCCACTTTCTCCTGAGAATCAGTTCATGGACAGATGTCCTGGCATTTTCCTTTAGAATTCTCTGGTATAATTCAGAATTCATTGTTCCATCAATGATGGCAATCCATCCTGGCCCAGATACAGCAAAAAAAAGGGTTCACAAACTTTCAAGCACCACTGTATTTTCCAGCACAAAATTAAATATCACAGGAAAAACAAAGTTTGTATCTGAGCAGCATATTCCATAATATATATTATGGTTAGCACTGTTGTCTCACAGCAAGAAGGTCCTGGGTTCAAGCCCAGTGGCCGGTGAGGGCCTTTCTGTGTGGAGTTTGCATGTTCTCACCGTATCTGCGTGGGTTTCCTCCGGTTTCCCCCACAGTCCAAAGGCATGCAGGTTAGGCTAATTGGTGGCTCTCAATTGACCGTAGGTGTGAATGTTTGTTTGTCTCTATGTGTCAGCTCTGCGATAACCTGGTGACTTGTCAAGAGTGTACCCTGCATCTCACCGATAGTCAGCTGAGATAGGCTCCAGCTTGCCTGCGACCCTGCAGAACAGGATAAGCAGCTACATAATGAAGGCTGCTGGGTTTTGGTGCAAAATGAAGACGCGAGTGTGACAGTCAAAGTGTCCAGAAGAACTGTGGCTGGTTCTGTAAGGTGCTCAGTAAAACCTACAGCTCCATCCATCCATTTTGGCACGTCACTACAGTGACGTGGCCGCTCTGACGGCTTCAGCCATCAAAGTCTCTCGGGAATATTACAGTAGTGGTTTCCTGTTGCCTTCTACTGGATTATTAAGAGTTTTTTTTCCTCTCAACCATTCACACATTCACACCTATGGACAATTTAGAGCCACCAGTGAACCTAACCTGCATGTCTTTGGACTGTAGGGGAAACTGGATCACCCGGAGGAAACCCACGCAGACAAGGGGAGAACATGCAAACTCCACACAGAAAGGCCCTCGTCAGTCCCTGGGCTCGAACCCAGAACCTTCTTGCTGTGAGGCGACAGCGCTAACCACTACACCACCATACCAAAACCTACAGCTCATTTCCTTATAAAGCTGCACACATTGTACCTGAGACTGCTATTTTTTTTAAACCAAAGGGTTCTCTCACACCAAATATTGACTTTGTTTCATTTATTATGGCTTACTGCTGTTTACAGTATTTTTTAATGTTTGAAATATTTCATTTCATTATTTTTTAAGTCATTTTTGGTCTATAGTGAGCAGACTGTAGTTATTATACTGTAGTTATTTTCCAAAACCCTGGAATAAGATGGATATGGGAAAATTCATTCTAGGGTAAGCCATGGTCTAATGGTTAGAGAAGCAGCTTTGGGATCAAAAGGTCACCGGTTCGATTTCTTGGACCAGCAGGAATGGCTCAAGTGCATGCAGTTAGGTTAACATGGGGCAGCCATGGCCTGAGGTTGGGCTGAAGTATCCTTGAGCAAGAAACCCAACCCCCAACTGCTCCCCAGGGCTGCTCTGGGTATGTTGTATGTCGCTCTGGATAAGAGTGTCTGCTAAATGCCTGTAACATAATGTAATGTACGCTATATAAAAAGTTATGAGGGGGAAAAAAGACCCATAAATTGTGCAGTTAAAGGAACACTCCAACCACAACCAAAACTAGAAGGGCACTCCTAGGGTGGAGTGCATACCTCCACCAAGTCACATATTATCAACATCAAAATCAAATCACTTGAACCTAGGATAATACTAAAACTGTACACCAAATTTCATCAAAATCTTTTCACTACTTTTTGAGTTAGATTGGGAACCAGAAAAAAAAACAATCCTGGATCAGCATACATATCTAGATTTGCATCAAAATCTAATCAATTGTTCCTTGGCCCATGGCTCACCTTTCCTCAAAATGTCATCAAATTCCTTTCACTACATTAGAAAATTAGCTTTCTACTTTTTTATGACGCGTTCAGAAAAGCACAAGCTTATACAAAATTGAACGAGTTAACATACTTAAGTAATACATGCAAGGTATTGCCGTGATAGAGCCATGACGGATGCAGTGGGATGTCCAGGCAAATTTTAGGGTGGCGGAGGTTTGAAGGAAAGGTGACAATGAATTAGGCATCAGCGAATACATGAACTTCACATTAATAATATGCCAAGGTTGCGTAACATTTACAATTACCTGAAAATGACCCAATCCGTAACATTGACTCTCTTCCTCTTTTCAAATCTAGACTCAAAACTCACCTGTTCAAAATAGCCTATTCTATGTAATTTGCATTGTTTTTCTCTCTTTTTCTTATTTTTGCTGTTTAGTTTCTATCTGCTGTTTAGCTTATTCCCTGTAAATTGCATTTTTTTCTCTTCTTTCCATTTTATATTGTGTAGTTTTTATCTGTTGTTTATTTTATCTGTTTTATTCTTGTAAAGTGTCCTTGAGTGTCATGAAAGGCGCTTATAAATAAAATGTATTATTCATCTCATCTCATCTCATCTCATCTCATCATCTCTAGCCGCTTTATCCTGTTCCACAGGGTCGCAGGCAAGCTGGAGTCTATCCCAGCTGACTACGGGCGAAAGGCGGGGTACACCCTGGACAAGTCGCCAGGTCATCACAGGGCTGACACATAGACACAGACAACCATTCACACTCACATTCACACCTATGGTCAATTTAGAGCCACCAGTTAACCTAACGTGCATGTCTTTGGACTGTGGGGGAAACCGGAGCACCCGGAGGAAACCCACGCGGACACGGGGAGAACATGCAAACTCCGCACAGAAAGGCCCTTGCCGGCCACGGGGCTCGAACCCAGACCTTCTTACTGTGAGGCGACAGCGCTAACCACTACACCACCGTGCCGCCCCAAAATGTATTATTATTATTATAAAAATTATCTATGATTCTATTCTGTTGAAATTTAGAGAGTTGATCATGCATTTGTTTTATAACAGACATGATTAGTCTGGTAACTTAATCAGACAGTTTTGAGCTTTGACATCCTGAACAGCTGCTCAACTCTGACAGAATATGACACTTTTTAAAAAATCAATCAGTGAGTCAAATGAATGGAAACCTTGAAAATGTTGAATCAGTTAACGGCTCGTTAGTAAGGATCAAATCAGTAAAGTGAATCATGCGCTTATCGTGACTTGTGTTCAGAGTCAGCACAGCCAGATCAGCAAAGGAAACTGGAGAGGAAGGAACAACGCAGTTTAGTAAAAAAAAACCATATCCTTTTTACATCTCATATTCGCTTTAGTCCTGTTCATTCTCAGTCCAAAGCTGACAAAGAAAATAAACCGACTGGGAAATTGTGGTCAGTGTGGGATAGAGTTCTTTCACTTTTAGTTTCAAAATGAAAATGGGAGAACAATAAAAAAATAATTCTTAAAATTATTATTATTATTATTATTATTATTATTATTATTGGCATATACTAAAATGGGGCGGCACGGTGGTGTAGTGGTTAGCGCTGTCGCCTCACAGCAAGAAGGTCCTGGGTTCGAGCCCATGGCCAGCGAGGGCCTTTCTGTGTGGAGTTTGCATGTTCTCCCCGTGTCCGCGTGGGTTTCCTCCGGGTGCTCCGGTTTCCCTCACAGTCCAAAGACATGCAGGTTAGGTTAACTGGTGACTCTAAATTGACCGTAGGTGTGAATGTGAGTGTGAATGGTTGTCTGTGTCTATGTGTCAGCCCTGTGATGACCTGGCGACTTGTCCAGGGTGTACCCCGCCTTTCGCCCGTAGTCAGCTGAGATAGGCTCCAGCTTGCCTGTGACCCTGTAGAACAGGATAAAGCGGCTAGAGATAATGAGATGAGATATACTAAAATGGAAAATTAATTCATTTTTCCATATTTTTTAAAATAAAATATTCATTCACGCTTATTTGTTTCACCACACTGCAAAGTCGAGATGTCAAATGTTCATAAATGCTCACTGCAGTACATTCAGCATGAACTGAGTCAACTAAGCTATTCCACAGACTAGGATTGCACAAGGAACCTGTATGTGAGGCCTTAAAGCTAGACGGCCTTTCGATTTCATAAGATCGGTGAAATTTAGTTCCCTTTGAAATGTGGTCATTGTGATCTATGCTTATTTCTGTAATTTCTCACAAAATATCAGGCCATTCTGTGGCTGGGAAGTTATTTAATTTGAGGGGATTAAAGCAAATAATGTGCATGAAATCGCTCGCTTCGCGCAGTCAAGCAGACAGAGGAAGTCCGTGTGTGTGCGCATGCGCAGGTTTACCTTTGAGCGTGCACTGACAGTTCCATCATTCTGTCTCTAAACGAACAGCTGATCACACCGAGGTGCTCGCTGAGCGCCGATGTTTGTTTATTAGTTTGGTCCTGCGTTTCCTTTCCTTCGTATAGAACATAACGTCTTTTCTTCTCGCTTTCTTTCCGTTACTGTAGTCAGTCTTTCACGTTTCATTCGCACACTCACGTCCTCCATTTTCCTCTCCTGTTTCAAATTTGTATCCCACAATGCCTTGCGCAAATGGGGAAAGCCCACCACGTGATGATGCATGACATAATATCTTGAATTGAGTCATGGTGAAGCAGGGAAAATAGTGGTGATTTTAGGGCCATGTGGCCTTAAATCCATTAATTGTTCTATTTAAAAAAAAATGAATAAAATTGGAAGTCTGTGATTCAAATTCAATAGCTTTCAGTCCATGAAACAAAAATAATTGGGTGTCAGGGAAAATTCTTTTTATGACCTACACTTGAAAAATCTGAAAGGCAGTCTAGCTTTAAACTTACAGCATGTCCACAGGGTCAACATATAGGTATTGGTTTTATCTCCCCTACAGCTGAAAGAGGTTTTACGACCTTGCATGTCCTATATAACCCCACTCTGGTCATGCTGCAGGTGGTCCGAGTGTCAGTTTTCTCGAGGAACTTTCACTGTGGTCTCACACAGCTGGACTATAAGTTCCATGTAGCCTCTTCTTGCCTTTCCAAGCAAAGGTCTTTGTGCAAGAGGCAGCTGTTAGTAACCAGTATGCATTTTGAGGGGGGAAAAGATGATAAGGTAAATAACCCACCTCGTTCACATACATTACACCCTAACCTGTATTTCAGATGGACACATGAGATCTAGGGGGAGTTTCACTCTGTGTAATCATATGGCAGAACTTGTCACCAAAAGACTGCAGAAACCTACAGCCTGGGCTAGGAAGAAATCAGCCCCAGTCTCAGGGGATTGTTTCAACAGTCCACTAGCCAGTTTCCTCTTTCAGTCTTCTCTGTAATGTGTGCCCAGAGAATGCTTCATGTACGGTAGATCATTCTGCTACCTCACATGCATCCATCTATTTCACAAAGATAACTAGATATACAGACAAACAGAGCCTCGCATCCACCTGATAGAGCTTCTGGGATCAATTTTCTTCAAAGCATTGGACTGAGTCTGGTGACAGTTCCTTTCTGTTGTCTCTCAACACGTGATTATATTCAGCTGGTCCAGATGGCTGAACAGTTTAGGGCTTGTGTAGAAATTATCTACAAACAAGCAGCAACCAGAGCCCTGGAATGCTGTCTTGATCAGAGACATCACTGTATTGAATGCGAGTCCTGTGCCTCAGGGGAATGTTGTTTTTCTTAAGCAGACAGTGAAATCCACTGTGTAGCCATTACTGGTGTTAGCTAATGTGAACATTTCAACCCCCAATCAGTTAGTTTAGGCTTCATATACTGGATCATTGCAGTGTGAGTTTGGAAAGGTTTTCTGAGAATGGTATAAAACTTTGCACGTGTCCATGATCACATCATTAAAGTGCATATCACGGGTAAAATCAGGAGCAAGATCAATGTAATTCTCCTATTTTATATTAAACTTTGGTCAAATATCTGTAACATTTTGTGCAATTTTTTTACCTTGACTTTCGTGATGTCGCGTGCGGGACGCCTCCCTCTGAATCCTACGTCAGCGCTGGTTTGTTTAAGAGAAAACGACCTGGTGGTTTTCTGCAAATTTCTTCAACGTTATCACGTAATTATTAAAACGGTTAACAGATGTATCGTAGGAGGGTGTAGCAACACCAATCATGATGGGATTAGTACTCATCGTTTTCCAAAAGACCGGACAATGAGAGAGAAATGGGAGCGCTTGGTCTACACAGGCTGTGCACTGAAACCGTGCAAAGCTCGCGCAGCCTGCTGGCGCTTCCGCAGGTGACGTCACGAATCTGGCTCCAGACTCATCTCATTCTAATTATCTCTAGCCGCTTTATCCTGTTCTACAGGGTCGCAGGCAAGCTGGAGCCTATCCCAGCTGACTACGGGCGAAAGGCGGGGTACACCCTGGACAAGTCGCCAGGTCATCACAGGGCTGACACGTAGACACAGACAACCACTCACACTCACATTCACACCTACGCTCAATTTAGAGTCACCAGTTAACCTAACCTGCATGTCTTTGGACTGTGGGGGAAACCGGAGCACCCGGAGGAAACCCACGCGGACACGGGGAGAACATGCAAACTCCACACAGAAAGGCCCTCGCCGGCCACGGGGCTCGAACCCAGGACCTTCTTCCCATGAGGTGATAGCGCTAACCACTACACCACCGTGCTGCCTGGCTCTAGACTCCCTTGGGATTTTTCCAGACGCGTTTTGTTATTTTATTTTTTTCTGCTGTAGACAGATGGCCTTGTGCAAAATTACCCTTCTGGATGAGTGTGTAAAGGGACATGCTTTCATATAAAAAAAACCTCCAGGATATGCATTTTAAGGGGTACAGGCAGTCTCATGGGTCTGAAGCAGAACAGCCAGGCATAGTCTTCTGTGCCTGTTTTTCTGTCATTTTCCACACCATCCTCATCAACCTTGAATATGTCCTGAGGCATAATAGTCACTAGACACAACACTGAGGAAAAGTTGTTTTTTTTCCTTCTCTAATAATCCTGGATATTTCCCCAGCTTCCCTAATTCATAATATAAGACCCATAGAATTTTAAAACTCCTGAATTCTGACAAGAGTCCATGAGCATTTCTTCCCCTTCACTTTATTCTTAAGAGCTTGTTTCTATGCTCAGGTTATAGGGCTCCAATCTTGTCATTGCTGAAGAACAATGACATGTGCTTTATGTTTACTTTTTTTTCTCTGTGCTTTCTACTCCTGTTCAAATTTGGTTTTGAAACTTTTGGCCATGTTGGTATTTTCCACATTTTGCCTTCTCAGCCACTTAAAGCTAGACCGCCTTTCAGATTTTTCAAGTGTAGGTCATAAAAAGAATTTTCCCTGACACCCAGTTATTTTTGTTTAGTGGAACGAAAGCTACTGAATTCGAATCACAGACTTCCAATTTAATTAGGTTTTTTTTAAAGAACAATGAATAAATTTAAGGCCACATGGCCCTAAATTCTCCGCTATTTTTTCCTGCTTCACCATGACCCAATTCAAGATACTACGTCATGCATCACGTGGTGGGCTTTCCCTGTTCGCGCAAGGCATTGTGGGATACAAATTTGAAACAGGAGAGAAAAATGGAGGACGTGAGTGTGCGAATGAAACGTGAAAGACCGACTACAGTAACGGAAAGAAAGCGAGAAGGAAAGACGTTATGTTATATACGAAGGAAAGGAAACGCAGGACCAAACTAATAAATATCAGCGCTCAGCGAGCACCTCGGTGTGATCAGCTGTTCGTTTAGCGACAGAATGATGGAACTGTCAGTGCACGGTCAAAGGTAAACCTGCACATGTGCACACACACGGACTTCCTCTGTCTGCTTGACTGCGCGAAGCGAGCGATTTCATGCACATTATTTGCTCGGTACTCACATCAAATTAAATAACTTCCCAGCCACAGAATGGCCTGAGATTTTGTGAGATGTTACAGAAATAAATATATCTCACAATGACCACATTTCAGAGGGAACTAAATTTCACTGATTTTATGAAATCGAAAGGTCGTCAAGCTTTAATATGCACACTCTTAATGTTATTCTTGAGGTGTTCGACATAATAGATCATGACAGTTTTATATCAGGTGGTGTGCTCAGGGAAGCGAATCATTTTTGCATTTTTTTGTGTTGGTGTTGGTGTGGATGGAATGTTTTTGAAACAGAAAAAAAACCCTACAACTATGCTTTCAAAAATATCCATATACATATGGACAGGGCCTTAGATCATCCTATGCTTCTTGCTCTGCCCTGTGATCTAGCCCTTGCCCTAGAGGGTGTGCTGACCACTTCTGAGGAAACAGATGGACTTGTTTACTCTTGTGCAGCAGGGATGTTTGAACCGACATCCAATGTACCTCACTACATGCACAAACACAAAACAATGAATTTCACTTTTACTGCTTTGTTTTCACATTTTGTTTCACACAAGAACATTCTGCACATCACTCACCCCACCACGGCACACCATCAGTGGACGATATGGAGTAAGGAATACCCCCAAACAGAATCTGAGAACCTGACAAAACACCCCAAGCCTTTATGTTCTGTTTTGTTCTGTTACATTACTTGCTAGATTCAAAATCAATCGATCAGTCGAATGCACAAGTGCCCACCTCTGCCATCGCAGTTCAAAACAGAAATGCTGCAGTTGTCCACTAGATGGAAGCATTTGTTTCCTGTTTCTACTGGTTCACTAATGCTTGCACTTAAATTTGAAATGGATCATACTCCCAGCAAGTTCTGGAAGAAGAAAAAAAAAGACTGTTGTAGAAAGTGTTGAAGTGTAGTTAGGCATACTGTGGATAACTGTGGTTAACGACAAGGACGCCAAAACAATTTGATCACCAAAACAATGCAGTCATTCATTTTACGTGGCACTTATCCATTGTGGGTCACAGGTGAGCTGGCACCAATGTAAGCAGATACTGGGTAAGAGGCAAGGTACATCCTTGACAGGTCACCAGTCTGTTGTGGGGCTAACACAGAGAGATAAGCCAGTATCTCACTGGGCTGCGACAGCCTGCGACTAGTTGGAGACACAACAATTGCGATAAAATATGCGAATTAGCGACAATTTTCACTTGGAACCACACTGAATTGATATTCGCATATTTTACCGCAATTGTTGTGTCTCCAACTAGTCGCAGGTTGTCGCAGCCCGGCTTTCCCTCGGCAGGCAGGGAAGTAGAGGAAGCCTCACAGAAACTGACTTGAGAAGGGTTCGCGATGGCTTTGCGACACCAGCGCCGCATTTGCGGCTATTTTGAGAGAAATTTTGTCGCACGAATTTTTTGAACATGTTCAAAATTTCAGCGACGAAGGAGCGACACTTTGTGACTCATGCGAGGAAATTGAGAAGCCCTGCGAATGTTTCAAGACACTTTTGAAACTCTCTCGCAAACAGAGATGGGTGTAACGCGTTACTAAGTAACGCGTTACTGTACTCACACTACAGTTGTCGGTAACGTAGTAGTGTAACACGTTACTGTTATAAGTTTATTAATCACATTACAGTTCCTAACGTAGTAGAGTAATGCGTTACTTTTATAAGTTCATTAATCACACTACAGTTCCTAATGGTGCGCACGTTCATTGCTGGATTTCTCCAGTGGATAGAAATCTTAGCCGAATCCGCCCTTAGCAGCTGCACTCTTCCCCATAATCCCAAAATCCCCAGACCGTGCATGCCTGCGCAATAGCCATGACATTAGACTTGCTCATGAAACTGGTGGTGGTGGTGTAATTCCAAGAATGGCAACGGCTACTACGTTTGAGGGGTGGCGATATTCCCACTATTTTCAATATGTGGAGAGAAAGGACAGAAATATAATCGTAAGATGCACCTTGTGCCCAGGTCAGAAGCTATTATCCACTGCTGTAAACACGACATCAAATCTGTCCAAGCACCTGCAAAGGCAACATGCTAACACAAAGCTAATAGCTAAAGACAGTAGGAGGCCTGATACTGCTACCGAATGCATGCCGACTCCAAACAAGCAGCAAAGACTTGATTTCTATCAGGTATCAAAAGCAGAGTTGGATAAGCTTGTTGCTTCTTTTATTGTGGAGGAAATGTTGCCTGTGAACACTGTGGAATCGCCGTCTTTTAGAAACATTCTTAGCAAAATACAGACTACAGGAGAAAGATAGCCATGGTCGGATAGGAAAACCTTTACACGCTATCTGGATCAGTGTTATGCTACAATGGAAAGTAACCTTAAACGAAACTTTGAGAGTTTAGATTATGTGTCTACTTCTGCTGACATCTGGACAAGTCATAATAAAAGTTTTTTGGGAATGACTGCCCACTGGATTAACCCAACCAATTTCCAGCGCGAGAAAGCCGCAATTGCCTGCAAACGAATTAAAGGACGACATACGTATGACGTTATAGCAAGTGAAATTGAGTTTATTCATTCCTTGTTTGGACTGTCACATAAGGTCACCGCCACTGTGACGGACAATGGGTCAGATTTTATCAAGGCTTTCAAAGTGTATGCGCCTCCAGCATCAGATACAGACGAGGGGGATGAGGAAGATGAGGGTGTAGCGTTCACAGATGTTGGAGAAGTGCTTTCCACCAACCCAGAGGGACAGTTTTCACTTCCTCCACACTTTAGGTGTGCGTCACACACACTCAATCTCATTTCAACTAATGATGTTGACAAGTGTTTGCCCTTGTCAAAATGTTTTTTAGAATTCTATAGAAACTCTATAGAAAATCCTATAGGAACCCCTCTTTCTATACAATCTCTATAGAACGCTATAGAACTAATACTCTATAGAAAATAGTTTCTATAGAAGTTGTATAGAAATAGTATAAATTCTATAGAAGTTGTACTCTATAGAAAACAGCTTCTATAGAATCTCAACAGAATTCTATATAAATAGTAGTCTATAGAAAACGATTTCTATAGAATTGATACAGAGTTCTATAGAGGCTCTACTTTATTAGGGCCAACAGAATTTTATAAATTTCATAATGGTTATTACCATAAAAACACAACTTGGTGGATTTTAAAGACCCTACAGAAATTCCAGTCTGAGACAAAAGGCCTTGCATCCAAAGAACAACTTTAGTACTTATCTCCAATAAAAATGTTCTTTATTTCATTTACTTTATCTCACATAATAACACTTCTGATCAACAACTCAATTGATCCAAATGTAAATTACAGTTTAAGACATAATTTAATAAATGTACTTCCAAAATAAACGCTGATATATGCTATATATTAATTTTCAGTCAAGCTCAATGGCATTTGGAAGAAGTGAAACAAACGTCTTTCTTTGTATTTTCATGTAAATATACTTATTTGCTATATCAGATAAATTACATGCTATCAATTCATTAGTGATTTCAACCTCTCTAATTTGATGCCCCTTAACTTTATATATACCTGTATTTAATTGAAACATTATTCAAGTAGATGTTAAACGTCGAAATATACAGTACAATTCTTTTTTACAGTTACATATATCATCTTCACATTCATTTTTACGGGCGGCATGGTGGTGTAGTGGTTAGCGCTGTCGCCTCACAGCAAGAAGGTCCTGGGTTCGAGCCCCGGGGCCGGCGAGGGCCTTTCTGTGCGGAGTTTGCATGTTCTCCCCGTGTCCGCGTGGGTTTCCTCCGGGTGCTCCGGTTTCCCCCACAGTCCAAAGACATGCAGGTTAGGTTAACTGGTGACTCTAAATTGACCGTAGGTGTGAATGTGAGTGTGAATGGTTGTCTGTGTCTATGTGTCAGCCCTGTGATGACCTGGCGACTTGTCCAGGGTGTACCCCGCCTTTCGCCCGTAGTCAGCT